>NC_138769.1:51362729-51732729 GCF_965119305.1 Pelophylax lessonae | reverse complement strand
TGGCACTGATGGGCACTGATAGGCGGCACAGATGAGCCCTGATAGGGGGCACTGATGGGCACTGATAGGTGGCACTGATTGGCACTGATAGGAAGCAATGATGGACACTAATAGGCAGCACGGTGGGCACTAATAGGTGGCACTGATGAGAAGATATTGATAGGGAGCACCAATAGATGGCACTGATAGGTGACATTAATGAGGGGGCACTAATAGGTGGCACTGATGGGCACTGATAGAAAGCAATTATAAGCACTGATAGGCAGCACTGATGGGCACTGATGTGGCTGCACTGACTATCTGTGTACATGTCCCCTGTGACACTGGCCAGTTACCGCCTCTGCTTTCCTCACGCTGTGACAGCACATGAGGAAAGTACAGTCCATAACCGGAAAGTCTGTTTACATTGTGATCAGCTGTGATTGGACACAGCTGATCACATTGTAAAGGGCCACATGATCTGTGATCGGCTATGTCCTAAGAAATCAGTGATCTCAGAGCATGTCGGATGAGCACCCCAGGGGGCGTTGTTTCCGGGAAGACTTCTATAGACACCTTCCCGATACAGCAGAGCTGCGCTGTAGCCACCTTTCGGCTAAAACATGGTAAAAAAGTGGTTAAAGTGGCAATCAACACTGCCATCGGGATCTGTGTCCAGCATTTACAAACTGGAATTTTACGGTTCTCCAAAACCTTCAACAAAGCTTGTGGAAGGCTCTGCAAATGCTTTGTCAAAGCTTGCTGTTCACACTGCTCCTGTGCGTGAAACAGGTTAGAGGCAGAAAAAAACCCCTATCACAGTCATTTGCACATAAAAAACGGTCAACACGCCTGAACGTACGTAAACGCGAGGAGCATTTATGCATATTAACACATTGTAATGGCCAGAATAAATAAACATTCTGGCCAATAGAATGCATTAACGCCAGACGAGTTAATGTGCATGCACAAATGCGGCTTTTTACTGCGTTTTTTTTTTTTTTTTCGTTTTTTTGTCTCCTGCCGAAACTTCTGTAGGAGAAAAGGCTTCATAGAGAATACATTGTGCATGTGGCCTAAATGTGGATCAGAGCTCAGGCTTGGAGCCTGGACTAAACTAACTTAGATCAGAGCACCCATATATGCCCTATAGGTACATTATCATAGGCTGATCTGGATAAAGGTGGTATGTGTTATCTCTGTGCATTCCGTTTCATGCTGCCTGCCCTGCGTCCACCTGCTTCAGAAGATCCGAGCTCTGAGCTCTCATTCCCACTTGTAATAATATTTGTAAGACCTTAAAACCTGCCTGTCCTGTCCAAGTCCTCACATCAGCAGCCTGAGAATGAACTCTGCGGGAACAGCTGTCATCATAACACAAAGCAGTTCTGCTAAGAAGGCAATGCGCAGAACCGCTGCAAAGTGCTGTGACTCAGCCAATCAGAAATGTCCTCTAACCATTGGAACTTAAATCTAATTGGCTGCGAGAAGTTACCTATTTTTTTTATATTATGTATTATTTATAGATTTTTTTTGAGCTGCCAATATCAAATTTATTATTATTGTAGTATTAAATCCGTGGCTTTTTTTTTAGCTTTAAGTGATTGTAAAGCTTTAATTTTTGTTTTCATTAAAATAAGAAACAATAAAATAATACTTTATATGTATTCGATGTATGTTGACTATCGCTGTATTGTTGTTCATTTAATTTGAATAAAATAAAACTTTTATTGGAAAAAAAAAAAAAAAATGTCCTAGGATTGGTGGTTAGCGGGATTAAAAAATTTGAATAACCCCTGTGCCCAGTAGGTGGAGGAGTAGTGCCCTATCATTGGTATTAGTGGGAAGAATAGGGTCCCAATGTTGGTGTCATTGGAAGGAATAGAGCCCAATCGTTTATATTAGAGGGAAGAATAGGGTCCCAATGTTGGTGTCAGTGGAAGGAATAGTGCCCAATCATTTATATTAGTGGGAAGAATAGGGTCCCAATGTTGGTGTCAGTGGAAGGAATAGTGCCCAATCGTTTATATTAGTGGGAAGAATAGGGTCCCAATGTTGGTGTCAGTGGAAGGAATAGAGCCCAATCGTTTATATTAGTGGGAAGAATAGGGTCCCAATGTTGGTATCAGTGGAAGGAAGAGTGCCCAATCGTTTATATTAGTGGGAAGAATAGTGTCCCAATGTTGGTGTCAGTGGAAGGAATAGTGCCCAATCATTTATATTAGTGGGAAGAATAGGGTCCCAATGTTGGTGTCAGTGGAAGGAATAGTGCCCAATCATTTATATTAGTGGGAAGAATAGGGTCCCAATGTTGGTGTCAGTGGAAGGAATAGTGCCCAATCATTTATATTAGTGGGAAGAATAGTGTCCCAATGTTGGTGTCAGTGGAAGGAATAGTGCCCAATCATTTATATTAGTGGGAAGAATAGGGTCCCAATGTTGGTGTCAGTGGAAGGAATAGTGCCCAATCTTTTATATTAGTGGGAAGAATAGGGTCCCAATGTTGGTGTCAGTGGAAGGAATAATGCCCAATCGTTTATATTTTTGGGAAGAATAGTGTCCCAATGTTGGTGTCAGTGGAAGGAATAGTGCCCAATCGTTTATATTTTTGGGAAGAATAGGGTCCCAATGATGGTGTCAGTGGAAGGAATAGTGCCCAATCGTTTATATTAGTGGGAAGAATAGGGTCCCAATGTTGGTGTCAGTGGAAGGAATAGTGCCCTATCGTTTATATTAGTGGGAAGAATAGGGTCCCAATGTTGGTGTCCGTGGAAGGAATAGCGCCAAATCGTTTATATTAGTGGGAAGAATAGGGTCCCAATGTTGGTGTCCGTGGAAGGAATAGTGCCCAATCGTTTATATTAGTGGGAAGAATAGGGTCCCAATGTTGGTGTCAGTGGAAGGAATAGTGCCCAATCGTTTATATTAGTGGGAAGAATAGGGGCCCAATGTTGGTGTCCGTGGAAGGAATAGCGCCAAATCGTTTATATTAGTGGAAAGAATAGGGTCCCAATGTTTGTCAGTAGAAGGAATAGTGCCCTATCGTTGGTGTCAGTGTGAAGATTGGTTGTAGGCCAGGTACCTGGCAACCTTGCTTCTAGTAACAGATTGGGTATATCTGGTGAGGGTGTTTAATCGCTGACATGCCGCCGACACTTAAATTATTTTGCCCATACTTGTGTGGCTTGGCCAGGTTCCACACATGTTTCTGCCATAATATATTTGTTTTATAAACATTGATTATGAGTGGTTTTGGCAGGTTTCTGATGTCATATGACATTACCTTTTTCTGATTTTTAATTGGTGGAGAGCATTTTAAAAACCATTGCATTGCTGAACACATTTGCCACATGCCTGACGAAGGGGTCCTGCGTGGCTCTGAAACATTGCACTATGTCTTCTATGATGTGATCATTCTTCAATAAAAGAATTGGGCGTAATTGACGATCTGTGGTGTGGTGGCAAATATTTACATTTGTAAAACTAAAATTTGTTAAAACCCGCGCTAAGTGAACATATATGAATATGAATAAATAAGTATACAATCTAAAAACAGCGCTAACAGGTATAAAATTATTGGTGAATATTTTTAAATAAACCCGTGTATGATATGATCAATAAATACAAAATTCATATATAATAATAAAGTGCATAGTATGATCAATAAATACAAAATTCATACATAGTGAAGTGCATATAATAAAGTGCAATCAAATAATGTCCATAGTGCAAACAATGCAGTAGTACAAAAAAAAATTTTGTTTAATTAAAGTGCAGTCCAAAATGAGTGGTTCCCTTGACTGGTACAGGGGGGGATCAGGAGGGTACAGAACAGGTTTTGGGATGCTTCAACCAGGACACAACCATCCCAGGACAGTACGGATGACTGTCCCAGAAAATCGTAGCCAGTTGGCCAGTATGATGTAATGTAAGACCATCATGGGGTTTCCATGCATCTTGGGCTCCTAGGCAGTGCCCAGGGGTGTCCATGTATTAAGTTTGGGGTGCCGGACCCAATGTGTTTCAACGGAGCCACGGATTACACAAGAGACAATGCTGGGCATGTGAGCATGTTTTTTTTTTAGGACAACTCAACGAACAAGATAAGAGGGGAAGGAAAAAAATAAAGGGGTAGTGAAGTTCCTCTTTAAAGGGTGCTGGTGCTTAAGGCATGCTAAAATGACACTAGAAAACATTGGTATAGATCAGGGGTCTCCAAAATTCCTAAACAAAGGGCCAGTTTACTGTCCTTCAAACTTTAGGGGGGCCAGACTGTGGACAGCTGAAATAGGAATTGTTTTCTAACATCAGTGGGAGTAAACAGGGTCCATCTTTGGTATTAGGGGAAGGAATAGTGCCCCATTGTTGATGTCAGTGGCAGAAATGACTTCCCATTGTTGGTGTTAGTGGGCACAAGAGTGTCTCAAATCAGTGTGATGAATACTGCCCCAGGGGCCGGATAAAGACAAGCAAAGGGCCACATATGGCCCTGGGGCCACAGTTTGGAGACCTCTGGCTTGGAGGCCTCTTTAGCGTGCCTTAACTGCAGCTTGATAAATCAGGGCCATTGTCCCCTACACGAATGAAGTGCTGATATGTGACTTATCACATAAATAAGTACATCTTTTACGTTATCTATGGAAAATTGCCCAGCAAAAACCATTCTTTATCACGGTGCAGCCGTAAAGAACCTGTAATCTCTGATTGAATCTCAGAGATATGATGTTCTATGCAGTAATATTGGTGATCTATGTACGTGATAAATAAATATTGGTATATATTAAAGAGCAAGTCTTATAATATAGGCCATCAGAAGGTACAACGTGTTTGGTACAGTTGGGATGTTTCAGGCTCCGTTCACATGTTAGCGTATGGATCGCGGGCAGAATCGCCGCGATTCCGCCCGCGATCTGGAGATTATTGCAAATCGCGGGACGCCTGTGCCTTGCCCGTTGATTTGCAATAGCCCCCAAACGCTGAGCGATGTTGCCGCGATTTCCGCCTGCCGAATCGCGGTAACATTGCGCAAAAAAAATCGCGGGACGCAATACGCTCCAAAGAAGCTCTTGTACTTTTTTGGGCGTAATGCGTCCCGCGATTTTTTTTTGCGCGATGTTACCGCGATTCGGCAGGCGGAAATCGCGGCAATATCGCTCAGCGTTTGGGGGGCTATTGCAAATCAACGGGCAACGCACAGGCGTCCCGCGATTTGCAATAATCTCCGGATCGCGGGCGGAACCACGGCGGTTCTGCCCGCGATCCATACGCTGACATGTGAACGGAGCCTAAAGGTCAGCTCAACCTAAACATGATAAAGAAACAAAAATACATGCTTTATATTCTTAAACAGCTTGCTTACTGTTGTGATCTGTGATTGGCCCAAAGCTATCACATGGTACCTGGCTACCTGTACCATGTGATTAGCTGTAGCCAATCATAGCTTCCATAAGGATGCTGTCATGAATGGGTTACCAAAAAAAAAAAAAAATATTCATGATCACGCCCCCCTCCGTTCCCCGGAGTAGTACAAATGTCACAATGGTGACACTGAGCTACTTGGATGACAGAATTTATTTCAGTAATTCAATTCAAAATGTTAAACTTATATATAATGTTGTAAAATATTATATAGAATAATTACACACAGAGTGATATATTTCAAGCATTTCTTTCCTTTAAGTTTGATGATTATGACTTAGAGCTAGTGAAAACCCAAAAATCAGTATCTCAGAAAATTTGAATATTACATAAGACCAATTAAAAAAAAATTTTTTTTAATACAGAAATGTTGACTTACTGAAAAGTATGTCCATGTACAGTATAGTATGCACTCAATAATTGGCCGGGGCTCCTTTTGCATGAATTACTGCATCAATGCAGCGTGGCATGGAGGCGATCAGCTTGTGGCACTGCTGAGGTGTTATGGAAGCCCAGATTGCTTTGATAGTGGCCTTCAGCTCATCTGAATTGTTGGGTCTGGTGTCTCTCATCTTCCTCTTGACAATACCCCACAGATTCTCTATGGGTTTCAGGTCAGGTGAGTTTACTGGCCAATCAAGCACAGTGATACCAGGATCATTAAACCAGTTGTTGGTACTTTTGGCAGCGTGGGCGGTGCCAAGTCCTGCTGGAAAAGGAAATCCCAGTCTCCATAAAGCTGGTCAGCAGAGAGAAGCATGAATTGCTCTAGAATTAACTGGTAGAGGGCTACACTGATTTTGGACTTGATAAAACACAGTGGTCCAACACCAGCAGATGACAGGGCTCCCCAAATCATCACTGACTGTGGAAACTTCACACTGGACCTCATGCAACTTGTATTCTGTGCCTCTCCACTCTTACTCCAGACTCTGGTACCATGAGCTTTGGGCTTGTGTCAATGACATCAATTTGTCATCAGTTTGATACATTTCTGAGATCATTGAGAAATCATTGACAGGTGTATTTGACCTGCAGTTGACCTCCTTCTGACCTGCATTTGCCCTGCAACTCTCATGCCTGTCTACCGATCAGCCATAACATTATGACCACTGACAGGGAAAGTGAATAACATTGATTATCTCATTACAATGGCACCTGAAAGTCAGTGGGATATATTAGGCAGCAGATAAACATGTTGTCTCTGAAGTTGAAAGCAGAAAAAATAGGCAAGGGTAGGAATTTTAGCAACTTTGACAAGGGCCAAATTGTAATGGCTAGGTAACTGGGCCAGAACAACTCAAAAACTGCAACTCTTATGAGATGTTCCCAGTTTGCAGTGGTCAGAACCTATCAAAAGTGGTACAAGGAACTGGCAACAGGGTCATGGGCTGCCTAGGCTCATACATGAACATGGGGAGTGAAGGCTGGCCCATGTAGTCTGATTCAATAGAAGAGCTAATTGTAGTTCAAATTGCTGAAAAAGGTATTGCTGGTTCAGATAGAAATGTGTCAGAACACGCATTGCATTATAGTTTGTTGTGTATGGGGCTGTATGGCTGCAGACTGGTCAGATTGCCCATGCTGACCTGTGTTCACAGCTCAACGTGCCTAAAATGGGCACGTGAACATCAGAACTGGACCATGGAGCAATGGAAAAAGTTGACCTGGTCTGATGAATCACGTTTTTTTTACATTGTGTGGATGGCCGGAAGCGTGCGCGTTGTTTACCTGGGAAAAGGATGGCACCAGGAGGCATTATGGGACAATGGAAAGCCGGCAGAGGCAGTGGTCAGAACCTACCAAAAGTGGTCCAAGAAAGGAAAACCACCAAACCGGCAACACGATCAAAGACGGCCAAGACTCATATATTAGGCAGCAGATAAACATGTTGTCCCTGAAGTTGAAAGCAGGAAAAATAGGCAAGCGTAGGGATTTTAGCAACTTTGACAAGGGCCAAATTGTAATGGCTAGGTAAACGGGTCACAGCAACTCCAAAACTGCAGCTCTTATGAGATGTTCCCTGTTTGCAGTGGCAAGAACCTATTAAAAGTGGTCCAAGGAACTGGCAACAGGGTCATGGGCTGCCTAGGCTCATACATGAACATGGGGAGTGAAGGCTGGCCCATGTAGTCTGATTCAATAGAAGAGCTAATTGTAGTTCAAATTGCTGAAAAAAGTATTGCTGGTTCAGATAGAAATGTGTCAGAACACGCATTGCATTGTAGTTTGTTGTGTATGGGGCTGTATGGCCGCAGAGCGGTCAGATCGTCCATACTGACCTGCGTTCACAGCTCAATGTGCCTAAAATGGGCACGTGAACATCAGAACTGGACCATGGAGCAATGAAAAAAGTTGACTTGGTCTGATGAATCACGTTTTTTTACATTGTGTGGATGACCGGAAGCTTGCCTGGGAAAAAGATGGCACCAGGATGCATTATGGGACAATAGCAAGCCGGCAGAGGCAGTGGTTAGAACCTACCAAAAGTGGTTCAAGGAAGGAAAACCACCAAACCGGCAACACGATCAAGGGCGGCCAAGGCTCATTGCTGCACGTGGGGAGCGAAGGCTGGCCCGCTTAGTCTATGGAGTCCATGCCTCGATGGGTCAGGGCTGTTGAGGTAGCTAAAGGGGGACCTACTCAATATTAGGTGGGTGGTCATAATATTATAGTGGGTGGTCATGATGTCATGGCTGATCGGTGTATGGGAATGTAAAACCGGCTTGAAGTGAACAAAAACCCATTAACACAGACTCTCAAACTGAGCCTTTCTATAATCTACAAACGATAATTTTCATTGGGTCAGGTAGAGGTAAAACTGCTAATGGAACTGGTTTTATGATATGGACAAACAAAATTAGGACATTTTTTCTTTCCACTGAATGAGTCAGTTTTAGAGAGATTATTATTTTTTCCATCTAAACCAATTTTCTTATTTTTGTAACTGAATGCTGGTAGCACAGATGTTTAATATCCCCGACGGCTGGCTTCATTTAGATCAATTTGTTTGAGTTCTGCTGAGCAAATATGGCATAGACGACCTCTTTTCATGGAACAAAGCGGCACTCGTTTCGAAAGCTTGCGACACATTAATAGTCAAGAAAATCATTTAGAAGCGGTTTGATCCGCAGAGAAAATGAGACACTTCAGCTCTAACGAAGCGGCAAAACCCTGTTTATTCTTTTGAATTGTTTTTAATTTGTTTATTAATGTTTGAATTAATGAAAAGCTTCATTAAAAGAAAAGGAAACAATCGATGTGTGTGTCCCAGCAGTTATAAAGACCGCTGTGTATATATTCCATATTTTCTGGATCCTGTAGCCACCTCCTGCTGCATTGTTCAACACCCCAGATCAATGGTCTCCAAACTGCCACCCATGGGTTGGATTTGGCCGATTGCTTGCCTTTATCCAGCCCCTCCTCCCACAATCCACAGAAACGCTCGTAGTTTAATTAAACAATGGGGACTTTGATTTTCCCTCTGATAGTAAAAATCAAGTTCAGTAAACAAAATCCATTAAAACTTAGATAATATTTTGTTAAAAATTTGCATAATAATATTTGCCCATTAGGGCCTACAAAGCAATAAAATGCAATACAAATAAGACTCAATTGAGGGTACAGTAAGGTCAATAGTTGGTCCACGCGTTTCACAGTTATCTTTTGATGGTAAGCACTGTATTATGATTGGCTCCTGTCTGAATTTGCCCTAGTATTTGTATGTGGGATAGGGACCTTAGATTGTAAGCTCCTTGAGGACAGGGACTGATGTAAATGTACAGTATGTTAAAGTACAGTATGCTGAATAAATGTACAGCAAATACCTGTGATACTGTTTTACTATCACCCCCTAATGTATTGAAGAGGAACAAAAGCAGATGTTTAAAGTCCAGCCTGGGTGACAACCATGGCTCCCTCCATAGATACAGTGGAGTAGTGAGCATTGTCACTCTAAGACATGTGGTGTGTTTTTTATGCAGGAATACCAGGTGAAAAATTAAGGGGAAAAAAGCTTAATGATAAAGTTTCTTGTAGTTGGTTACCAGGTTTGCAAACATCTCAGGAGGGGTTTTGGTCCACTCTTCTTTAGAGATCTTCTCTAAATCCTTAAGATTTCTTGGCTGTCACTTTGCGACTCGAAGTTTCAGCTCCCTCCATACATTTTCTATAGGATTAAGGTCTGTGGACTGGCTAGGCCAATCCATGACCTTAAGGTGCTTCTTCTTGAGCTACTCCTTTGTTGCCTTGGTGGTATGTTTTGGGTTCTTTTCATGCTGGAAGATTCATTCACATCTTCGGTGTTCTGGCTGAGGGAAGAAGGTTCTCATCCAAGATTTTACAATACATGGCCCTGTCCATTTGCTCCGCAATGTGGCAAAGTCAGTCTGTACCTTTAGCATAGAAACAGCTCCAAAGCATAATGTTTCCACCTCCGTGCTTGACTGTAGGGATGGGGTCCTTAGGGTCATAGTCAGCATTTTTCTTTTTAAAAACATGGCAAGTCGAGTTAATGCCAAAGAGCTCAATTTTGGTCTCATTTGACCACAGCATTTTCTCCCAATCCTTCTCTGAATCATTTAGATGTTAATTGGCAAACTTCAGACGGGCATGTACATGTGCCTTCTTGGGGAGGGGGACCTTGCGGGTGCTGCAGGATTTCAATCCATGGCTGTGTATGTTACCAATGGTTTATTTGGTGACTGTGGTCCCAACTGCCTTGAGATCATTCACAAGCTCCTCCTGTTTAGTTGTGGGCTGATCCCTAACTTTTCTCATGATTATCCTTACTCCAAAATCTTGCATGGAACTCCAGACAGAGGGCGATTGATGGTTATTTTATATTTCTTTCATTTGTGAATAATCCCTCTAAAAGTTGACTCCTTCTCACCAAGCTTCTTTCTGATGGTCTTGTAGCCTATTCCAACCTTGTGTAGGTCTGCAATCTTGTCCCTGACGTCCTTTGACAGCTCTTTGGTCTTGCCCATGATGGTTAGGTGAAGTTTGAATGGAAGAAAAGAGATTCTGTGGACAGGTGACTTTTGTACACATAACATGTTGTCATTAGGAGCACCTTCTTAAACTGACAGGACTAATCTGTGTACAACATGAGCACATACTGTAGCCAGTCTGTGGGAGTCAGAATTATTGTTGGTTGGTAGGGGATCAAATGTTTATTTTACCTTTTTGATTTTGAGTTACTGAACTGCAACTCAATTTTTTAACATTTGTATCATGTGTTTTTTTCTGGATTTTTGGTTCATATTCTGTCTATATTATTTAAAATACACCTATGATAACAATTATAGACCCTTCAATTCTTTGTAAGTGGACAAACTTACAAAATCTGCAGGTCAAATAATTATTTTCCCCACAGTACAACCATCTAGAGAAATGAGTGGTTGTTCACTAGGGTGACCGGATTTTCAAAATTAAACCCTGGCACACCCTACTGACCATGCCCACTTTTATTGGGGTTGGATCAGGGGTGGAGCAGGCGGTTGGGATAATCGTGGCATGTAAAGCACACCACACCGATGTATTAGGTGTGGCCAAATTGTGTTAAAAGTAGGAAGGGCAGAAAGGGGCATGGTTTAACCACTTGTCGACCGCCGCCCGACTATATACGGCGGCGGTCAGCCCCTCCCAGGCAAAGTGACGTACTGGTACATCACTAGCCTGGGAGCGAATGGCGGACGAGTGCGCGCCGCCAGAGGCACGCTCCCGCCCCCGCTCGTACCCGACGAAGCCGTGTCACTCGCGTGTGTCACTCGCGATCGTCGGGCAGAGAGGGAGAAAGGCAGGCGGTTAGTGTAAACAAAGCCGCCTGTCATTCTCCCCCGTGTAAAAGCACTGATCACTTGGTCCTGCTATGTAGGACCGTTGATCTGTGCTATTACACCACTAGCCACATCCAATGACAGTAAGAAACACGCCCCTAGGGACACACTTAACCCCTCCCTCTCCAATAAAGTTAACCCCTTCCCTCCCAGTGTCATTTTTACAGTAACAGTGCATATGTATAGCACTGATTACTGTAGTAATGTCACTGGTAACCCCAAAATTGTCAAAAATGTCAGTCAAGGGTCCTATCTGTCCGCTGCAATGTCGCAGTACCGCAAAAAAAATCGCAGATCGCCGCCATTACGCGTTAAAAAAAAAACAACAATAATCTTTCCCTTAGTTAGTAAACGCAATAACTTTTGCGCAAATCAATCAAAATACGCTTATTGTGATTTTTTTTTTACCAAACATAGGTAGCAGAAAACTGGCCAAAATTGGCCAAAAATTTAAAAACATTTTGATTTTTACATTTTTTTGGGGGGAATTTCATATAAAAAATTGTGAAAAATATTGTTATTTTTGCAAAATTGTTTTTTTGTTTATAGTGCATGATCAAAAAATCGCGCAGGTGATCAAATATCACCAAAAGAAAGCTCTGTTTGTGGGAAAAAAAGGACATCAAATTTGTTTGGGTACAGTGTCGCACGACCGCGCAATTGTCCGTTAAAGTCATGCAGTGCCGAATCGCAAAATACCCCCTGGTCAGGAAGGGGGTAAAATCTTCCGGGGCTTAAGTGGTTAATAACACCTGAGCCTACTTTGCTCTGGGTCAAGAATGCTGGCTCAGGTGTACACTGCAGGTCACCATCACAAACAAGGGAAAGACAATATAAATATCCCCATCCCGCAATGAAGTCTGCATAAGCCAAAATGGGCGGGACTGGGAAGAACAAGAAATATTGGCATGTGACATCATCAGGTGATATCCTCAGTAACTGCAAACACAGCCGAGAACAGACACATCTCTCCCCTCCCTCCACTTGCTCCAGGCCAATCACAGAAATGTTGCTAAGATGGAATACCCTGCAGCTACCCAGGCCAGGGACATCATTAATCATTAAGCTGAAAAGAAATCGGGCACACATGCTTTTAAATGGGGATGAAGTTGGGGACATTTTTTCCTGGACACAGCTCTCTAAAATTGGGAACTGTCCCCAGGATCAGGGACATCATGTCCCCCTACTGTACACTAGCTATATGCAGAAATACATAAAACTTGGGACAAAATTGGGGACATTTTTTTCCTGGGACAGTCCCCTTAAATCTGGGAATGTCCCTAAAAACCAGGAATGTACTACTGTAAACACACACGCTTGTAAATGTCTGAATGCGGTTTGTGTGTATTCAGATATTTCCACCTTGCGAGTACACTGTATACCTGGTAGAGCTAGTGTACAGATATTTATTGCTATGGGCGGATGTATGCTGCAGCTGTGTCTACGGAGAATGGAAATAAGCCCGCAATATAAGCCATACAGCCTCCATGCACCTGTTTCTATGAGGCCTATAACTAACAGAAGAGATGCAGGTGCCAGGGGCAATAAAGAGCAAATTGAAAGTAAACATGTGACAACCCCCCCATGCTTTATAGATTTAGGATGTTTACCATGATCAAAACCATGAGAGCAAAGATCTTATCAAACTCTAGAACAGATAAAATCCAACTAGAAACATCCTAAAACTATCTTCAACAGACCATAGGATAGGTCATGGCACAGAGAACGAAGCAACCAAACAAACGTACAATCATTAGAGTCCTATCTACAAGGAGTTCCTTTACAGGAGTGAACCCAATCACAGGATAATAGGACTTACAGTAGAACTATAGGCAAACCTTTTTTTTTTTTTAATTTTGGATAGAGTAAGGGAGAGTTATAACCCCTGTCAGATGTTTTTTTCCCCATCTGTGTCCCATTGCGGAGATTTCCCTTCACATCCTGTCCCATAGTCAAAGAGCAAGTGAGAAGAAATCCCTGCAAATTAGGGGAATTCTTTGGGGACCCCCAGGTCACCAGCACTAGTGTCCCTATTAGAAGATGTCCCCCCTGTTACTTTTCTGGGAACAACCCAAAGTTTTGGATTCTCTTTTACTATCACTCTCAATGATAACGTTAAACAGGAAAAATACAGAGAGGGAATATCCCTAACAGGAGCACAGACAACAATAAAAACTGACAGGGGTTCTAATTCCCACTCAAGAATAGTAATAGTAAAAGTAATATGTTGCATCTTACCAGTCATTAGATTTGGTAGCTGAGTGATTTTTTTCCAGTTGTTTTGCTTTTATTTTCACGTGGCGATCCTGCCAATAAATTACCATTTGTTCTGGAGTGAGAACACCCTCTGGTGTACTGTATCTGTGGAAGAGCATGATTGTTGCCCTAGGCTAATCTCCTGATTTTGACTACACCCTTCCTCTCCTCATCTCCATAACATAGGGGTATGGTGAGCCAGTACTGTAGTTCATAGAGGAGACCTGGGCAGGGCTGATAACACTGCTTGAAATAAAGGCCAGGAGAGGTATGGGCCATTGAGGCAGCTGCCCTGGGCACTGTGGTATCATGTGAGGTTGTGGTGGTGGTGGTGGGGAGGGAGGGATTGTGGGGAAGGAGTTTTGTGTTGGAAGGGGGAATTTTGGGGGCAGCAGGGGGTAAGTATTGTTTTAGGAGGGGAGATGGAGGGGGGGGGGGATTTATGCTGGGAGGGAAATATTTGAAGTAGGGGGATGTGTACTAGGTGGGGAAATGTTAAAAGTAGAGGATTTGTGCTAGGAACGGTGATTTTTCTTTTGGGGGGGGGGGGGGCATTCGAGCCGGGGGGATTTGGGGGACAGAGATTTGTGCTGAGAAGAGATGTTTTTCTGCAGGGGGTAGATTTTTACTGGGAGGAGGGGGAATTTATGCTTAGGGGGTAAGCATGCAGATTGGTGCTCATTGTTTTTGTAGGGGGATTGTTGCTGACACATAATGCTCATACATCTTTGGGGTGGGGGGGCTCAGTTTGGCATGTTCGCCCTGGGCTTTGGATGACCTTCTCCCGCCGCTGCTTGAAATTGTTGTACACTAAAGGCAAAATGCACAGGATTTTACAAGCTCACTGGATTTCGGGCAGGATCAATAGGTGTACTTTTGCACTTATCAGACAGATGAAACAAAATGCTATCAATGTTATAATCAGCAGACCAAAAGGGAGCAAATAAAAGAAGATGACTCTTAGTGGGTGATTTACTAAAATTGGAGAGTGCAAAATCTGATGCAGGTCTGCATAGAAACCAATCAGCTTCCAGGTTTTATTGTCAAAGTTTTTCAACAGCTGACAAACTGAAGTTAGAAGCTAATTGGCTACCATACAGAGCTGCGCCAGATTCTAAGTGCTTTAGTTTTAGTAAATCCCCCCTCCAGAGTTTAAATACACTATAAAGAACAACTCTAGCATCATCTTTTTCTGTGTTTTTTCCCAGGTTTCTATGTGCATTGTAAGCCTAGCTATGAGGTCGAACAGGGTGCCCCCTTTCCTCCTGTGGCTGTCCAACAACGTAGCTAGCAAGGATATAGTTGTTTGATAACCAACCCTTGTCTCAGCTCCAAGCATTTGCCCAAGACAAGCCCTTAAAGAGGAATGCAGAGAAATAGTAGGCTAACGCTAACAAACCCCCCCCCCCCCCCTTTCCCTCTGCATTCCTCTTACCACTTATTTTAGGCAAATGTCTGGAGCCAAGACAAACATTGGTTATCAGATAGCTTTCTGCTTGATAGCTACGTTGTCGGGTGGCCAAAGTGGGGGGAAGGGGGCAGATGCCCTGTCCAACCTCATATCTAGGTTTACAATACACATAGGAACATTGGACAACATACTACTTGTGCTTTGTCCCCCTGGAGGACAGAATGCCGAAAAAAAAATCTTTTTTAAGGCACTGCAAGGTATATACAAAGTGGCATGAAGCCACCATACAGCATCATACAGTGAGAAGACTAGGTACAGACACAGTCATTTAAAGGTGGTGGGATCTTGCTTTGCACATTTTATGACCAGGAAAACTGGGTCAAATAGTAATTGATCTGACTGATGATACTAATGAATAATATTAGTTGCAACATCTGCTCTGTTTTTTTTTTTTTCTTAATTGACTTCCTTTATGACTGACAAATTGGTAGGTACGATATGCTTTTTTTGCTGATTACACAAAGGTGTGCAATAGGGTTGATATTCCTGGTGGCGTTTGTAAAATGGTTGATTTGGCAATGCTGGAAATTTGGTTAGACCAGTGGAAACCACTGTTCAGTATTTCTACATGCAAAATAATGCACTTAGGAATCCTCTGACTAAGTTATATATATTAAGGGTATAGTGCTGGCCAGAACTGCAGAAGAAATATATTTGGGAGTGTTTGTTTCAGATGATTGCAAAATGAGCAAACAGGGTGGCCAGCAAGTGGAGAAGTTAATAGAATTCTGGGGTATATCACTAGAAGGGTCATCAGCAGGTGGAAGGAGGGTCCAGTTCCCATTTATAGATCTTTAGGTCAGTGGCGGCTGGTGCTCAAAACTTTTGGGGGGGCGCAAACAGAAAAATGTAATAGGCATTGCTTTGCGGCAAAAGAGATGCCAGCGTGCCCCCTTTCAATGCAGAGTCCATCGTGCCCCCTTTCAATGCAGAGATGCCATCGTGCCTCCTTTCTGCTCACCTCTCTGGGATCAGAGGTGAGCAGAGGACACAGGGCTCATTCTTTCAAGCAGTACGATGTGGGTCTGGGTCAGCTTTCTAATCACCTCGCTGATTTGCACTGGCAGGCTTGGGAGAAGCAGCTGAGAGACATGAATCCAGACTTAAGGAGCTGGGATCGATCCCCCCCCTCCCCCCTGCTGCCTCCAGTCCCGTCGGACTCCCATTCGGTCTCTCTGTCCAGGCGGCAGGACGAGCACTCTGAATGCATCATCCATCCAGCCATCCGCCTGCACCAGCCATCCGCCTGCTCCCGCTGCACAAACTAGGAGCGCTCCGCTCCTATTGTATGGCCGGCCCTGGCACTGGCTGCTCTGCTGGCCTGGCATGCATTTTTTTTCTGGTCTGGAAACCGGTCACGGAGGCCTGAGGAGGAGGAGGACTGACAGGACACAGACAGGAGGACTCACTTACCGTTACCGGGCTGCTGCTGCTGCACAGGGCTGGACTCACTCATCGTCTCTCGTCTCTCTTCCGACTCGGAGACCCGACCGTGACCGACTGACCTCCTCACCTCAAGCTGCGCCTGCGGCCTGGTCTGGAGCCGGATGCGATGCGGCCTCGACTCTCTCTGCACTGCAGTGCCGCCGTCCCGTGACCTTCCGTCCGTCCACGATTCCACGAAGATGAAGGACTGAAGGTAGGCCTGCCGCCGACTCGCCGAGTCCTGGTCTCCTCCTGCTCCTCCTGGTGACTCGGCACTCGGCGAAGACAGACAGTGCGGAGTGCGGAGTTGCGGACGCGACGTCTTCTCTCCAAGCAGGTGCGACACACTGGGCGGGAAGGAAGTCGGAAGGTGGAAGCGGTGATCGTGACGCCGGGGCGGTGCACTGCCCCACGCATCACATCACCAGATGATGTCCTACTGTGATTGGTCCAGGCTGGAGTCTGGACCAATCACAGCCCGGACATCAGAAAAGTGGGGGGTGTCGGGGCGCATTGCTCTGCGCCCCGATGACCCCCTGAAGAGCGCCTCTGCTGGCCAAGGGTGGAGTCAAAAACCACACCCCCCCCCATACCCAGGACACAGTCCGGCGCCCCTAGTGGGCGAAAATTTGCCTTTTTTTTTTCTTAAATCTTTCTTCCTTTCTTTTTTTTTTAGGGGGGGGGGGGCGGCGCCCCTGCGCCCCCTATCGGCCGGCCACCACTGCTTTAGGTATCACTAGAGGGATCACAGCAAGTGGCGGAAGGTCCTGATTTCCTGATTTATGAATCTTTTGTTATCACTAGAGGAATCACCAGCAGGAAGAAGGGGGTCCTGCTTTCCCTTAATAAATCTTTGATTATCACTAGAGGGATTACCAACAGGAGGAAGGAGGCCCTGATCCCCTATATAAGTTGTTAGTTATCACTAGAGGGAAGAAAGAGGTCCAATATAAATCTCTATTTATCACTAGAGGGATCACAAGCAAGAAGAACAACCTGATCCCCTATATACATCTTAAAGCAGAAGTAAAGCCATCCATTTAACAGTTTAAAAAAAATGGTATATTTCCTGCACTTGCCGGAAATGTAACACCCCCATTGGATGTGCTCTCAACCAAACTGTCAAACCATCCAATCGCTGGTGTCATAACTGATCACATGTGCAGCACCATGGCAGTTTAAACAGGCCAAGACGGCAATGATGGCATGGTTTACTTCCACTTTAAATATCACTAGAGAGATCACCAGCAGGAAGCAGGAGGTTCTTATTCCTCCATATACCTGTAGATCTTTATATCACCCCAGCAGGAGAAAAGAGGTCCTGATTCCCATATATAGATCTTTATATCACTAGAGGGATCACCAGCAAGAAGATGGAGGTTCTGATTCCTCCATATAGATCTTTGTATCATTAGAGGGATCACCATCAGGAAGAAGGAGGTTCTGATTCCTCCATATACTGTAGATATTTAGTTATTACTAGAGGGATCACCAGCAGGAGGGAGGAGGTTCTGATTCCTCCTTGTAGATCTTCATATCACTAGAGGGATCACCAGAAGGAGGAAGGAGGTCCTGATTCCCCTATATAGATCTTTATATCACCAGAGGGATCACCAGCAGGAAGAAGGACGTTCTGATTCCTCCATATAAATCTTTGTATCATTAGAGGGATCACCAGCAGGAAGAAGGAGGTCCTGATTCCTCCATATAAATCTTTGTATCATTAGAGGGATCACCAGCAGGGAGAAGGAGGTTCTGATTCTTCCATATACTGTGGATATTTAGTTATTACTAGAGGGATCACCAGCAGGAGGGAGGAGGTTCTGATTCCTCCTTATAGATCTTCATATTACTAGAGGGATCCCCAGCAGGAGAAAAAAGGTCCTGATTCCCCTATATAGATCTTTATATTACTAGAGGGATCACCAGCAGGAAGAAGAAGGTTCTGATTCCTTCATATAGAACTTTATATCACTAGAGGGATCACCAGCAAGAAGATGGAGGTTCTGATTCCTCCATATAGATCTTTGTATCATAAGAGGGATCACCATCAGGAAGAAGGAGGTTCTGATTCTTCCATATACTGTAGATATTTAGTAATTACTAGAGGGATTACCAGCAGGAGGGAGGAGGTTCTGATTCCCTTATATAAGTCTACAGTTAGACCTCATTTAGAATACTGTGTCCAGTTCTGAAGACCTCACTTACAAAAACATGTTGATGAAATAGAGCAAGCCTGGATAGAGGCAACCGAAAGGACTTTTTAGGAAGGACTGCAGGAACATAAAATATACCTAAAGTATAGCTTTATTTTTTTTTTTTTTTTGGCTAGAGTGAAATGGGATTAGAACACCTTTCAGGCTTTAACTGCTGTTTGTTTTCCAGTTAGTGAGATTTCCCCCTTCTATTTTTCCCATTTACTGTTATTACTAAAAGTGAAAGAAAAGGAAAATTCCAAATTTTTGGTTGTCATGAGAACAGAAATAGGAGAAAAAATCTTCCAACGAGGACACTAGTTTTGCTGACTCGTAACAACAAGGGATTTCCTCACTTTGGAGGAATTTTCTCTTACTTTATGTTGTAGCCATAAAACTGGAAGCAAAGGGAAATCTGCCCAATGAGACACAGAAGACAAAAAAATGGACAGGGTTTCTAACTCTCCCTTTATAAAAAATATAAAAAAAGGTTTTGCCTTTAGTTCTACTTTAGTATGTCCCGCCTTGAGGAAAGAACAGAATGGGGGGTGACATGGTTTAAATCTTTAAATTCAATAAAGGTGTAATAAGGTTCAGGAGGCCAGTATTTCTGATCTGAAGCAAAGATAAAGAACATGGAGACAAAACCTCAGACTAGCAGGACTAAAGTTGAAAACTAACCTTGGAAAGTATAATTTTACCAAAAGAGTAGTTGTTGTTTGAAACAGATTGCCAGCAGAGGTAGTGACTAGTGAGATCTTTATTCAAAAAGTGATTCATAGTTACATAGTTACATAGTAGATGAAGTTGAATAAAGACAATAGTCCATCCAGTTCAACCTGTGTAGGTGTGTGTGGCCGTAATCATCTCACATAGCCCTGAATGTTCTGATCCTTGAGATGTACGTCTAAGAGTCTTTTGAAAGCCACCATACTACCCGCAGAAACCACATCTTGTGGTAGAGAATCCCACAATTTTGTAGCCCTAACAGTAAAGAACCCCCCTCGTTGCCTGAGGTTAAAACGCTTCTCCTCTAATCGCATTGTATGCCCTCGAGTCCTCATGCAATCCTTCCGACTGAATAGCTTTTTTTCTATGCTGAGATCACCATTGAGATATTTATAAATTGCTATCATGTCCCCTCTCAGGCGTCTCTTCTCCAGAGAAGAAATCAAGCGATTGCAGACGCTCTTCATAATTAAGGTCCTCCAATCCCCTAATTAGTTTAGTTGCCCTTCTCTGGACTTTCTCCAGCTCCAACACATCCCTCCTGAGGACTGGCGACCAGAACTGGACAGAATACTCCAGATGTGGTCGGACCAGAGTTTTATAAAGTGGTAGGATTATAGTTTTATCTCTGGAATATATCCCCTTCTTTATGCATGCTAATATTCTGCCGGCTTTGGCATCTGCCGCTTGACATTGCATGCTATTGCTTAGTCTATTCTCTACCAGGACTCCCAGATCCTTCTCCATTTTTGATTCCCCCAAAGGTTCCCCCCTAAAGTGTATTGTGATTTTATGCTTTTAGTCCCCAAGTTCTAAAGGTTGTTTTAAATAAATAAATAAATAAAAATAACAAGCATTTCATACCTATCTGCTCTGTGCAGTAGTTTTGCACAGAACAGGCTCGATCCTCTTCTTTTCAGGCCCTTCCCAGTACTCCTGGCTCCTCCCCTATGACCAGTGCCCCCAATAGCAAGCTGCTTGCTATGGGAGCACTGGTGCATGCTTGATCACGAGATCTGCTCTATGCGACAGTAAGACACAAAGAGCTGAGGCTCCGCCCCACCCCCACTTTCTTCTTACTGTCTCACTGGCTGTGATTGACAGCAGTGGGAACCAATGGCTCTGGCTGATGTGGCTTAGTCATTGAGAAGACAGACACCCAGGACAATCGAGACTCCTGTGCACATCGCTAGATCGTGAGGGGGCTCAGGTGAGCATTGGGGGGGGGGGGGGAACGCTGTGGGGGGAGCAGCTCATAGAAGGTTTTTTTATCTTCATGGAATGCATAGAAGTAAAAGACCTTCAGCCTTAACAACCACTTAAAAAAAAACAAATAAAAATGAGGCAGACTTAGTGCCGGTTCACATTAGGTCGCTCTGACTTAGGGGGCGACCTATGAAGTCGCGCGCAGCACGACTTTGGCACGACTTGCTCGAACTTCATTAAATGAATGTCTATGCAAGTCGCCTCCAGGTCGCCCCGAAGTAGTACAGGACCCTTTTTCTAAGTCGGAGAGACTTGTGTCGCTCCTATTAGAATAGCTCCTGTACTACACAATGGGAGCGTGACAGACCGTGACTTATTAGAGCATAAACATGTATTGGTTATGGGGTTACCTTTTTCTGTGCTGTATGTTTTTGGTAGCTGCTTGGCACAGCCATCTTGTTGGTTAGAGCCAAGGTCATCAGTCCAACCTGTCAGGGCCAGATTAACGTAGGGGCTATTGGAGCTGCAGCTCCAGGCCCCTACCTTTATATAGGACCCGGGTTGGCTATATTCACTGTTACCGCTCTTCTGTCACTTGTAAACACAGAAGTCTGGCTTCTATGCTCGCTTCCCCAGGCAGCTCCCTCAGAACCTCCCCACACAGCACGAAGGCCGGACAAGGAGGGACAGTTGCCGATGCATGGATGTGTTTATGGGCTTCAGAGACAGCATCCCATGTTGAATTAGGCATGCATGGCTGCACCCTTCCTCCTCTGGGTGCATGCCAAGGCACGGCCCTTAAGGCCCTTCAAAATCCTCAGCACCAAGCCCATGATGCTCTTAATTCGGCCCTGCATTCTGTAAAGCCTCCATGCATGCCCAAGCAACCTTAAGTATGATTTAAACCTTCACCAGAAGCACATCAACGCTCGGCACAAGGATTTCCGTTATATTCAGTTTTGCCCATTCACGCCTGAGCATAGTGTTGCCTGAAGCCTTAAGCGCAACACTCAAAAATGTACATGAGTTTCTATAGTTTTTGGCCCGTTTAGACTAGCTTTCCATTGGCTAAAAAACAACAACATAGCCTAAAATGCATGATAAAATGCCTATCGTCATAAAATTCGAAAAAGCAACCTCTGACGCTCAGCTCAAATGTGAACGGGGCCTAATAAGGGGCATGCCCAGTTTGCTCAGGTAAGTCAGTTGACAGTTTGACAGAGATAGATAGTGGTCAGGGGAGAGAACTGAGGCTTGGATCCTTGTATGCAGCTCTGATCATTTATAATTGATTATATGCACAGTGACATTCAATTTGTGGGCTTGATCATAATCCTCCGCAGCATATTGCTCTTTCTGTTCATGCCTACATGGACTGTCATTGGTGAGAAGATAAAAAATGAGGTAAAGACATTTCCACCATAAGCAGCATTCTCACTTGTGGAGTTCTTGCTGCCCCTGGGCAGAGTGGTTGACAGGTGGCAGTTACCTCCTCACTGCCTGTTTTAACCCTGAAAAGCCACATCACTATGCCCCATCCCGTGGTTGCCGCTCATCTCCTGCTGTCCGGGCCCAGTCATCAACAGGCCACATACCTGTAATGAGGAGAGCAGCACGCCAGTCTTCCCTTTCGGAGTGAGCGCTTGGCTGAATTTTTTATTTGGCACATACCTGCAATGATCTGTGGCCCGGGGGTTGGGGACCCCTGGTTTAGACTTCTGAGCTTGTTTTTTTTACTGTACATTTAAATACTATTCGCTTTGTGGGTAAGGCAAAAATGATCCCTCCTGCCGCCTTCAGCCATGCTGCAGCCGCTCCACCATTGCACGCATTGCACGCATTTGTGGCATGGTGGTGTCGCATTTATGAGGTTAAAACAGGCATTGAGGAGGTGACATATCAAGCATGTTAGGTTTCACAACACCCAAAGTACAGAAAAGAACAACAGAAAGAAAAAGCGCACCTGACATCATTTTTCAAAAGGCAGCACATTTGTCCAGCTTGTAACAGAAAATCAATATTGTGTTACGTAAGAGTGCAGATTAGAGGAATGAACACACTTCTGGTTTAGCCAAAGAAATGCCGCTCTAGGTGAGTGACCGACTCTCACACGTTGTGAACAGGAACCCAGGGTGCTGAACAGTTCATCTGTGAGATTCAGAGACATGCAAAAATCTGGAATATTGCTGCACTCCTTGGTAACTTTATTGGAATATTAACCTCTTGCCAACCGCCCACCGTAGTATTACTGCAGCAGGGCAGCTCGGCTGCGCAAAATCACTTAGTTCTACGTGATTTTGCGCATGAGGTCTCAGCAGCGTGCGCGCGCCGCCGGAGCAGCGTTCCCAGTGTTTAGACACAGCGGGAGGCGGGCTGTTGGAGGAGCGGTGGCGATTGCCACCGGCCTCCCGCGATCGTCAGATAAACTGACAGAAGACCCACCTGCTTATGTAAACAAAGCAGGTGAGTCTTCTGTTACACAGGCAGGGAGAGATCAGAAGTTTCAGCAAAGCTGAACTCCTGATCTCTCTGTGCCTGTCACAGAACCCCCCCCCCTCCCACACACACACACACACAGTCAGTAAGCATACTTAGGCACACATTAACTACTTTGATCACCCCCCAGTGTTAACCCCTTCACTGCCAGTGTAATTTATACAGTAACAGTGCATAATATTTAGCACTGATTACTGTATTAATGTCACTGGTCCCCAAAAAGTGTCAAAAATGTCAGTTAGGGGTCCGATCTGTCTGCCGAAATGTCGCAGTCCCGCTAAAAAATGCTGATCGCCGCCATAACTAATAAAAAACAAAAAATAAATAAAAATTCCAAAAGTCTATCCCGTAGTTTGTAAACGCAATAACTTTTGCGCAAACCAATTAAAATACGCTTTTTGGGATTTTTTTGTTTTACCAAAAATATGTAGCAGAATACAAATTGGCCTAAACTGATAAAAAAAAATTAGATTTTTTACATTTTTTTGTTGTGAATGTTTTATAGCAGTAAGTAAAAAAATATGGCGTTTTTTTTTTTTCAAAATTGTCGCTCTTTTTTTGTTTATAGCGCAAAATCTAAAAAACGCAGAAGTGATCAAATATCACCAAAAAAAAGCTCTATTTGTGGGACAAAATTACATCAATTGTATTTGGGTACAGCGTCCCGAGGTGGCGCAATTTTTCGTTAAAATAACACAGTGCCGAATCGCAACAAAAGGGCCTGGTCATTAAGTGGGTAAAACCTTCCGGAGCTGAAGTGGTTAAAGTCACATCACAGGTATTACAGGAACATAAACGGTAACGCGTTTCGCGCTAAAGTCAGCACTTACTCAAACCTCCATTTTCTGGTTGAATTGGCACCCTGGCCTGTGGAATTTGTGGGTGCTCGTTCCAAGGCATGGTTACACAATTACATAAGACGTTAAATGCATGTCCTCCAAGTTCAGCTTTACAAAGCAGAAAAGATGGGCTTACGTCAAGACCTAGCATGACAGGTTCAATTTAAGAGTCCACAAGTTACAGCCCAATAAAATGCGTACAATATTATACAAGTTAGAGTTTACAATGCACGGCATGGTTTTAGTTCAACAACCCCAACTTCTTCAGGTAGCAGTAACATTACTCCTATTACTCAATGTTTTTTTTTTTATTGTTAAATGTTAACATGCGTGTAAATAAACCCTGATGACCTTAATAGACTTTAAAGAATGTGCTGCTATCAGGGATACTCAGGGAGGATACTGTAAAGGAATCTGCAATCTTTGTATGGTGTTTTTTTTTTTTTTTTTTTTTTTACAATATATTTCAGTATATGTGAATTTGTTCAACCTAAAGAGAAAAATGCCACTTTCATGGAAAAAAAAAAAAATAATATAGCATAAAAAATAAATAATATAATATAAAATAAATAATAGAACATATACAATTGCTACACTAGCCATTTTGTAAATGAATGTTATTGAAAAATATTTTTCAATTTTAAGTGGCAGTGGTTTTTCCAAATGTGTTAAAAAAAATCAATGCAATATTATAACCCTGGGGGCATACAGAATGGGGTGTACAGAATATCCTCATAAATATCATTTTCTGCTTGTGTGATTGGCTAACTGATTTTCTCAGAAGATACAAGAACAATTTTAGACATCCCCTGTAATAGGTGTTTTTATTTTTGGTTTGATACCCCCTAATGGTCCGTACACACAATCCGAGAATTGCACAACAGATTTGTCCGTTTTTCTTTGCATGCTAATCTCATATCGAAAGTGAAGAGTTTATTAAAGTTGTGAAAAATCTCGTACGACAGAACAAAAAAAGGGAAGTGATGTAATGTGTTGTAGTGTATTTGTATTGTATTTTTGATTCACAACTGTACTGATTAAACGCAAATTGTACAATTTGGTATGGTGCGCGTAACGGATCAACCAGTGCGAGAAACATTTTCATGATTGATCGATTGAATAATATCGGATGAACTGTCAGATTATTGTACGATCGCTTCGAAAGTGGTATTATTCTTCTGATTTTTGGATCGTGTGTACGGGCCATAAGGCTTTTCCAACAAAGGGAAAAAGACACTATAGCTTTCCTCTTTACAACTTGGAGGTCCACTAATTTTTTATCTGATTTTCGGATCGTGTGTACGGGCCATAAGGCTTGTCTAACAAAGGGAAAAAGACACTGTAGCTTTCCTCTTTACAACTTGGAGGTCCACTCATTTTTCGTCTGATTTTTGGATCGTGTGTACGGGCCATAAGGCTTGTCCAACAAAGGGAAAAAGACACTGTAGCTTTCCTCTTTACAACTTGGAGGTCCACTAATTTTTTGTCTGATTTTCGGATCGTGTGTACAGGCCATAAGGCTTGTCCAACAAAGGGGAAAAGACACTGTAGCTTTCCTCTTTACAACTTGGAGGTCCAATAATTTTTTATCTGATTTTCGGATCGTGTGTACAGGCCATAAGGCTTGTCCAACAAAGGGAAAACGACACTGTAGCTTTCCTCTTTACAACTTGGAGGTCCACTAATTTTTTGTCTGATTTTCGGATCGTGTGTACAGGCCATAAGGCTTGTCCAACAAAGGGGAAAAGACACTGTAGCTTTCCTCATTACAACTTGGAGGTCCAATAATTTTTTATCTGATTTTCGGATCGTGTGTACAGGCCATAAGGCTTGTCCAACAAAGGGAAAACGACACTGTAGCTTTCCTCTTTACAACTTGGAGCTCCACTCAGGTGATTATAATGAACACAGACCCTCCAATCCTGGAATCGGTTTGGAAAGAGCATGGTGTAATAGACAGCTATTTCTTCAGAACAAGGACAGAATCTTCAAAAAAGTTTGTTAAAATCCTTGAAATTTATATAAATTACCCAGTGGAGATTGTTTTTTTTTCCCTCAAACTGAGTATGTTAACAAAAGAAAAAAAAAACACAAGCAGAGGTGACAAAACTACATGTCGAAATGATCAGTAGATCTAAAGATATAGGCAATTGATGTTACTTGTAAAATTTGTCATTGCCTGTAAAATAGGGAAACTGACCCCACTTCCTTCTATTTCCCAATATATGCTATTGGTCAGCGAGGCCCACTATCACATTGGGCTTATGGGGTAGCTAAAAAAGTCTATTGGTGGGACCAGGTTCGACTATTGTTGAAAAAGTCTAGGATTGCATATAATAGCTTCCTGTATTAAAATTCTCAATGTTTCTCATTTATTAACCAATAATTCCTCGATTACTAATATTACTTCCTTGTTTCCCTATAGCAAACCTGTACTTTGCATGGCAAGTCAACAGGATTGCTTTAATGCCCTTTTTTCCAGCTACATACTTTAGCTCTATTCACCCGAAAAAGGCAAGGAAAGGAAACACTATTTAAGTTCCGAGCCTCCCTAGGCAGAGCTTCTACAAGGTTGAGGACTTTCTTTCTGCCCCCATATGCTGGCTAAATGACCAAGACCAATGTAACATGATAGAAAGGGAAGTGAGTTACATGCGCACTTCCCTACCTGGAAGAACTGAGTACAAATGATAGATGAGCATGCTGGGGAGGGAAGCATTAAAATAAACTTTGCTTTGCCTAGCATGGGCTTGTTTTAAAGTCAAGAAAAGTGCAGAAGGCTTGAAATACTAACTTGCCTGCAGAAACCACTGTTCTGGGATCCCACAGGGCTACTCGTGTCAAAAAATCCTAGGCATTGGTTACATGATCTCAGCTGACATTGAGGATCAGCCAATCAACGCCTACGTTTAAGTCCTCCCCTCCTCACTGTGTTTGCATGTTTTTCACACATCTCCAAAACCTACTGGAAGTGGCCATCTAATCTGAATCCCCAAGTCTTCAAGGCTCACCTTGTACAGGCAGTTGCCAATGTAGCACCCTCTAGTGTGCTACTAGACTTAGAGCAGGTAGAAAAATTGTTTGGCTCATGGTTAAGTTTGAGTCATGGAATCTGGGTCAGGGTTTATTTGAATTCAGGGCTGGGTGACTCTTACAGGCAAGTCTCTGATGCATCCCCCCCGGGTTCTGGATGGTTGGAGAACATTCTGAAAACTGGAGAACAGAGGCTAGGAGGGTTGTTCTGCATACTCAGGTGAGCTTGGCTAATCTCCAGGCAGTGGGTTTGGCAGGAAGGTTGAGTCAGCCCTTATGTATGGGTGAGTCATGTTGGCAGAGGAAGTTGGGTGGAAGATCGAGATGGAGTGCTGAGGGGGTCTGTCAGTGGCCTTTAGGCACCCTCCAGGTCCAGGGGGGGCCCACATGCCGGAGGCTTGGGCTGGCTCTGAAGGGATCCCTTCTGCAGTGCGGTGTGTTTGGGAACACAACCTGGGAGCAGTAGGAGCAAGGAAAGGGCAGTGAGTTCATCAGCACACTCAAGGACACTACAAGGGGAAAGTCTGCCATATGTAGTCAGCTTTCTCAAAGGACAACAGTGTGCTTCATCCCATCATCCTTACCCTAAAAGATATGCGGGGCAGCCAGGAGAGCTGGTACAACCTGCTGAGTAGTGGAGCTGGGACCTTATCCATAGAGGGAGGGGATACACTCCTGCAAGCAGTTACCTCAGGTTGATGCTACTTTCCAGGAGGGCCCAGGGCCCTTAGTCTGTAATGGAATTTTACTGTTGATCTACGAAGAACTGTGAGTTTTTACAGAAAGGATTTTTGTACAGAGAGAGGAAGATTGATCCCAAGTTTTGCTATGTTCATCATCCGCTGGGCATCCCATAAATTCCAAGTTATCCCCTAATTAAAATAACAAAAACAAGTTACCGGACTGACTTCTTGTGTCTGGCTGCAAGTAAAAAAATGCATGTTGCTTCGCTGTGCAGGAATAGGAGAGTCGGTTACCAGCGCCTCCTGCGGGGGTAGTGCTAAACCTACCCAAATTATTGGGCTTCAGTAGGTATTAAAAATTCAGTGCAGCTTTATAAAATATTTTTTAGTTTTATTGTCATACCTGTAAGCCAGTTGGACCCTGAAAGCCTGACAAAAAAACCTCCCAATTAGCAATGTCCACATCATTTCTAGAACATGAAAACTGTTGGTTTTTAACTCCTGTAATCTCGTCACATCCTAGAAACAAGGGGGGCCTTGAGGATCGATAACTGGGAACTTTTGACCAGGCTTCCAGGGGTAAGTGGCCTAAAGGGCCTATCGGCAGGACAATAAAATTAATGAACATTTTATAAAGCTGCAGTTTCTTTTAATGCTTACTATGGACCCTTGACTACATAGACTATTTCTTTTTAGAAAAGGCGAACTTAGCCTATAAGGTATTGTGGTCTGAGGGTCAGAATGATTGTCAACCAGATAGTTTTTTTTATTTTTTTAATACATAAAAACAGAGGTCAGCTAGTGGTTTACATATTGTCCTTATGATGGATTAAGGCTTCTTTCACACGGTCCGCCTCCGTAGGCGGATCCGTGCTGCTCAGCGGGGGATTGATACACAGATCCCAGATGAGCAGGAAAGTGACAGCTCCCTCTCCGTGCTGTGTGCGGAGACAGAGCTGTCAGGTCCCCAATCATCTCTATGTGGGAATCGGATGAGAGCGGACCGCCTGTCTGCTCTCATCCGATCCCATCCGATCCAATCCCCTGGACGGACGGAAAAAAGGGTTTCCATCCGTCGGGATTTCACAGACAGGATCGGATGCGGATGGCAGCGGGTGTCAGCGGAGATGTCTCCGCTGACATCCACTGCCCCATAGGGATGCATGGGGGATCCGATCAGATCCGCCCAAAAAACTGACAGGCAGATCTGATCGGATCACTCGTGTGAAAGGACCCTTACTTTACAAAGCAGCGCAGACAAATTTGCCAATATGTGCTCAGTAATGCAGAAAACACCTCCATCTCGCACAATCAGTATTGCTGACCCTTATTCCAAGTGAGGTTAAAATCGTGTTTACACAGTTTGTGTCAACTTCTACCGCTAACAAGCCTTATCCACACATCTGTAACCTTTCACTTTAATGTCGCTTCTAGTTTGTGTCAACAATGCAGCGTAAAGCTCTTACATCATGTGTTGATAATGTGCTGCTTCTTGTATCTATCACTTATATACATGCTATATTTAAAGAAAATGGGCAATAGCAAGCAGTCTACTTCCAGCTGTCATATGTGTTTTTGTACGACCAGAAAGCAAAATAGATGCCGATTTTCACCAATTACCAATTTCTAATGTTTTGTTATTCCTTTGTTGTGTCTAGCATGGCAGAATGTGTATGCTGCACATGGATTTACATAAACCAAATGATCAGGTATAAAGTGTATCTCTAGTTACGTTTTTCTTTTTTTTTCTTTTTGAAGTAGTAAAGAAGGGTTAAAACCCAACTACTGGCAGATCACTTGCGGTGGGGCTGTGCCCACACTACAAGGGTTAATATCTCATTTTGTTTAGGGGAGAGGAGAAACCATGTTACTTACCTGACCCTCCTCTCCCCCAGTGGACGGCGTTACTCCAAGCAAATATCCCTCAGTATCATCACATCCAGAGTAGGGCTATGGGCCCTACCAGAGGCGTAACTAGAACCTTCAGGGCCCCGGTGCAAGAAACCATGAAGGGCCCCCCAGACCCGTGGCCAGGGCCCTTCCCTTCAAGCCCGGGGCTCTTCCCACTGATCCTGGGGCCCTTTACTCTCGTTGTGGGGCCCTTTCACAAGTTCTGCAGTGTGCCCCCTTCCTGCCATCTTGTGGCCTCCCTACGGTGTTGGAATGACAGGGCTCGGTCGCAAGTGTGACTTTTGCGATCCTGGAAGTTCACCCACTGGAGTCAGTAGTGTTTATTTTTTGGTATTTTAATTGTATTATTTTTTTATCATTTTATTTTTTTTTTTTTACAATGTCACTGACTATGACTCTGTCCATTCAGAAAAGGAAGGAGCTGGTAAAGCAAACAGAGGAACCAATCTACTCCATTTTCCTCCTGCAGCTACAGGAGGAAAAAGGAGGACAGTGATTTCTCTACATGCTGTCCCTGCCGCCCCTCCTATCCAGGTGTACAGGGGAGCCGCACAGGCCCCCTTGAAGCATGGGGCTCGGTTGCAATTGCAACCCCTGTAATTACTACTCCAGTCTTGATGACGTGGGAAACCTAGACCGTTAGAGCACAGGGTTGTAGAAGCTGTGGGGAGCGGTCTAGCAGCGGGGAGGATCAGGTAAGTAAATCTTCTTTTATTGTTCCCCAAGACATAAACAAGCAATTGACCCTTGCACAACCTCACTGCAAGGGTAATGTTTTATTTGCCTAGGGTTGGGCTTTAAAGTTCCTGGCAGGCTGTTTAATTTGCTGTCTGTGTTTTAGAATTCCTTATACTTTCTGTCTTGTGGACCCAAAAGGAAGTTAGAGGAAATCTCTCCAATGTGTGGGGAAAATACCTTCTAAGAGCTGTTTCACAAGGGCAGCTGGGGACAGTAAAAGCAGGTGGTTGATCTGCATTTTTACTAGTCCCCAACCAACCACCTACAAATGGACATGGCGGCCGGAGGAGACTGCACACCTCCTGCAACCTCCTATTGGTTATGAGTAAGCGATCTGTAGAATCGTGAAACGCGTCAACCTGTCCCATGTCTGTGTGATGCACTGTATGTATTCAAGTTTTATGGGGAATAAAACACTTCCATTTCATCTACTCCTGAGTGCGGTCAAACTCTCTCTTTGATTACTTGATGACTGGGTGGCGGATCCGACCTGCACCAGAGTGCTTTGCCTCACCTGACAGCAAATTTTACTCCCCAGGTAGCACTGCCTTTCAAACTTGCCAAATTACAGTAAGTCAAGGGGGGCCATGCTGCAGCTCCAAGCCAAATGCTTGACTCTAGAGTGGGACAATGTTTTAATACAAAATCCCTGTTCGGCCGGAAAGAAATCATCCACTGAATGCTTGGAAACCATTGCTTTGCTGGTCCCTAAACAGCAATACATTGATTTTCAGAGGGTGTTAGAAACTGCCGAGGCCTACAGGTGCATTGGAACTGCTGTCCCATTGGAAAATTTCCCACTACCGGTTGTTCTGGTGGCAACTATAACATTTTCGATTTCCCTTTACTTTTTCTCTTGGTGACAGAGGTCAACAGGATAAATAAATGGGCGGATCTCTCCAGTGGTAACACAGACAGTGATAAAGAACTGAACTAAAGCCCCGTACACACGCAACGATTATCGGCCGTCTTTTGTCCAGAGTTGTGTTTTATTGGTTGGAATGTGCCTAGACTGCACACAAATTTTCTCGCCCAACAAAATTCTACTTCAGAAGTGATGTCATGTGTTGGTTTGCTTTCTTTGTGTTCTTTCTTCACTGAGCATGCCCAGTCTTGCTCATCAGATTTTTCCCTGTCTAAATCTGTACTGACTGCACGAAAATCGGCCGTTGTGTTGACGGCCAACAAAAATTTTATAGTCTGCACACCAGATTTTTTTCGGACGAAAAGTCGGAGTCGGTTGTCGGAAGTATCATACTAACAAGCCGAAAATCGGCAGATCGGTCGTCGGATGAAAATTCCCTGCCAATTTTCGACGCGTGTGTACAGGGCTTTAAGCACTAGCCATTCCCCACCAACGGAAAAAAAAATAAAAAATTAACGAGTGATGGGCCACCACAAGTTTCTTTTGCATATATCAAAAACACCTGGTAGATGTTTGGCAGCATAGTATTATTAACACCGCGGACAAGCCTGGTTGGGTTTTAGTTACAAAAGTTTATCTATTTACCAGAAAGTTTGGCAGAGAACATGTGTTACTGCTAGATGGAATAGTTTGCATAGAGACAATAGTTAGATATTACACCACAGGTATTTTACATATGCTTTTACAAAGCTACAGCTGACACTGATTAGAAAAATGGTGGGTTTTTAACGAGAACTTCAGACATAGGACATCATTTCAACATTTACTTTATATGGCCAAACATTTGTGGATACCAGACCATCACCACTATTTGAGCTTGTTACACATGCCATTCCAAAACCGTGGGCATTATTATGGAGTTGCCCTCACCACCACCACCACCACCTCTCCTTGCACCTTTTACAGTCTCCACTGTTCTGGGAAGGCTTTGACGTATTTGCCTTATCACCCAAGAATATTTGTGAGGTTAGGTACTGATGTTGTAAAAGAAGACCTGGTTAAAAGTTAGCATTACAATTCATCCCAAAGGTAATCAGTAGGGTTGAGGTCAAGGCTCTGTGAAGGCCACTTGGGTTCCTCCACACCAAACTCATCAAGCCATGTCTTTATGGACACAGGGGCAAGGTCCAGACACTTGTATTAACGTAAAGGGTTTGCAAAATGAGAAAGTTCTTTATCCTAATGCATTCTATGAATTAGGATAAAAAGCCTTCTGTGTGCAGCAGCTCCCCTCAGCCCCCCTAATACTTACCTGAGCCCCATCTTAATCCATCAATGTCAACGAGTGTCTCAGCTGTCCAGGACTCTCTCTCTTGATTGGCTGAGACAAGCACCATTGGCTGCTGCTGCTGTCAATCAAACTTGGTTAGCCAATCAGGAGAGAGAGTGGGCAGGGATGAACGGCAGCTCTGTGTCTAAATGGATACACCGAGCTGCAGCTCGGCTCGGGTGCCCCCATAGCAAGCTGCTTGCTGTAGGGGCACTAAACAAGAGGGATGGGCCAGGAGCTCTATCCAGGGACCCGAGAAAAGGAGGATCTGAGCTGCTGTGTGCAAAATCACTACACAGGGGAGGTAAGTACAATATGTTTGTTATTTTAATAGAAAAAAAAATGAGACTTTACAATGGCTTTAATTTGAGGGAACTCTCTGTTTTTAGGGCACTTGCAGCCTGTGCTGAATTAAATTGGTGACTTAACCACTTGCTGACTGCCCGCCATAACTATATGCTGCGGCAGGCTGGCTCGGCTGCGCGAATCGCTGTACCTGTACGGAGGTTCGTGAGAGTGCTTCTGCCATTTGGCAGCATGGATGCCGACCCACAGGACCGGCAGCACCGATTGCTGCCGGGCACCCGTGATCGCTCCCCATTGAGAAAGAACGACGGTCTGCTGTTGTAAACACAGCAGACCGTTGTTCTCTCTGAAATGATCACAGAGCGCCTGTGATCCTCCTATATAGGATCACAAGTCTCTATGTTCATTTCACAAGTTCCTCCCCCATACAGTTAGAAAACACTCCCCTAGGCTCACACTTAACCCTTTGATCACCCCTAGATCAACGCCTTCCCTGCCAGTGTCATTATTACAGTAAAAAGTGTCAAAAATGTCAGTTAGGGGTCCAATCTGTCCGCCGCAATGTCGCAGTCCCGCTAATAATCGCTGATCGCCGCCATCACGAGTAAAAAAATTAAAATAAATAAAAATGACATGAATCTTTCCCCTAGTTTGTAGACAGGATACATTTTGTGCAAACCAATCAAAGTACGCTTATAGGGATTTTTTTTACCATAAATATGTAGCAGAATACAAGTTGCCCTAAAATGATGAAAAAAATAGATTTTTTTATTTTTTTTTATTGGAAATGTTATATAGCAGAAAGTGAAAAATATTGTTTGTTTTTTTCAAAATTGTCACACTTTATTTGTTATAGCGCAAACAATAAAAATCACAGAAGTGACCTAATACCACCAAAAGAAAGCTCTATTTGTGGGAAAAAAAGGACATCATTTTTTTTTTGTGTACAGCGTCGCACGACCGCACAATTGTCAGTTAAATTTACGCAGTGCCGAATCGCAAAAACTAGCCTGGTCATTAAGGGGGAAAATCTTCCGTACAGAAGTGGTTGATGCATTCTATGCATTAAGATAAAAAGCCTTCTATGTGCAACATCTCCCCTCAGCCCCCCTAATACTTACCTGAGCCCCATCTCTATCTAGCGATGCCAACAAGTGCCTCAGCTGTCCCGGTTCCGGACTCTCTCTTTCTCTTGATTGGCTGAAACACAGCAGCGGCGCCACTGGCTCCTGCTGCTGTCAATCAAACTCAGTTAGCCAATCAGGAGAGAGAGTGGCAGGGACAATTGGCAGCTCTGTGTCCAAATAGATACACTGAGCTGCAGCTTGGCTTGGGTGCCCCCATAGCAAGCTGCTTGCTGTGGGGGCATTCGGCCGGAGGGAGGGGCCAAGAGCTCTATCCAGGGACCCCAGAAAAGGAGGATCCGGGCTTCTCTGTGCAAAACCACTACATAGAGGAGATAAGTATAATATGGTTGTTATTTTAATATAGATATGTATATATATATATATATATATATATATATATATATATATATATATATATATATTTTTTTTTTTTTTTTTTTTTTAAATAGACTTTACAATCGCTTTAATTTGAGGGAACTCTCTGTATTTAGTGCACTTGCAGGCTGTGCTGAGTTAAATTGGTGACTTAAAGACTGGTTCCACTTGTTGCCTCGAATTGCTCTTTAATTCACCTACATGTTTACTTTTGGTCCGGATAGGGTACATTATTATGAGAGTCGTGTAAGTATGTGGTTGAAAACATTGTTCTTTTCCTATAATGCCCCAGGCTCCAACTCATACATATTCAATGTGAGTCACTCGTTTTACCAGCCATTTAACATGGTCACAAGGCTGCAGTTACACATAAAAGCTCATTCTGCAACCCCAGATACACCTATACACCAAGACCTGAACAGCACGTGCAGAACTTATAAAAACAAGGCAATTTGTGTAAAACTAAAGACCATATTGGTGAGCTCAGCATCCATTTCCTGACCGCTGGTAGATTACAAGGTTTGCCTAAATTGCACATTGTTGTTGAAATTAAATTATAGAGACAATTACATTTTTGTGAAGACTTGAAACATTCCTGCACTTCTTTCTCTAGCTAGATATTGGAATTTAAAGCTGAACTCGAGGTGGATATAAACATAAATAAATGCAGCTCTGTATTCAATATTACATCATTAAAGCAGAACTCTAGGAATTTTTTTTTCTTGCAACAGCACAATCAAAAAAGGGACCTCTGTTGAAGAGTATGCCAAGTCCCCATTGCTGGTGTTTACTTTTGGTTCAACTAAATTAGTCATTCTATATTTTGCACGTAGCTCTCTGCTTCCAGAGCTTTGAGTAAAACTTCCAGCTCTCGTACAGTGTGGGGATCCTGTTATTTACTCTCCTCTTACTCTCCCTGTAGAAAGATGATCCGCACACCGGTAGTTGCTCTTAAAAAAATCTTCATCTTTATTCAGGAACCACAGAACACAACTGCTGATAAGATCAGTTGACGCGTTACAGTCTATAAGGCCTTAGTCATAACAGTTATGACTAAGGCCTTATAGGCTGAAACGCATCAACTGATCTTATCAGCAGTTGTGTTCTGTGGTTGCTGAATAAAGATGAAGATTTTGTAAGAGCAACTACCGGTGTGCGGATCACCTTTCTACATATGTACTAAGTCAAACGGCTGTGGATCGGGCACCCGGGAACTGTATGTGTAGTAGTACTGCTCCTTCTGTTTGCATTCTTACTCTCCCTACATCCATTCACAAAGCACCTGGTATTCTGTTCACGGTATGAAAGGCATCCTGTGATGGATGAGGGGAAATCTTGTTATTTACCTGACCCTCCTCTCCCCTTGTCCATTCACAGAACACCTTGTATTTGGTGAACAGAATATTAGGGCATTTTGAGAATGGACAAGGGAACAGTAAACAATGTAATCCCCACGCTATATGAGTGTACGAACTATCAGTAACAGAAAAAGAGCTTTGCATTATATATCATTATATATAGGTGTAGCGCTGCCCCCTTGAGGCCTGCTGGATTTTAACACTTTTAGGCCCCCCTGGGTTACTGGTAGTAACTGCATGCAGAATTCTAACACTTTACTTTCCTGGCTCAGTCAATGAACAGTCTAGGGGTTGTTGTTTTTGTTGTTTTATTTGATATGGGGATGGGAGAAGTGATCAGTGGGATACTCCAACGCTTGAACTATTCACAATGCTGAGGACTGAAAATGTTGCAAGGCCGCAGCTTCATCCTGCCACTAGATGAATCCGAATAATGTTCCTTAACCTCCCTGGCGGTATTCCCGAGTGTGGCTCGGGGTGGAATTTCAGTGCCATTAGTGGTAACCCCGAGCCACACTTGGGGTACCGCCAGGGAGAATCACTGGATCCTGGAAGAGAGGTTACTTACCTTGTCCCCGGGATCCTGCGATGTATTCCTGCAGAATACGGCGGCCGGATCTTCCACCTGATGCTGTGTGCCCCGGCTTCCGTTCCCTGTGAGCGACACGTCGCAGGGGGGTGGAACCGGCGGCAAATTTGAAAAGTAAAACACACAAACACACTGATATATGGTAATCCTATTGGATTACATTGCTAGAAAAAATAAATTTACGTTAGTTTGCCCCCCAGTGCCCTATATATATATACATGTGTGTAATATATATATATATATATATATATATATATATATATATATATATATATATATATATATATATATATATATATATAAATGTGTATGTATGTATATATATATATATATATAATATAATATATGTATACATAAATATATATATATACACACACACACACACACACATATATACTATATATATATATATATATATATATATATATATATATATATATATATATATATATATACATATACTTTAACATTTTATAGTTATTTATCATATTATAATTTATGATTTTGTGTTTCAAACTTTATCATACCCGAGTTGTTATAAAGAAGAACACACAGTAAAAAAAAAAATCATATGTAAATAATTGGTTTGGGCTGCTTGTCCTTAAGAATTTCTTGCAAAATAATGGTACCGCTTTCAGCACCTAAAATCGGAAACAATCATACCGCCAGGGAGGTTAAGTACTTATCTTCAGGGCACATGCCTAGCACCCCCTTTCTATCCACCAGCTGACACCCGTCCTCTGACTACTCTACTCTGGAGTGGCCCCCTTCCTGGTCAGGCCCGTAGACACGATCCCCTGTACTCACAATACTGCTTTTCAGGTTCCCCATTGTCTCAACCCCTAGTAGTCAGCTCTCCTGGACCTCTGGGTTCAGCTTCACACTTCTGGCTCACCAGGCCGACTGCCTGTGACCATACACCAACTGCTGCAGAAGAGGAGGCAGCCGCCACCCTCCTTCTGGGACTCTGCTCACCAGCCAAAGACCCCGAGCACATGTGCTCCTGGCTTTTTATACTACACCCCACAATGCACAGAGACAACAGTCTGTGCCAATCATTGGGGCTGTACCAAAGTCTGTGTACCCATTGGCCAGGTTTCCTCCACTATCCAATGTGCCTCCCCATTGGATCAGTGGGGACACTCCCTCAGACCATATGAATCACACACTGAGCAGACCTAACTCACAGATCCTGCTCTCTGTTAAGCAGCGTGCAATATAGAATTTGCCTGCTGCTCCTCTGATAGGCAGACAGAGCCAAAAACGATACTCTTTCACTAGCACCTACCTAGGAGGGTGCTACATAGGAATTACCTTCTCATTTCTACAGTAAACATCGCAGTGCTTACTTAGTCATTAGAGGTTGTTTGTTTCAATTGTGCTGTTCACAAAAAGTACAAATCTTGGAGAAAAGTAATATCCGGTCTTCCGCCCTGCCAGACAAGGCTTTGTAATTCTAAATACTGGATGGACAGAAATTCCTTTGCACGGAAATACCTTTGTCAGGTAAAACAGCTCCCTTTTATGTATTTCATCTGTGTATTTAGCACTTTACCTGGAACTGAGCTCTGAAAAAAAGCTATCAAGATTTTCACTAGTTTACAGTAATTATTATATCTACCTTAAAGTGGAACTTCACTCTTTTAATCAACATCGACTATTTTTAATCTTTATGCTGCTGGCATTAGTAAACAGATAGGAAACTATATCAGATTTAATTGTTTTGACCTTTTTTTTACATTTCTACTGTTACTTCCTTGTTTCTTGCCTAAGCCAACGATGTTATACCCCCCAGGAGACTTCAGGAGGGGAGGAGGTGTTTTCTCATCTAAGCATGCCCTCCTTGCCTACATGCCTGAGCAAAGGGCAGATGGATTTTAGGAAGTAAATACTACATGAATCATCTGCCCTTACTCAAGATGACTACAGCCAGGGATGCTAGGGGGGGTTTAGGGTGATTTCCCAGCAAAATAAAGAATGAAGACATGGATGGATGAAGGAATTTGCTCTAAATATTAAAATTGAAATAATAAGCGTTTTTGGTTTGTGGTGCTCAGATGCAGTGTAGTTTCATTTGAAAGTAATAGTGTATGTGTGGTGAGCATTTTATACATTTAAAACTACACCCTCAAGTGAAACCTTTTTCAACCCTTTCAAAAAGTAGGAACCATTGAAATAATTTTAAGGAATTCCGGCTATTAAAATAATTTTCAGCACAGATGAATAATGAAATATGTAATATTGATGATAATAATAATGGTCAGAAAAATAATGCAGGAAAGTGGAAAGATAGTGCTGGAACCGTAGGTTTATTTTACTGTTATTTTTTTTACTGTTATTGTTATCTCAAGGTGTTAAAGTTGGTGTGAATGATCTGGTTCATGGCCAGGCAGCTTCTACACCCGATCTCCACAGTCTCCCTGGCTTGTAGTGTAATGTAAGAAGGGTTGAAGCTTAAGCGCCATACCACTGCTAAGAGGTCCAGATACAACTTTATTCCATTAAAGGTCAGGGGTACAGATGTGTACCCCTGACCTTTAATGGAATAAAGTTGTATCTGGGCCTCTTAGCAGTGGCATGGTGCTTAACTTTCAATCCTTCTTAGAAAAAATGAAGGCAGTGAAAATTGTAGTTTTCTCTCACATTGCTGGTCAGTAAAGAGCCCATTTTCATGTGGCCCATTTTAGTGGTCAGTGGAGAAGGGCCCCGTTATATTGGCGGTGATTGGGAGATAGGCCTCTTTACACTGGTGCTCAGAATGCCCCTTACAGATAGTTTAAAATATCATATATGTTAGTGGTTACCAGTGGCGGCAGGTCGATAGGGGGCACAGGGGCGCGGCCCCCCCAATCAAGAAAAAAAAAAAAATCATCTTCAAAGGAAAAAAAAAAAGAAATTCCCATGTAGTCCACTATGGGGCGCCAGACTAATTGCTGGCTATGGGGGGGTGGGGTTTGGCACCCCACGTGGGCCCAGGAAGAGGCGCCGATTGGCGGCCATTCTGGGCATCACCGGGGCGCAAGCAATGCGCCCCGACACTCCCCATTAGTCTTGTCCTGGATGTGTTTGGTCCAGACTCCAGCCTGGACCAATCATCATTCAGGACATCCGTGTTGACGACGTTGGGGGCGGTGCCGGTGCGTGCGTCAGTCACTTACCGTCACCGCCCGACTCCATCAGCTTCCCGCCGGTTCCCACCGCCGTCAAGCCGAGAACGAAGAGGACTCGTCACTCGAGGAGAGGAGCAGCGCGCTGTGTGTCACAGTGGAGTCAGCCCAGGAGAGCAGGTAAGTGAGGGGACCAAAGAGAGAGAGGAGCGCCGCACCGTCACGATCACTCGGTTCCCGTCCATGCTCTGAGCCAAGTTGATTATGTAAGTGCACTGTAAGTGTAAGTGCTTTTTTTCTTTGCATGGTACTCCTGGAGGGCCCTTGTCATCGGTACCGGACGGGGGTAACCCAGATATTGGTCATCAGGAGAGGAAGATTACACTCCCAGGGAAACCTGGTATTCGAGCCCGGAGTCTTTTGTTGTCTGGTAAGAGGCACATCTTCCCCTACCTAGAGGGTCATTTCCACCATTGACCTATCTTTTCACCTGGGTATTTCTCATCTGGTAACAGCATATACGCCCTTGTATTCTTTTGCTCCGGTAAGGGGCTAATCCAGCTCAGGTAGTGGGTGTCACTGCACAAGAGTTGCCGTGTATCTGTCACAAGATATCACCTGGAATTTGTTAAGAAGCACCAGTGCTTTTTCTGTTTGGACTTTTCTTTGCACCTTTAAATAAGTGTATTCATTTGTATACACCATAGAATTGTTTGTACACTTATTTTCTTGTCACTTTATTTAAGGTAATTGTTTGTACACATATTCGCTTTCTGTGATATAATTATGGTGTACATTATATTTTATTTCATTTGATAAGATTTATTGCTCCTCGTGTGAGGATACCAATATTATCAGATAGCCTATTAGTTATTCCTACACTGGTATTCATTTCTGTGAAGATTGAATAACTCAGTAGTAGGACACTATACTTTTTGGTTTATTCACACAAGTTTAGCGCACCTGCTTTTTTATTAACAAAGTGAGGGGACCCTCTTAAAAGCTTGTCACCAGGAGGGGGATGCGCAGCGCTGTATGTAGAGGTGCGGAGGGGAAACCGAAGTGGGGTATGCAAAGGTGCGGAGGGGGTGTCTATGTATTGGTGCGGAGGGGGGACGCCAGCAGGGTTTTCTTATAGAGGTGCGGAGGGGGATGCGCAGTGCTGTACGTAGAGTGGATGCTGATGATGATAATGATGAGGCAGTAGCTCTCTCTCTCCTGTCGGCTCTGCCCTGTGTTCTCCTCTCTCTGCAGCAGACATGGCATCTCACATCCTGCCGATTCTCCACCAAGGTGTGTGGGTGGCATTGACCGGAGGCGATCCCAAAGACAGCCAGTTCAATAACATCTGTCACCTGTATCGCTTGGTCTTCCTCCTGCTGTTACCTCTGGCCATGCATCTGGTGAGTCCAGCCTGTGCTGGAACATGGCATGTATATAATAATATAGGAGGGATAATTAATACCTGCATGAAGCAAGCTCATCTGTCAGTCTTAGCTGATTGATTATCCTTCTGACTATCAGGATTGGGACTTCACTGGCTGCATACTTTTTCTGAGATAGTGGCTCAGTGTATTGAAGGTGTAAAGTCATGATATTCAAACAAACTAGAAAGGCTTTATTTATTACTGTTTTCAAGGTTTCAATTGGAAAGTGTGCAAACATTGGCCTGTGACATGCCTGTGACATGACCTGTGACATGCCTGTGACATGACCTGTGACATGCCTGTACCATGACCTGTGACATGACCTGTGACATGACCTGTGACATGGCCTGTACCATGACCTGTGACATGACCTGTGCCATGACCTGTGACATTACCTGTACCATGACCTGTGACATGACCTGTGGCATGCCTGTACCATGACCTGTGCCATGACCTGTGACATGCCTGTACCATGACCTGTGACATGCCTGTACCATGACCTGTGACATGCCTGTACCATGACCTGTGCCATGACCTGTGACATGCCTGTACCATGACCTGTGCCATGCCCTTACCATGACCTGTGCCATGCCTATACCATCATCTGTGCCATGCCTGTACCATCACCTGTGCCATGACCTGTGCCATGCCCTTACCATGACCTGTGCCATGCCTATACCATCTCCTGTACCATGACCTGTGACATGCCTGTACCATCACCTGTGCCATGCCTATACCATCACCTATGCCATGCCTATACCATCACCTGTGCCATGCCTGTACCATGACCTCAAAGTCACGCAATTTTTTACCGCGTTTTTTGCCGCAAAGCAATACCTATTACATTTTTCTTTTTGCGTCCCCCCCCCCAAAATTTTGAGCACCGGCCGCCACTGGTGGTTACTTATCCTAAACTCTGGAGGAACCCTTGAACAGGTTAGTGCAAGTCCCACGCTGAATGGACTCACATAGGCGATTGTCAATAAGGTCTCCAGAAGCCAAGTGAATCAACAGATTGCTAGCCTTGGGTAAGACAAGGGATGGTTCAAGTTAAAGCATATGCTTGTAGGTTTCTCTATCACACATTGGAAATTGTGACAGTGAGGAGCAGGGCCCGGACAAGGGGTGGACAGGAGGAGACGAAGCCCTGGGAACTGTGGTATTATGTGAGGTGGGGGGGGGGAGGGATTTGTATTGAGAAGGGAAATTTGGGGGGCAAGAATTGTTCTAGGAGGGAAAATTTAGGGAGGTGTGCTAGGAGTGGTGATTTTGGGGGATTTATGTTGGGAGGGGGGAAGAGGACTTGTGCTAGAAGGGGGGACTTGGGGGGGGGGGGTTGTGTTAGTAGGGATGATTGGAGTTATTTGTGCTAGGAGGGGACATTTGTGGGAGGGATTTGTGCTAGGATGGGGGATTGGGGAAGGGGACTTTGTGCTGAAAGGGGGGGGGGTTTGTGCTTGGAGGAGAAATTTGAGGGATAGAGGATTTGTGCTAGGCGGGGGAAATGGATGTTTTGGGGGGGGGTGTTTGTGCTGGGGCATATGGGGAGAGAGAGGGTTTGAGGTGGGGAGGATGGGGGGCAAATATCTGTGCTGGGGGAAGGTGGGATTTCAGCAGGGGGGGCAGATTTATACTGGGAGGAGGGAGTATTTATGCTTAGGGGGTGAGCATGCGGATTAGTGCTTGATCATTTTTGTGGGGAGGGGATTTTCACTGACACATAATGCTCATACATCTTGGGAGTCGGAGCAATTTGGCATGTTTGGCCTTGGCTCTAAAAAACCTTATCCCGGCACTGGTGAGGAGTGACGTCACACAATTTTTACAAAAAATGCAAGAAAGTCTGGAAATGCTGACAGGGCCAGTAATCAGCTACAGTAAGTAACTGCAGAAAAAAACCTACATTATCAAGAGTGACCGAATTCTAAGGTATGATGGTGATACTAACATTGCCAATTTCTTTGGAAAAAAATACTTTTATTTCCTATAAAATTGTTGACAATCCCATTTTATATGATGGATTAGTAACGTACAGGCTAGGTGACAGTCATAGATAATAACTGTCATTACTTTGGTTTTCAGATACCATTTAGTCATTATGCCTGATAACACTGACTACCATAAACAGACTTGTAGTGTTATCATACTTTGCCTATTTAAACTTTATTAACTATGATCTATGCAATTTTTCTGAACTTTGACATTGCATTGACCTTTGTGCTTTGCAGTGAAAAATGCCCTTTGGAAGAGAAAATGCAGAATCCTTGTTTGTATCATCTATCTTCCATTCCTTGAAGACTGTCACTGACACCAGTTGATGTTAATCTGAGTTTTTTATTATCCTCTACAAGACATTCGTATTCATCAAGATTATATATACAGTATATGCAATGCCGTTGTTAAGCATTTGCAAGCATTTCAGTTAAATATTGATCTTCAGCTAACCAACAACAACATTCCGAATGCCCATCGTGAAAGCCCACTTGCTTGGCAATAAGGTCCCAGACACATTCATGTAGGAGATAGATAGAATGTCCTAAAATTCATCTCAAAGAGTGATTCTTTTCTGAGAATGGAAGAAAGATGAGTGCCAGTCACTTTGAGGGTAATTTACTAAAGGCAAGTAGGCTGTTCCCCTTGCAACGGAAGTTGCGCTTTGCAAAGGAATTTTCCCCAGAGCTTAGTGAATGTTTTGAAATTTCTTTTTGCAAAGAATACCAAATCATATGCATTGAAATTAAAAAAAAATGTTGCTTGCACAAGATTGGATGATGGAAGTCAACAAGCTTCACCTCATTCACTAAGCTCTGGGGAAAATGTCCTTGCAAGGTGAACAGTCTTTTTCTCTTTAGTAAATAAACCCCTTTATGTAGGGTTTTTATTTGTGTGGTTTTATTTCACTAAACCTCTAACATCATTTTTCGACATAAAAAAATCTAATGCCACTACGGTTGGCCCAATACAGAGACATATGCTGTTGGGTAATACAAACATGTACTGTTTAACTTGCAAGGAAACCATGTACTGTTCAAGCAGGCTGTTCACCTTGCAAGGAAAGTTGCACTTTGCAAAGGAATTTTCCCCAGAGCTTGGTGAATGTGGTGAAATTTCGTTTTACAAAGAATACCATATTTATTAAAAATAAAAGAAAATGTTGCTTGCACAAGATTGGATGATGGAAGTCAACAAAGCTTCACCTCATTCACTAAGCTCTGGGGAAATTATCCTTGCAAGGTGAACAGTCTTTTTCTCTTTAGTAAATAAACCCCTTTATGTAGGGTTTTTATTTGTGTGGTTTTATTTCACTAAACCTCTAACAGAATTATTTGGCATAAAATAATTTAATGCCACTACCATTGGCCCAATACAGAGACATATGCTTTGGGTAATACAAGCATGTACTGTTTAACTTGCACGGAAACCATGTACTGTTCAAGTAGGCTGTTCACCTTGCAAGGAAAGTTGCACTTTGCAAAGGAATATTCACTAGAGCTTAGTGAATGTTTTGAAATTTCTTTTTGCAAAGAATGCCAAATCATTTGCATTTGCAAAAAAAAAAAAATGTTTGCACAAGATTGGATGATGGAAGTCACTAAGCTCTGGGGAAAATTTCTTTGCAAGGTGGTCTGTTTCTCTTTAGTAAATAAACCCCTTTATGTAGGGTTTTTTTTTTTTTTTTTTGGGTAGTTTTATTTCACTAAATCACTACAAAAATGAATTGGCAAAAAAATAATCTGGTGCCACTAGCTATGGCCCAATACGGAGACATATATTGTTGGGTAATACAAGCATGTACAGTATGTCTATGGTCCTTGAAAAAAGATAGAACAGGGTTTCTCAACCATGGTTTAGCGGAACCCTAGGGTTCCTCCTGAGGTTGCTAGGGGTTCCTTGAGCAATGGGCAATTTCTGCCTCCCAGATAAGTTCCCAATGGCACCATTGTTCCTTTTAGCTATCTGTAAGGGGGTAATTCTCTCCAATGATGACAAGAGTAAGGAGCACTGACTGTCACGCTAATGTGTCATAAGTTGTAGATTTTTAATTTTTAACAGGGGTTCCCCGAGACCAGAAATGTATTTCAAGGGTTCCTCTGTGTTAAAAAGGTTTAGAAAGGCTTAGATAGAAAAACAAAGAAACAAGAAAAAAAGATAAATCCACAGACGGATTACGCCCACTGTCTGAAGTCTATATCTGGATTATGAACCAAGTATCCTCTCCATTGATCAGTTTAAGAACAAGACCTTCTTCTGGGTTCCTGGTGGGTGGCTGATAATGTAATACGTTAGAAAAAAAAAATGGAATGCCATTCAAATAAAATAGTTCTAAAACAGAGTAGCCTCCACCCCAGGTATGCTTTTCAGTCTGAATGAATCATTATTTTTTTAAGGATTTGATTTCACATCCCACCTCATTTAAACAAACCCATATTGACCTTTTTTCTTGAGGCACATCACAAAATATAACATTGTGTTCTAATAATTTCCGGCCTGAAATTTTTGACAGAATGTAAATGGCAGCCCACAGGTCGCATGTTATTAAACATTTTGAGTGGGTGACTGATAAAAATGAGTTATAAGAAATGTAGAATGGTTATCTATCTGGGTTTTTTCTTCACTTCGCTCTTGCCTGTCATGTAAAAGTGGAATAAGGATTATTACTGAATGCCACAGGTAACACACCTACTTTAAATTGGTCTGGCTATTCTAGGAATTGGGGTGGCACAGTGGATTAATGGTTAGGACCAGCTGCAGTGTATATGCTCACTGCATATTGTGTATGTTTTTTTGTATCAGTCACTATGAAGAACATCATTTAGTGTGGACAGACCCTCCAAATGCCATCACGTGTCTTTGGCTAGCCATGGTATCAATAAAATAGGACAAGTATCATATATACAATTGTCAGATCACTAAGACGGAATCAGAAGCACGTAGGTATAAACAGAGTCAGAAACAAGTCAGAGCGTAACTAAACTGTAAATTGCACAACATGCAATTTAATTTATTTTTAGTATTTAAGGCAAACGTCCCCATCCATCTATGTCTTAATGCTTTATTTTGTTGAGAAATCACATTGAAAAACACCTCCCTAACATTTTTACTTGTGGATATTTTGAGTAAGGGAAGATGATTAATGTAGCACTTACTTCCTGGAATCCATTTACCCTTGGGCATGTGGGCAGAAGGGTGTGCTTAGCTGAAAAAGCCCTCCCTCCCCTCCTCAAGAAAAAAAATGCCCATAAAGACTGCTGGGATGGATGACATCAATTAGGCCTAGGCCAGAAACCAAGAAGCAACTGAAGAAATGTTAACAAAAAAAAGTTTAAAAGTAAATATAAAATATGACGTTATGATCGCCACCTCATCCAAAAAGAAAATGCTTTGTAATCACTGAAAAAATACAAGGTGTTGAGCAAGCGACCCCATGTGATCAATTTAAAAATGGTAAGCTGCTCTGCTCAAGCAACACCTGGAAGAGACTGATTTTGACTGTATGTAGCACAGATTACTAGTACTACCGATAATTTTTGCATTTCCAGAAGCCCTACAAATGTGGGAAAGGAAGGATTATATGTAACCAAGCTGGACCAAGGTACATAAAAAAAAAAAAAAGACAAAACGTTTAGGTAATAACCAGAAGAGAAACAGGTTTGTAGAAATAATCCTGCAAAATTAGGATCCAGGTAGTCGGGCTCTGAAAGGCAAGATGAAATTTCACTATTAGCAGCCTGGTCAGTTGGGATATGCGTATTCTGCCTATAATAGCCACATATCCTCCTCATTAATTGCTTGAACAAAAATGTACAAGGCCTTCTTCTGGGTTCCTGGTGGGTTACTGACCATGTAATAAATGTAGAAAAACACTGGAACACTATTTAAATTAAATGGTTCTACACAGAGTAGAATGTGGCCCAGGTATCTGAACCATTCATTCATTTATTCAGGATTCAATTTCAAATGCAACACCAGTTAAACTAATCCATATTGACCGAATTTTTTGAGACACATTGATTACATTACATTTTAATTGTCTCTGGCCTGAGAACTTTCACAAACGCATAAATGGCAGCCCACAGGTCATGTGATATTCAGATCCTTACGTGGGTGATGGATGAAAACTAGGTATTAGAAAGTGGGGAGATTATTGGTTTTTAGCTTCTCTTATTGGCCCTTAAAACCTGAAATATTGAATGGTATTGGGCGCCATAGGTGTCACATACACTTTTAATTAGTCTGGCTGTTTTAAGAAGTAGGTGCATACTACCATCCTGATTTCTTAAAGCAAGCTGGAGGATTGTCTGCTTGCTGCATAACATGCATGTTCAATAAAACCGATGTGCATTTTGGTGCCTCATTCATTCTATCCCATTGTATATAGTGTTTCATCTGATTTTACATTGGAATAAAACTTTTATCTAGACTTTAATATCAGTGTCTGGCTTTGATGCTATTCATTCCAGTCACAACCCAAGCTGACCATGAAATCCCTTCTGGTGTGCAGAAGCCTTCCACCCAGTCTCCATAAACCATCCATTAACAACATCTCCACACTATTGGGTGAAAATAAGAAAGATCTTCAGGGATTCAGAGCCATCTTTACACTCTTTTATGTTTCATCACGTTTTTGATTGTGATTTTTCTTTCTTTTCAACGGGATGTACTATGGTCTCTAGACGTTACAAAGAATGTTGTTTAAAGAAAAACAAAAAAAAAATGTTCAGTTAGTGTCAGTTATGAAGACTGAGGCCATCGCTAGTAATAGATGTTGGAAAAAAATGGCCAGACTTGTTCAAGATGACCAAGAGTCCACGAGTACCCTTTACAGCAATGCTAAGCAGAAGGCATCTCTGAATGCACAATACATTGAACCTCGAAGAGTTCAGACTAAACCAGGTTGCTGTGGTTGTTAAACCCATGTCACGGAGTCTATGCGTTATCATTTTAAAAGTTAGTAGAAGGACTGAGGTTGATGAATCTTGCAGCCAAGACCTGTATAATACATTACTATTTAAAATGTAGATAAAGAGCTATTTTTTAAAAAAAACATTCTGTTAGTGGCAGTTCTGAAGGTTAAGGACATCGCTACTTATAGAGGTTGGAAAAAAATGGCCAGACTTGTTCAAGATGACCAAGAGTCCACGAGTACCCTTTACAGCAGTGCTAAGCAGAAGGCATCTCTGAACAACAATTGAACCTCGAACAGTTCAGACTAGAGCAACTGAAGACCAGGTTGGGTCTCTCCAATGTCATCTAGGAAAACAGAAAAAAAATGCCACAGTGATCACTGAAGTGACAAAACCGGAGAACTAAAAATTGGAAAACCACTGCCTGAAGAAAGAATCTTAGCTTCTGCCACAGATGGAAAGGTCCACATTTGGTGCATGCTACAAAAATACATCATGTCTTATGCCACAATAACCTAACCTAACCCTAACTGTCCTTCATTTGGATTCAGATCTCAGTATCCCTGTTTCTTGTTAAGTTGTCCCTTTATGGTCTAATACATAGTGAGACCCTGAGAAGACAAAATGGACGTAGGGCCTGCAGGACTAAGGAGAAGAACAGGCCAGAGAAGGGATAAAAGAGTGGAAGGAGTGTAGGACTTACCAGATTGGTGGTTGAAGATCAGATGGGTAGGGTGATGCCGCAAAGGTTGGTTATGTGAAGGATGGCAGGTATTAATTCAGGAAAGGTTAGACGTAGAGGATGTTCTCCCACCTTACCACCCAAGATGCACTTAATAATAATTCAGTGGAAATGGGGAGCTATTATTGAAAAAAAAAGTCAGAGTTAGGCAGGTCAGGGGAGGGTCAGTGTATACTTGAATTGTTACAAAACCGAAGGGGCCCATTTTGGGTATGGTGCTTCAACTTGGTTAGGTAATGCTGGTTCTCCCAGGAGCTAGGCTCCCTAGTGAAAAAAGTAAGAATGTGTGAGTTTGTAACGACTTTGAGCTGGTTGGGGCATGGCAGAGGACATGAGTGATTCTAGGTATACCATAAAGGACACCCAAAGACCCCTCCTGGTTGCTTTTATTATTTTCATTTATTTATTTTTTTTTAAATATAATGGCTGCTGTGATTGTTTAAACCCATGTCATAGAGTCTGTGCGTTATCATTTGAAGGGTTAGTAGAAGGACTTAAGTTGATGATTTTTGTAGTCAAGACCTGTATAATACATTACTACCGTATTTTCCGACGCATAAGACGACTGGGCGTATAAGACAACCCCCCCTAATTTTCAAGTTAAAACATAGGTTTTGGGCTATACTCGTCGTATAAGACTACCCCCCTTCCGAAGCAAGGCAACACCAATGAAAAACATCAGATTTCTCATAGATCTCCAAGGTACCCCAAGTACTGTAATACATGGCCGAGTCAGAGAGGCTGGCTGATGTTACTCTGCCAATCCGAGCAGGCTTTGCATTCAATAATAGAATACATCGCTCTCACTGATTGGCTCAGCGCGGTACACTGTATGTAGCCAAAGCTATGGTACATACGGTACGAATACCGGTACAGGATTCCCACACAGCCAGCGTCTTGAGAGATTACATCTACCGGTAATACTTATACTTAGGTTACCTTGGAGATATTATACTCGGCGTATAAGACGACCCCCCCATTTTTGGGGGATTTTTTTGAGGTTCAAAAGTAGTCTTATACACCAGAAAATACAGTATTTAAAATGTAGATAAAGAGCTATTTTTTTTTTTTTTTTTGGATAAAGTAAATATTTGTATGTCCCTGTTAGTTTTCTTTTTTTTTTTTTCTTCTATCTGTCACATTAGAAAGTTTTTCCTTACCTTCTTGTCCTTCCTGCCACAACAAGAAGTAAGAGGTAACCCCTCTAAAGTAAGGGAATAGTTGCTTGATACTCCATTCACATTTGGCGTTTCTTGAAAGCACAACAAAGAGCACAGAAAATGCACGTTTTGCTACGCATCTCAGAAGCATGCTGCAAGTGTGCATTGTGCTTGCAGTGCCATTATTTGTTAATGGCAACCCAAGAGCAGCCGAAACATGCTCTGAAACCGCGTACAATGCTCCAGGTCTGAAAAGGTCCTGGAACTTATTTGGTGAGTTTGTTCTGCATAGGGCAGCCCATTCCAAGGAATGGGCTGCACAACGCATGGGAATGGGCAGGGCTGGGACAAGGGGTGGGCAGGAAGGGAGGTTGCCCTGGGCGCAATGGTTTATTGCGGGGATGGGGCAGGGCGCCTTGTCCCTAACCCTAAGGGAAGGGGGGGCGCAGTTTGGCATCCTTGCCCTGGTCGCTGGATGACCTTGTCCCGGCACTGGGAATGGGATGCATAATGCATGGAAATGTGCAAACATTGTTAAACGCGAACATGAGGTCCTGCTATGTAAAGATGTGAATGCGACCTCAGACAGCAATCATCAGAACGAGTTTACCTGTTGGACGATTTCCTCTGGCCTCCTATTCCTGTGACAACTCAGAAATGTTGCATTTAATATCACTTTCTGTAACCGGAAACAATAGTCATCAGCATCAATAGTGAGAATGAACTTCCCCAGTGGGGACGCAGACAAGCATAAAAACCAGGCAGATGGACAGACTCTTCCACATTTTATCCACAACTTAAAAAAGTTTAGGCTTAACATATACTTTAATTTAAAAATAAAAATGTATCCAAACTTTAATTTATTACATTGGTTACCAGTTCAAAGAAAAAGTAGATATTAGATAGGTATTGCAAATAAAATGGCCTCTGCATGGGGATCAATGCTAAATTTCAAGTCTCTCAAATTAGCATGTTGCAGAATTGCAAGTTTTTATTTTTATTTGGTTCTTACCCAACTGTTTTTAATGTCTGACAATAACAAACATGCTTTAAATATTGTATTAATTTACTTAAAACGCAATTTTATTAACATTTATATCCTTTATCTTTTGCCCTGTACTATACAGTATATAACCAATTGCTTTATATTTTCTTGTTTTTCTCACTTTTTTATTTTTTTTATCTATTCTTAGCAAAATCTTAGGAATTTTAATTGAATACATACTTTTTAATTTATACTGATGTAGGCAAGTGCATTCTTTACATGAATGGCAAAGGTCTTTTAACTACCTCCAAAAAAATAAAATAAATGCATTTTTTACATCTCCGTTGTGGAATGAAAGGAGAACTTGGCCCACCACTGAACCATGCCCTGGAATTTGGGTGGAACTTGGGAAAATTGAGGCTAACGTTACTTACTATATGTGAGAAGCAGGCTCGTGTATTGTTGCTTGTAGTTAACTCCATAATTACACAGAGCTTTTCTTAGATGCTGAAAAGTTTGCATATTGTTGGCTTGGTGTAGGAAAGTAAAGGGGGATTGAATGTCATTGTGGAATGTAGAATTTGATTGGCAAATATACATTTGGTGTGTCTTTTGTTAGGGTCGCTAAACCAGTTGGAGTTCTTTCTAAAGCATGCTGGCAAGGGAAAGGCTTTTCTACTTAGACTGTGGCTGATTTTTTTTTAAAAAACAAACTGTAACATTTTTTGCTTTGATGCACATGGAATTAATTTACCTAATTTTAACTGAAAGCTTGATTGGTCTTTAACGTAGATCTAAATCAGAAAACTCCGGGCACAAATAAAGGACACAGATTATTGCATTAAATGTAATGTCTACAATGAAAACAGTGTAAGTACCTGGATTTGATTTGGTATAGGCCTCTTGCAGGCATCTGTGCAGCAGAGCTCTGACTGGAAGATGGAAAAGAAGCACAAAGAGCCAGTTATGCTGCAGTGCTCATGTGCTAACAAGTAACATGCTGATGTCGATTTCTAAAAATGTTAGCTGGAGGCTGTCATATTGATATAGTGGCTTTAATGTTCAACCTCCAATGTTTCAGATCCCCGATTTTTGTAAATCAGGAGTTCTGACTTCATTATGACTTTATGATCAGCTTGCTGGTCCTGAATCAGTGATTTAGATGGTTCAACAGCCAGGGTCATCCAAAATAGCTGGTATTTCCAGAAAGTAATCAGCAATGGCAGCCTACAAATTCAAGTGTATGTTCAGGCATTACCCAAATCCCCCAAACTTCCATATACCTCTTTAAATCATGTCACATCATTATTATTTCTTCTTTTACCTTATTGCCGTAGTTAGCATGTTGTAGATAAGGACAAGCTACAGTACTTTCTCCAACCTGCAGGTTGCACTGTGCCTTTTCTTCAGGTTGTCAGGGGTCCAACATAAAGGAAATGTCTCCTACCTTGGGGTGCAGGTGGCCATCTTGAGAAGGACAGTGATCCTATTGGATACTGAGGTCCTGCGAGATCTGGGCAGCCATCTTGATAAAGGACCCTATAAGTGTAGGGGCTGACGTCATTTGGGTAAGCTGAGAGTGAGGCAGTAAGGTAAGGAGAGAGTTGTAATGGATAGGGAAAGCACAGGTAAAGAAGTAGGGAGAGGTTCTGGGTGTGCAGGGATGTCTAGGTTTCCTTTTCAGGGTGTTTTGTTTGCACTGGTCTCAAATAGGCAGCTTCCGGCTGTAATATTCCTCAGAAGCCTAAAGGAGCCCAGTGTCATCTAATCTAATCACCAATACTCCAATAGAGCACTCCTCTGGCACTTTGAATTGAAAAGGGTATTTGTTTACTGCTTGTCTACCTCCCTACCATCAGTGGCGTCACTAGGGTTGGTGTCACTCGGTGCGGGAAAAACATTGTGTCACCCCTCCACCAACTATAGTCCCCCCTCAGTACAGACTCCCCTACCCCAGTACAGACCTCCACTCCATTAAGTACAGACCCCTCCCTCTGTATAGACCCCCCACTAAGTGTAGACCCCCCTCCTTCAGTATAGACCCCTCTCCATCAGTAAAGACTCCTCTCACTAAGTACAGACCCCTTTCCCTCAGTACAGACCCCTCTCCCTCAGTACAGACCGCTCTCTATCAGTGCAGACCCCCTTCCATCAGTACAGACCCCTCTCCATCAGTGCAGACCCCCCTCCATCAGTATAAACCCCCTCATTGCAGACCCCCCTCCATCAGTAAAGACCCCCCTCAGTGCAGACCCTTCATCAGTGGAGACCCCCCTCAGTGCAAACCCCCCTCCATCAGTGCAGACCCGCCCCTCAGTATAGACTCCCCCTTCCATCAGTACAGACCCCTCCCGTTAGTGCAGACCCCCCTCCATCAGTGTAGACCCCCTCAGTTCAGACCTCTCTCCCTCAGTATAGACCCCCCACTAAGTACAGACCCCCCTCCCACAGTATAGATCTCCCTCCCTCAGTAAAGACTCCCCTCACTAAGTACAAAACCCCTTCCCTCAGTTCAGACCCCTCTCCCTCTGTACAGACCTCTCTCTATCAGTGCAAACCCACTTCCATCAGTACAGACCCCCTTTCATCAGTGCAGACCCCCCTCCATCAGTGATGACCCCCTCCATCAGTAAAGATTCCCCCTCCATCAGTATAAACCCCCTCCCCTCATTGCAGACCCCCCTCCATCAGTAAAGACCGCCCTCAGTGCAGACCATCAGTGGAGACCCCCCTCAGTGCAGACCCACCTCCATCAGTACAAACCCCCCTCCCCTCAGTACAGACCCCCCTCAGTTCAGACCCTCCCTCTTATCAGTGCAGACCTCCCCCCTTCCATCAGTATAGACATCTATCCATCAGAACTGACCCCCTACTCCCCTCAGTGCAAACCCTCCTCCCTCAGTGCAGACCCCCCTCTGTACAGACCCCCTCCATCAGTGCACACCCCTCCTTCCATCAGTATGGACCCCCATCCCTCAGTATAGACCCCCCCACTAAGTACAGACCCCCTCCTGTAGTATAGACCTGCCTCCATCAGTATAGACCCCACTCTCAGTACAGACCCCACCCTCAGTACAGACCCCCCTCTCAGTATTGACCCCTCTCCATCAGTATAGACCTCTCTCCATCAGTATAAATCCCTCTCCATCAGTGCAGATTTCCCCTCATTACAGTCCCCCCTCTATCAATGCAGACCTTCCCCCCTCAGTGCATACCCCCCTCGATCAGTGAAGGGAGAAGGGTGTTGGGCGCTAATGCCAAAGGGGTGTACACCAGGTGCAAGACAGCCAGATGATCAGGGGCTGTGGCAAACCGGACTTCTCAAATATTGCTAAAAATCAGGGCAGCTCTGGCAGGCAGAAAACAGGAAATCCCGCTGGCAGCAAAAGAGAAGAAAACAGGCGCTGCTGAATGTAGCAACAGACTTTATTACATGACACACGATAATAGTAACTCACATTAAATGTAGCTCTAGTCCATGTTCCATAGTGTGGCTATTCCCGGATTCAGTCCTCCATATCCCGACCATCCCACAGTCAGGAAGTGACGATCCAGGAAGCTTCACAAGGGATCTGGTTAGAGGGAGAGCCGCGGTGAACCGCAAGCTGACCGGAAGTGACGTAACGCGTTTCGGAGCATGCACACTCGGCTCCTTCTTCAGTCTGATCCCCCCTCAGTACAGACCCCCCTCCATCAGTGCAGACCCTCCTCTATCAGTGCAAACCTCCCCTTCCATCAGTATAGGCCCCTCTCCATCAGTACAGACCCCCCTCTGTATAGACCCCTCTCCATCAGTACAGACCCCCCTCCTCTCAGTGCAGACCCACCTCCATCAGTGCAGACCCTCCCTCAGTACAGATCCCCCTCTATCAGTGCAGACCCCCCTCCATCAGTACAGAGCCCCTCCATCAGTGCAGACCCCCCTTTGTATAGACCCCCTTCCATCAGTACAGACCCCCTCCCCTCAGTGCAGACCCTCCTCCGTCAGTACAGACCCCCCTCTGTACAGACCCCCCCCCTCCATCAGTATAGACCCCACCCTCAGTATAGTCCCCCCCTTCCATCAGTATAGACCACTCTCCATCAATACAGGCCGCCTCCCCTCAGTGCAGACCCCCTTTCAACAGTATGCGTTAAAAAAAGGTTTGTACACATAAGCAAATGCTTGCGTAAGCTGCAGAACCCAACAAGGCACCCCAGTATTTTCTGTAGTCCTAACTCTTATTTTTAATTTGCTTTTATTTATTTTTTTCCCTTACGTAGACCAACCTCAATACTGGACACTTTCACCCCCTTCCTTCCCAGACCAATTTTCAGCTTTCAGTGTTCTCGCAATTTGAATGACAATTACTCAGTAATGCTACACTGTACCCAAATGAAATTTTTATATTTTATTTCACATAAATAGAGCTTTCTTTTGGTGGTATTTATTCACCACTGGGTTTTTTTATTTTTTGCGATATAAGCGAAAAAATAGCGAACATTTTGAAAAAAAAAAAACAATATTTTTCTACTTTCTGTTTCAAAAGAAATCCAATAAAATCAAATTTCATCATAAATTTCGACCAGAATGTATTCTGCTACATGTCTTTGGTAAAAAAAATACTGAGAAGTGTATGTTAATAGGTTTGTGTGAAAGTTATAGAGCCTGCAAGCTAGGGCTTGAAAATTGATCACACCTGATGTACTGACTACCTATTTCATTTCTTGAGGCCCTAAAATGTCAGGACATTACAAATACCCCCCAAATTACCCCTTTTTGTAAAGAGGTAAAGAGGTGCGTCCAATGTATTTAGTAAGAGGCATAGTGAGTTTTTTGAAGTTGCAATTTTTTGCCCACAATAGTTTGGGTAATGAAATTTTTTTTCCCCACAAAATTGTCTTATTAGCAAGTTAGTTCTTACGCATGGCATACATAAACTTACAATTACACCCCAAAATATATTCCTCCTGAGTATGGCGATACCACATGTGTGAGACTTTTCCACAGCCTGGCCACATACAGAGGCCCAGCATCCAAGTAGCACCGTCAGGTGGTCTAAAGGCATAAATTACACATTTAATTTCCTGAGTACCTATCACATTTTTGAAGGCCCTGCAGCACCAGGACAATGGAATTACCCACAAAATGACCTCATTTTGGAAAGAAAACACCCCAATGTATATTCTATGAGGCATAGTGAGTCTTTTGAACATGTAATTTTTTTCCCACAAGTTTTTGGAAAATGTGGAAAGAAAATGAAAACTTATTTTTTCTTTACACAGAGTTGTCAATTTATAAGATATTTTATAAGATATTTCCAACAGAAAGCATGTACATAGCAAAAACTATATCCCAAAATACATTCTGCTACTCCTCCTGAGTATGGCGCTACCCGATGTGTGACACTTTTCCACAGCCTGGCCACATACAGAGGCCCAGCATTCAAGTAGCACCTTCAGGCGTTCTAGGAGCATTAATTACACATTTCATTTCCTGAGTACCTATCTCATTTTTGAAGGCCCTGTGACAGATGTTGATCACTGGGATGTGGCAGATGTTCACTGGGACAGATGTAGCAGATCACGGACAGATGTGGCAGATCACGGAGAGATGTGGCAGATTATCATGGACAGATGTGGCAGATTATCATGCACAGATACACTAGATGATCACTGGCAGATGATGTGCGCTAGATGTGCGCCAGATGATCACATAAAGATGTGGCAGATGATCATGGACAGATGTAGCAGATTATTACGGACAGATGTGGCAGATTATAACGGACAGAGGTGGCATATTATCATGGACAGATGCGCCAGATGATCACTGGTACATGTGGCAGATGATGCGCACTAGATGTGCACAGATGATCACGGACAGATGTGGCAGATGATCATAGACAGGTGTGGCAGATGATCAAGAACAGATGCGCCTGATGATCACTGGCAGATGTGGCATATGATGTGCGCCAGAAGATCACGGACAGATGTGGCAGATGATGTGCACCAGATGATCATGGACAGATGTGGCAGATGATGTGCTCCAGATGTGTGCCAGCTGATCATGGACAGATGTGGCAGATGATGTGCGCCAAATGATCACAGACAGATGTGGCAAATGATCACTAACAGATGTGACAGATGATCATAGACAGATGCAGCAGATGATCACGGACAGATGTGGCAGATGATGTGGCGCCGGATGTGCGCCAGATGATCACGGACAGATGTGGCAAATGATCACGGACAGATGTGGCAGATGATGTGCGCCAGATGATCATGGACAGATGTGGCAAATGATCATGGACAGATGTGGTAAATGGTCATGGACAGATGCACCAGATGATCACTGGCAGATGTGGCAGATGATGTGCGCCAGATGATCATGGACAGATGTGGCAAATGATCATGAACAGATGTGGCAAATGATCATGGACAGATGTGGCAAATGATCACGGACAGATGTTCACTGTAACAGATTATTGTACTGGGACAGATGTGTAACAGCTGTTTTTACTGTGTTCGGGACACTGTGTGCTTGGGACACTGTATTGATGTGTTGGGGACACTGTGTGTGAGGAGAAGCAGAGCCGATCACCGTGACAAGGGCTCTATTGACATCATATGACGGCTGTGATTGGACACAGCCGTCATGTGACCAAGAGGGCTAATCACAGGGCCCTCCTGCCGAACGGCGGTGCACTGTGTCCAGGGGACACAGGCACACCGAGATGGCGTAGCTGGGCGTGCACGTGGCTGCATGATCTCCCTCCTTCTGAAGGATGTTCCTGAACGTCCACTCAGAAGTAGGAAGCTCCCACCCGGCCGTATATGCACATTGGCCGGGTGGGGGGAGGTTAAAGTGGTTGTAAACCCTTACACATACCCACTGAATTAGCTAGCCACAGGTGATATACAGAAATGAAACAAATCCTCCTCCATAAGTTGTACCTGTTTATCTGCAGCCCTCTTTCCTCTACAGCCTCCTAAAGCACACATTTTGCACAGCATCTCTTATCTCCAAAAGGCAGGGTGTGGGGATCTGATGTCACACACTGCACAACTCAGAGAGAAGAGCAGGGTGTAATCTGGCGCCTGAGTGAGGGGAATGGACACACTACTCCTCTTTAAACAGTCTCATAGGGAAATATGCACAGCTGAGGTTATCAATAATCTGCTGTGTGCTGCAGGAGGGGAGGGGCCGTCTCCTGGGATTGCTTGGTGTCATAAAGATGGTCAGAAGTGACTCATGCAGACAGCAAAAGAATGAGAAAGCAGACAGAAATCACTGCATTACATTGTATCCAAGCCAAGTGCACACTATAGAATGATCTGCTTTGTTCATTTTTCATTACAACCACTATAAGGCTACATGCACATGAGCATATTTATGCTTCCCGGGCAGCCTTATACGTTCCAGGTTTTCATGAAGCCATAAATGCTATAAGGAAATAAAGGCACTTTTCTTCCTAGTGTTTGTTGTTAATGTGGAAGGATGTTTACCTGAGATATTTCACAATGGCAGTTTGTAAATAACTATACAACCAATCATACAGCAATCAGCTGAGCTCACTGACTCACCTTCAGCACCGAGCGGACTTTGCCAGACAAACGTGCTGTGAAGCGAGGAGACAGGGCAATCACTTTATGGAGGTAAGTTGAAAACCAAATCTTAGCCCACCTGTTGTTTGTGAAGTAAGGGCAAAGAGTCAGCAGATTAGAACACCCTGGAATCTGTTTTTAGTGTTTACTTGTATACTGCCACTGCCAAGCAATCAGCAATGGAAAATCGGTGACTATTTGAATGTCTTCTGTTTAAATCCTTGACCTCGCTTTAGTAAGAAGTCAAGAAATTTAGCGTGCCAATGTAACAAATTGAACACTGGGCAATTTTATGGAAAGTTTCCAGGTCTGATTTAACTAAAAAAAGCTGGAATTGAAGTGCACCTGTGTTCAGTTCAAATATCTAGTCATATATTAGAAAATATTTTGCTGATTTTGTAGTTCTTTTTAAGATCTTTGGATTCTGAAGAATCTTCGGCATCCGATGATGTGTTTTATCTGACATCTGTCCATTGGACAGGAAGTGGGAGAAAATCTCCCCATTGGAATACCAGACAGCAATAAAATTGAGAAGAAACCCTTCATCTTCTGTGCTATTTTTTTTTTTTTTTTTAATTTCCATTTTTAAAAGTAATTACATAAAGTAACACCCCTGCAGGGGCCAAAATCTGCAGTCTACAAGAATCTGCCAATAAAGTGCAGGTTACAAAACATAAAATGTTAACATAAAAAAAAAAAAGTTTTGCCTGGAGTTTGACTTTAAGTTGTGTGTCTCTTGTATCAAGAATTCCTTGGCACTGAGCCCTCTAAATGCCTTTGAGCAGTTTGGCAAGGTAAAACAGGGATTCAAGTATGGAAATATATAAACAGTACTATAGTAAACTTGTTCTTTCAATAGCTATAACAAGCACATAATTTGTCATCTCTGTTGATACTGTGTTTCCAAGTGCCAGCTGAAAGGTGACATTAGACTTGCATTGGCTTTTCTGGATGCTAATGACAAAGAGAGAGAGGCACTTAAAGTGCACCTGTGCCCTCACTATAAACAGTAAAATATTTACATGTTTTAAAGGGCATTAGAAGAGCTTTAAAACAAGCTATCACTGACCTTTTCAGCTGCATGAACTGTGAAGTAATTCATTCTCAAAGAGCACAATAAAGACTCTAAAGTCAAGTTTCATTCTATTTCTAAGAGCTTACGGCACCTGCCATTTACATTAGAAGGTTGGAAGGCTGTAACCGGGGATTTGGAAAAATGGAAGGGGTAACTGTGGTTGGCTGTGCTTTGGGGTCTAGAAAAATGGTGGGATAGCTGTGGCTGGCTGAAAATAGGGGTCTTCAGAGTTGGGGTGGTGGGGGGTGAGTATGGTGGCTTGCTGAGGTTGAAAATCGAGAGCGTTTAAGAGGGTTATAGCTGGCTATAATTGGACATGTACAATACAATACAGTATTGTACATCAAATAGGTGACCCTGATGATGTCACATATGATAAAACGCGTGGGAAGGAGACATGCACACACGCTACCACCAGGGGTCAAGTCCTGGGAAAAAAAGGGTAGGAACTCACCCAAGACCCCCATCCACCTCAAAAATAAAAATGTGTGTATATATATATATATATATATATATATATATATATATATATATATATATATATATAATACGTACTCCTTTTTTAACAAATAAAGTGCAACCCTTATTGTAAAGTGCAGGTTAAGAGGACACCTCCAAAATTCAAATGCATTAAACAAATAAATATAGAACAGATGTAACAACAATATAATTCAACCTGTATGCTGTACTAACAAAAAAAAACACAATGAGTGATAATGGTTCCTGCACAGGGAATTTCTAAAACAAACAGTGTTTAAAAAAAAAGCGTAACACAGTTCATTACAAAATATCTCACAAACATGAATAACGTTTTCTTAGCTGTTCAAGATAATCAACTTTTCGAGATTTAGTATCATCTGCATTGCGATGTGTGGTCAGCCTTTTTGAGACATATGGTAAAGGATCCCATAAATGCACAGGAGGACCAATGAGACTGACAAACAAAAGAGTAGACGGGCGTTCAATGCCAAGCCCACTCCTAATGGGTGACATCACCAAATTCATGGTACTGAACCCCCGCTCAAAATCACCGGATGTCACTGGAAGACTGTTAACTGCTGTCATAACTGGTTTAAGATTTTCAGAAACCTCTGCAAAACCATTATCAATGAAACCGCTGAAACCTTCACAGATCATGGATGCATTGTTGAGACGGAATCTCTTTCACAGCTGCTCCAGCTTCATCTTATCTTCAAACCAAGGACTGTACACATCGATTGGCCAGCGTTGGGAATTCAGGATGTCAATTTCAGAGACAAGAATTTAAAATTCACCTGAGTGTGATGAAGCTGCAGGTCTGTTGCTCGCAGTTAAAGCATAAAGCCTGGTGAGTAAATTATCCACCAAACATTGATAAAATTGAGGGAGATTTATCCTCATTTGGCCTTCTGTACTCTCTGGATTGAAGGTCACACCTTTGAGATTCCCTTTTTCCACAGATTCCATGACTTCTTTCAGATGTTTGTCAGGCATGTCTTTCATTTTTTCAATTGCACGAACTGATTGATTAATCAGCTGATCAACTAATAATAGTCCTATTTCCTGAACAGCATCTGCAACCCCAGCAAGGTTTAACAAATACATTTCTGACGTCAGGACCTTGTTAATGCCACTAAACAGAGATTTCTGCTCACTGTTATGAGCTGAATTTAAGCTTGCTTTAATGAAATGACTTTACAGTGCAGGATATAAATCCCAAACTGCTCGTATCGATCTCTGAAGCATAGATAGCTCCCTGTATAGCATGAATCAATCTGCTCAACTGAAAAAAAAAACGTTTCCAATTTTAAGAATTTGTACTTCTAATTCTTTTGCACATTCAGAAAGCTCCAACAGGTTTTTTTTGGCGACTGATGAAACACAGCATACAACTTCCCAAAAAATGATGTGACATGAGGAAGACCAGGAATAGAATCAATTGTATCTGAAATGCACAATCGAGCCTATGACACAAGCAGTGCCATTTCACAAGCTGTGGATATTTTTCACTAAGTCGTACCAGAACATCTGACTTTCTTCCACGCATTACACTTGCACCATCACTATGTTACTTTTGGTTAGGTAGTCTTCAAACAAGACCTTCAAGATGAGATAGTGAGTCCAAACTGATAAAAGAAAAGGTGCATCTTATTCACTGCAGTGGGAGGATACAGTCTTACAAAAGCTCAGTTTGAAGTTAACTGGGCAAAGGCAGAAATATATCATCTAGCTAACAAGATTAGGCTAACTTATTTATAGTAATGAATATGCATAAGACATAGGCATGTTCTAGGTTGTAATCTAGGTGTGATCGTATAATCAATCCAATCAGTGTCCATATCTTCTGAATGGCAAGCTAATGGGTAAATGGGCGTTAACATCATGTGACTGACACAAAAAGGAACTAGCAGCAGTTCACCATGACAGTTGTTGGTTCAAACTTGTTCTGACCACAAATATCTATTCTTTGATCAAACAGGAAGGTAGGTGGTTGGTTTTCATCAGGCGGTGAGTGCCATCACAGGTTCAAAATGTGTACATTAGCTCTTACAATGAAATGACAGTGAAAAAGCAGAAGTAACAGTATACATGGTATATAGAGAACACATTTATCAGACCCCCATATATTTACCCAACTACAAACCCCAATCAAGTTTTTAGCAAGAAAGTCATTACTGGACCCATGTTTAGAAAGACAAGCTAGAAGAGTGACTTCAATAGACTGTGCATCTGCTTTTGGGCAAATCAAGCAAATCGAGAAAGAATGTGACTGGGCCTTTTCTGTTAACAGAGGCATGAATATAAACAATTAACACTGAATGTGAAGAAACTGTAGTAGAATCATCAATATATACAGAACTTTTAGGAGCCTGTTTAACAATTGCCTTGCAAAGCTTTGTCTCATTTCATTGGCAATGCAATCTATTTTTTGTGCAGCTGTATACTCATTATGGAGAATACATCCTAAGTCTGCACCATTTGCAACTTGCAAACTGATAAGATCTTGGAAGTCTGTGAAGTCTCGATTTTGTTTAGCACAAAAGTAGGCAGTGCGAAATACTTTAGTAGTGGACGCAAACTTATGATTCAGCTGTTCTGCTATGTTAGATTGAAAATTCTAGATACAGCCTGAATATTTCCTGCCTTTACATGTGCTTCTAAATTCTTATGTATATGGATTTTTTTACGCAGTGAGGTTAACATATCTTTTTTTGTTTTGCCATATGGAGTAATAATACCAGTGCTTCATTCTTTTGAAATAGATACACCCTGTGAAACAGGCACTCCAAGGTGTTTAACCTCACAGCACACACTACATCCTAAAAGGCCATTTTCTACAAACAGCCAAGGGTAATTTTTTTTTTTAAATTCTAACCACTGATTCTGGTCCCAGCATTCTGGTAGAAGAATTCTCTCACTAACATCAGCAGCTGTATCTTCAGTAACTAAGTCAACTACAGCTGGTTTACTGACTGGTGTCGTTTCTGCAGAGGACACTGGGTCATCCTGCTGAAGCGGAGGCTGAGATTAGCAACTTGCAGACTCATATGTGATCTGCAAGTATGTGATTTTTTACTGGAAGCCTTTTTTACTGGAAATCTATAATGCTGCCCTTTTATTTGCTCATTTCTGTACAAATAAAAACAATTAAAAAATAATAATTTACTGAAAGAGAGGGTGGAAAGGGTGGAACACACATTGGGTTCTGCAGTAAATCCAAAAGATTGCAAAGGCAGCAAGTAATAAAGCCTAGTATTGATGGCAGTTTACGCAGTTATAAAGCCTAGTATTGTTGCCAGTTTACACAGTAATAAAGCCTAGTATTGTTGCCAGTTTACACAGTAATAAAGCCTAGTATTGATGCCAGTTTATGCAGTAATAAAGTCTAGTATTAGTGCCAGTTTATGCAGTAATAACCCCTAGTATTGGTGCCAGTTTACGCAGTAATATCCCCTAGTATTGGTGCCAGTTTATGCAGTAATAAAGCCTAGTATTGGTGCCATAATCTCAGCGCATTGGAGGTTGGGAAGAATAGCGAGACCTGCCAACCACAGTGATGAAAGTGTTAAGGCCAACTGTTTACACCTGACACTCTATAGAGGTGAATAGAGGGTCTGATTAGGTCCACCTGAACTGCTGGTTGGTACGGCTGGTTGGTACTTCTGGTGGGTACTGTTGGTGGGGTAATGCTGGCTGATACTGCTGGTGGGTACTCCTGGCTGGTACTAATGGTTGGTACTGCTGGTGGGTACTGCTGGCTGGTTTTTCTGGCTGGTACTGCTGGCTGGTACTGCTGGCATGTAATGCTGATTGGTACTGCTGATGGGTACTGCTTGCTGGCACTGCTGGTGGATACTGCTGGCTGGTACTGTTGGTGGGTAATGCTGGCGGGTACTGCTGGTGGGTACTGCTGGTGGGTACTGCTGGAAGGTACTGTTGGTGGGTAATGCTGGCTGGTACTACTGGATGGTATTACTGGCTGGTACTGCTGGTGGGTACTGCTGGCTGGTACTGCTGGCTGGTACTGCTGGCTGGTACTACTGGCTTGTACTACTGGTGGGTACTTCTGGCTGGTACTGCTTGTGGGTACTGCTGACTGGTACTGTTGATGGGTAATGCTGGTGGGTACTGCTGGTTAGTACTGTTGGTAAATCATGTTGGCTGGTACTGCTGGTGGGTACTACTGGCTGGTATTGCTGGTGGGTACTGCTGGCTTGTACTACTGACTGGTACTGCTGGTGGGTACTGCTGGCTGGTTTTAGTGGCTGGTACTGCTGGCTGGTTTTACTGGCTGGTACTGCTGGCTAGTACTGCTTGATGGTTCCCGACCCACCGTCCATCCCCACGCATCAGTGTAAATCTGTGACAGGAAGGGCACTGGAGGAAGCATGCGGCTGCAGTAGAGAGCAGAGCCAATGCTCCCTATATTGTTCCTGTCACAGGCGGAGGCAGAATACATTTGGTATCATTCCACCTGTGACACAAGCCGGCGCTATACAGGAAGCATTGGCTCTGCTTTCTCTAGTGCAAGTGAATAAATAAAGTAACTGCGCTAAACCCTCAGAAAGCATATATATTCAAAGAATGTTAAATATGCATAAAATCCGGCTATACAATAATGTTAGTGCACAATAAAAGCGTCAGCTTAAAAACATCAAAGTGCCAAGGTTGTTATAAAACAATATCAATAGTGGTATAAACAATGTAAAAGACTTCTAATAAATGGAATATTCATTAAACCATCTGAAAGAGGAAAAAGTGCAATGGTGCAGGAAAGTCTCTATGTTGTATTAGCTGTAGTGTGTCCCTTCGCCGGTCACCGCGGGTGCTCAAATGGTAAGAAGACTCACTTACCAGATGTAGTAGATTCCTGGTGGCATACGCTAACAAGGAATCAAAAATGCTTGGTCTTTGTGCCTCCAGGCTCCTAAAACAGGCTAGGGTCCTCTGGGTAGGCTATATTCCTGGGTGCTGGCGGACACTGGACTCCTCTTCCGCGGGTGCTTGGTGGTTCAAAGTGTGGGAATATAAAAAGCAAAGGACTTCTCCTCGTGTAGAGTGTTAAAAACTCCTTTATTTTATCCACACACATAAAAATGTATAAAACCACTGCAAGTTCCATAAAAACATTCCGGAATGGACATGCACTTTAGTGTAAAAACTTCAAATCGTGAGTTGGAGGAGGGTTATAGCTGGCAGTAATTGTGCATGTAGAAGATTGGGTGACACTGTTGGTTGGTGGCTTTGATTGGGAGCCTGTGGAGATGGAAGGCACATTGGCTAGCTTTGAATGGGGGTCTGAAAAGATGGTGGGATCAGCTGGGAGTCTGGAAAGATGGGGGGGGGGCAGGTCACTAGGGCTGACTGTAGTTGGCAATCTGGAGAGTTGGAGAGGGTTAAAGCTGACTGAGATTGAGCATGTGGAAGATTGTGGGGCACTGCTGGTGGCTTTGTCTGGATAGATGATGGGGGGGGGGGGGCACAATAGCCGGTTGTGGTTGAGAATCTGCAGAGATGGGGAGTTATAGCTGGCTGTAATTTGAGCTTGTGGAAGCATTGAGGGAATGGGGGTCTGTGTTGGGAGGTCTGGAGGTATACGTGGCACTGTGGCTGGTCTCAAAAGACATGGCGGGGGGGTTGTGTCATTATGGTGGGCTCTGGAGTGAATAACTGCAGATGACAAAGTCAATGGAAGTTTAAACAGGACAAAAACAGTAACCAAACTGAATGAAAACTGGAAGAAAAAAAATCACAAATGCAGTTTTGCAAAACCTTCAATTTTTATTGGTTCATTGAAGTAATCTATTAACTACAGATTACATTTGTTATGCAAGTTTCTCTACTTGAACAGATGTCTCAGTCACACATCCTCCTTAGTCCCCTCTCGGGTTTCTTTCAGGAGTGGTATTGTTCCCGGATAGGTTCACACAGGTTTATGCCATGAAATATTCGCTGGTATGGTGATATTAATGCATTGTGATTTGTGGCTTTCAAAGAACAGAAAACAAATATCCAATTTCTTTATTTGCTGATTAGACTTTGTTTTGGATATGAGTTTTACTGGTGCACATAGCGTGAGTTCCTCATCTGGAGAATTACTGTAAATGGAAGAAAAGGGGAGAAACTCTCAATTTCTCTGCTGTCACTCAACATGGACAATAACAATAATGAGCAATTAGCGGAAATATGATTCTGGGCTTAGGTTTCGGCTCATGTGTTAGGTGTAACGGGATGCATGTTTACTTGTATTCTAATGCGTGGAAATATGCTAATCCCCAAACACCTGATATTTAAATCATTTTAGCACCGTGAATGAATGTACTCATATCTATTACGCGAGATTTTTCCTTTACCTATAATGCTTCCTCCTGACCCAGGGTAAAAGCAATAATTCCACATTCCTCATAGCCAAATTAGAACTGTAGGCATAACTTTTTCATTTTGGATAGAGTAAGGGAGAGCAATTTCCCCCATCAGTTTTTCTTTTTTTCTTGTGATCAAATTGGGGGACACAGATTTCCCTTCACTTATTAGGCATGTGGCAGGGACTCTTCATGGAGAGATCTGGGGTCTCCTCTGTCCTTAAAAGCATTTGGTTACATGAAGATCAGCATGATCAAATGCTTTCCATTTTTATAAATGGTGCAGTTTATTTCCGGGGAAGCCGGAAATTATGTCAGGTCATTGCTTCCAGTTCCCTATATCGTTGAGGCGAACAAAGTGGTTCCAATCTTTGTTTGTCTCTATGATCAGCCTGATGAAGTAGCGGAAGGCGTCCGGAGGGGGTTGTCCCCTCCCATTGCTTGTAAAAGCAATCCAGCAGCTAGTTAGCTGTTAGGATTGCTCTTACAAGAGAGCCAACCATTGGCTCTAAAAAAACTGTACTGGGGCAGGCATCATCCCAGTATAATCACATGAAGTCAAACGACATATGGGTACGTCGCTGATCGGCAAGTGGTTAAATGTTGCCTGGTCGCTGCTATTTATTACCAATGCAGAATGTGGGCAGGCAATGTTTAATACTTAGTAATTAGATAGCCTTCTATAAGTCGGAGGACCAGCATGAAGGTACACTTATATTACCAAAAGTATTGAGGTGCCTGCCTTTACATACACATGAACTTTAATGGCATCCCAGTCTTGGCACACCCTTTGCAGCTAAAACAGCTTCAACTCTTCTGAGCAGGCTGTCCACAAGGTTTAGGAGTGTGTCTATGGGAATTTTTGACCTTTCTTCCAGAATTGCAGACCTTGCTTTGTGCACTGGTGTGTAGTCTTTGTATGCTGATGCTTTAAGAGTTCCCTTCATTGGAACTGAAGGGCCAAGCCCAACCCCTGAAAGACAACCCCGCACTATAATCCCCCCTTCCACCAAATAAAATATTACCAGATGCCAACCACCCCACATACATTTACTGCAGCAGAAGAGCCACTCTGAGCAGAATCCCTGTACGTGATTCTGCAATTCCGGGTCTGAGGCGCGTACATGCGCCACCGGCGACCCGCTCCTGCTGTGATTGGACACAGCGGGAGTCAATAAGCAGGTCCTGGAAACGTGATGTCCTGCCGATCATTCAGGAGAGAGGCAGAATGGTAATCTGCTTATGTAAACAAGGCAGATCGCTGTTCTGTGACAAGGGGAGGCATGGATCCTGTGTTCCTGCTAAGCAGAAACACAGATCTATGCCTTCCTACAGTACAAGCACCCCCCACACAGTTAGCAAGCTCTCCCTAGGAACACATTTAACCCTTCAATCGCCCCTGATTTTAACCCCTTCCCTGCCAGTGTCATTAGTACAGTGACTGTGCATATTTTTTTTAGCACTGATCACTGTGTTAGTATCACTGGTCCCCAAAAAGTATCAGTTAGGTGTCTGAATTGTCCGCCACAATATCACAGCCCTGCTAAAAGTCGCTGATTGCTCACATTTTTAGTAAAAATATATAAATAAATAAGAATTCCAAAAATGTCCCCCATAGTTTGTAGACTCAATACCTTTTGCGCATATCAATCAATATACGCTTACTGGGGGATTTTTTTTTACCAAAAATATGTGGCAAAATACATATTGGCCTAAATTGATAAAGAAATTAAATTTTTTAAAACATTCTTTAATTAGATTTTTTTTAGCAGAGCATGCAAAAAAATATATATTTTTTTCAAAATTGTTCGTCTTTTTTTGTTTATAGCGCAAAAATAAAAACGGCAGAGGTGATCAAAAACCACCAAATCATTTTCAGATCAGATCAGATCAATTTGCGGGTAAAAAGGACATCAATTTTATTTGAGTAAAGCTTTGCACACAATTGTCAGTTAAGATAACGCAGTGCTGTATCGCAAAAAATGGCCTGGTCATGAAGGGGGGTAAACCTTCCGGAGCTGAAGTGGTTAAAATGTAAGTTCCCCTTTTTACAATAAAATGAAAAGGTAAACTAACACCTTACACCATTCCCACCCCTTGGTCTCCACTGCATTTACCTCTGTGGACAATAGACCACAGAGGTAACAATAGGACAATAGGACACTGCCCATGCAGCCGGTGCAGCGGTCTGGAGATTTGAAAGCCCTGCTTCTCCTCACCATGCTTCTGTAGGCCTTCTAGGATGGATCAGAGCAATTCCAAATGGACCAGCAGTGTGGACTGTGCCTCCGACCCCCCCCATACCTAAATACTGGGGGGCAACCCACTGCAAAGGAGCATTTTTTTCCTGGAGTTCAGCTTTTATTAACACATTACAGAAAAGATGTCCCATACGGCTTTCAATTTATTATCCATTGCTGGAAACCAATGGAAAACCACAGTGAAACGAAGAGTAGCGGTAATTTTAATTCATTTTGGAGCAGCGCCTAATATGTGGACTGCTGCAGATGGTGCTTAAATCCTAGTTCAACAATGGAAATCTTTGACTCTTGTCATGTGTATTTTGGGATGTAAGAACTTGGGCTGCTGTTCCGCCCTGGCAGGTTAAACACAACATCTGCGAGAGAAAATTGAGAGTAGTAACTTCTGCAAATCCCTGTCATGATAGGGGATACTGCAGCTGCCAATACAGATTATGTCATACCGATCCGCAGCGATGACAGCTACGCAACTCTGCTACTTAAAGAAGAACTAAATTCTCATAAAAAGAATGATTATTTTTGTAAAAACTGTCGGCAAAAAAGGATTGCATTTTATTTTGTTATATTTGTTACATTGGTTTCTACATTTTGTTGTTTTTTTTCTCCGTACATTTTTTTGGTTATATTTTTTATATTTTATTTTTGTTACATTTGTAGAATCCTGCCTTAAGAGCCGGTTCACATTAGCGCGACTTGTCAGGCGACTTGTCAGCCTGACAAGTCGCGCTCCCTCACGGTCCATTGACCGCTACAAGACCCGTTCTAATAGGAGCGACACAAGTCGCTCCGACTTAGAAAAAGGGTCCTGTACTATTTCGGGGCGACCTCGGAGCGACTTGCATAGACTTCCATTATGTGAAGTCCCTGCAAGTCTCTCCGAAGTCGTGGTGCAATGTAATGCACAAGTCGCCCCCGAAGTAGTAAGGAGTCGCGTCGCCTCAGTGTGAACCGACTCTAAATCCCAATTCTGGGTGCAAAAAAAAAAATACCCTTGTCCCCTCTTCCGCCACACACACACACCCACACACAGACTGCATGGGTTAAATGCTCTAAGTTTCGGGGGTTGCGGAAGAGGCTGTATTACTTACCTGACTTCCCACTCCGGCAGGCTTCCTCTGGAAGCTGCTCCTGTCCACGGTCACATGGTCACCACCACCACATACAACACGGGGTTAAAAGCCCTGCACTGTACGTGATGACACAGAGGCTCCATCTACAGATTGCACCATTGGGGAGATTCAAAGAACACTGGAGCCAGCCTTTTCTGCAACCCCTTTAGACTTAACTAGCGGGAAGGCCCACTGCAATGCTTTTTTTGTGCCTGGAGTTAGGCTTTAATCTGGAGTGGTCCTACTTCTTAGTCTTTAGGATTTTACTGTATCCATTCTGAGTTCTGTTACTTACATTAGCTGGGTTTAGCATTGAAGTCATTGTTTGCTTCTACCTGCTTCTGTGGAGCGATCTCTGGTAGACAAAGTGAGGGGGTACAGGGTTGTGGGTTATGAATATTTATTTTACCATTGCCAATCACTAAGGGGTTTATGCCAGTGATCTGAGCTAGGGAAGGGAATACTGTACTGTATATATTTATGGAGACCTTCTGGAAGGGTCTTTTTCTCCTAGACTTTGTTTGGAGAGGATGTGTGTAAAAGGGTCCAGTCTTGGTCTAGTCTAGGTCTGTCCTTTGGGGATGAGCTGAGTGCAGGGTGGCCCAGTTCATGCTTCTCAGGCTTACTGACAGGGGAGGATGTGAGTTTGTAGAGGTCCAGTTTGTGCTTCTCACTCCTGCTGACTGGCGAGGTTGTGAGTCCATAGAGGGCCTGGGGGGGTGGGGGGGACATTAGTCCATAGGGGTCCATCTTATACTTCTCCTGCCTGCTGCCTGGGGAGGACGTGAGTCCATAAAGGTCTATTTCATACTTCTCAGGCCTGCTGCCTGGGGAGGACGTGAGTCCATAGGGGTCCATCTTATACTTCTCATGCCTGCTGCCTGGGGAGAATGTGAGTCCATATAGATCCACTTCATACTTCTCAGGCCTGCTGCCTGGGGAGGACATGAGTCCATAGAGGTCTATTTCGTACTTCTCAGGCCTGCTGCCTGGGGAGAATGTGAGTCCATATACAGTAGGTCCACTTCATACTTCCCAGACCTGCTGCCTGGGGAGGATGTGAGTCTGTAGAGGTCCAGTTCATGTTTTCAACTCTTGCTGTTTGGGGAGGACGTGAGTCTGTAGAGGTCCACTTCATACTTCTCAGACCTGCTGCCTGGGGAGGATGTGAGTCTGTAGAGGTCCAGTTCATACTTCCGACTCTTGCTGTTTGGGGAGGGCGTGAGTCTGTAGAGGTCAAGTTCATGTGCTTTTCAGGCGTGCTGATTGGGGAGGAATATGAGTCAATAAGGGTCCAGTTTATGCTTCTTAGGACTGCTGATCAAAAACAAAGAGATTTCCAGTCACTACTTACCAACCAGCCAGCAACCAGCCAAATTAACCTGTCTAACAGTATGCGTTAAAAACAGGGGTTTAGTTGCACACATTTGCAAATACATGCGTAAGCTGCAGACCGCGCCAAGGCACCCTGATATCTGCAGTCCCTAACTCTACCTTTAAAGAGTCTCCACAATGGGAGCACATGCATTCTGATGAGATAGATGGAGGACAGGTGACTGGAGGGAGCCCACCCCTCCTTAAAGGCGCAGAGTCACACTGAACACCCAGTACATCGCACAATGGCAGTGAAGGTGTCAGTGCGTTGCCTGACCAATATAAACATTATACGATATTGCAAAAAGTGGTCACCTCCTCCATCTATAACTGGTCTAGATAGTAAGGAGCACTGGAAGGGCAAACGCAGATCAAAAACGAAGGGATTTCCAGTCACTACTTACCAACCATATTGGTCAGGCAACGCACTGACACCTTCGCTGCCATTGTGCTATGTGCTGGGTGCTCAGTGTGACCCTGCGCCTTTAAGGAGGGGTGGGCTCCCTCCAGTCACCTGTCCTCCATCTATCTCATCAGAATGCATGTGCTCCCATTGTGGAGACTCTTTAAAGGTAGAGTTAGGGACTGCAGATATCAGGGTGCCTTGGCGCGGCCTGCAGCTTACGCATGTATTTGCAAATGTGTGCAACTAAACCCCTGTTTTTAACGCATACTGTTAGACAGGTTAATTTGGCTGGTTGCTGGCTGGTTGGTAAGTAGTGACTGGAAATCCCTTTGTTTTTGATCTGCGTTTGCCCTTCCAGTGCTCCTTACTATCTAGACCAGTTATAGGTGGAGGAGGTGACCACTTTTTGCAATTTCTTAGGACTGCTGCCTGGGTTGGTTGTGAACCCATGGAGGTACAGTTAATGCTTCTAACATCTGCTGCCTATGGAGGAAGTGAGTTTATAGAGGTCCAGTTCATGCTTCTATAGATTGCTGTCTGAGAAAGAATTGAGTTCAGAGAAGTCCAGTTCATGCTTCTATAGATTGCTGTCTGAGAAAGAATTGAGTTCAGAGAAGTCCAGTTCATGCTTCTGATTCCTGCTGCTTGGGGGGTTTTGAGTCTGTAGGGGTCCAATTCATGCATCTCAGCCCTGCTGTCTGGGGAGAATGTGTGTCTAGAGAGGTCCAGTTCATACTTCTCATACCTGCTGATTGAGGAGGATGTGGGTCTGTAGGGGTCTAGTTCATACTTCTCCAGGCTGCAGACTGTGGAAGAAAGCTGAAGTTGAAGATGACCTGTAACTAAAAGCAAAACATTTTTCGTCTCATTTTGGATAGAGTGAGATATAACCCCTGTCATTTGGGGAGATTTCTCGTCACTTCCTGTCCCACAGCCAAAACAGGAAGTGATAGAAAATCCCTTCAAAGTGAGGGAATCCAGTTGTGCCACCAGTGTCACCAGAACTGGTGCCCTTATTGGAAGATTTCTCCAGTATATGTGTTCTGGCAGCAACCCAAAATTTGGGATTTTCTTTTACTTTTATCCCGGTGATCATGGCAAACAGAACAAATTAAGAGGATGAATCTCTCTAATAGGGACGCTGACAATGATAAAAACCGACAGGGGGTCTAATCACTCTCCACTCTATCCAAAAAGTAAAAAAAAAAATTGCCTTTAGTTATACTTTTGTTCTATTCAAGTATATACTCTTAACTTAACCACTTGTTGACCGCAATACGTATATATACACTTGTACTGTAAGATAGACTAGGTGCCTTTCAGTGACCACATGTTTTACATAAAAATTATGATGAATAAATTACCATGAAAACATAGTGGTATTCTAATTGGGTTCCAATCAAACAGATGTGGCAAGTGTTCAAATTTTACTTCTGTATGTAAATTAGATCGTAAGCTCTGGGGGGGTTGATGTAAATGGTTCAATTTTCACTGTAAAGCGCTCTGTAATATATTAGGGATACTTGCATGAATTGGCATCATATCTAGAGATTAAAACATTTATTTTTGACTATATGTTGACTATTTTTTTAATATCCAATTAAATCATTTTAATATATGTTTAGACATGTGAACTTGATAAAGGCTAGTAGTGTGCCACTGGAACATTTCTGAGATATAGTTTTATTAAATGCATCTCAATGTCCTCTCAGAATAAGTCCCTATTTTCTTTTTTTTAGGTCTGTGCTTAAATAAAAGTTATGTAAATATCTTTCCAACTTCTCTGTAAGTTAGCGGTATAAGTTTCAGTTTCTTTTTGGATGCCTTCCAATTGCTACTCACCATGTGCTACTCTATTAAAGCCAAATTTTCCATATCTCATGCTGACAAACGCTAACCAGCTCAAAGCAAACCTATACAGACTGACTTTCTGTTTCTATAGTAAGGGCTGATTTCGTTTTATAATCCAGCAGCTCCGCATGAACAATTGGCCACAAGGGCATAAAGGAATGACCCATATGGCTCTCCCCGTGAACCCTAATTTAAAATAATAATTATTATTTTTTTTTTTTATTATATTTTTACTTTAATTTATACACTTATAAAATAGTATTTTTTTTATGTCAAATGAATATAAAATGTGATGTTTTATTTTATATTTTAGTTAAAAGCTTCATTTTAGAAACACACATTTGTAGCTGTTATTCAGGTCTATTTTTAGTACAACAGCTGTGAGAAGGTCCCTGCTGCCATTGCATATAGCGCCACCTGCTGATCGCATGTGGAAATGTGAAATATGAATATTGGATAGTTTTAAAAATATAAAAGCATAATTTTTGCAATTAAAATAAAAAGCGTTTTATATATATATATATATATATATATATATATATATATATATATATATATGTATGTATGTGTGTGTATATATATATATATATATATATATATATATATCCTTTTTAATGAGAGTAGAAAATGTCTTCTATTTCTGATTTAGTAACTGCAATTGCGATCAGTTCTGTACCTGGGTTTAATATGAATCTTCCCTTAAGGCAACACTGAATGCACTCTGCATTACCATAAATACCTGTTTTTCTACTGACCCTGAAAAAACCGGCTTGTACAAGAACACAAGTTATAGATGCCATGTGAGATAATACGTCACATCTGGCTACATTGTGTGACAAAAAAAGATTGCTAAACTATTCTTTTTTTAATAGAACTGAATATTTGTTGACTGCCCTGCACTCCACATTTCCATGCACTTGAGAAAAAGATAGTAAGATGATCAAAACTGTTGCTTTCATTCTACAATAAGCACTTGATATCTTGTACCGGTGTCCTCAGCCATTCATACTGAGCTAATAAAACAGGGCTCTAAATCTTGAACCAATCAAATCGGAAATGTATACTCAGCGCTCAAATGCAGAAGTTTTAAAATTGAGATTAAAAATTACAATATAAATGTGATAAAATGATCACTAATCTTTACTGGGCATTAAATCTATCTAATAATGAATATGTACTCAGTAGCAAGCCACTATATCAAATCTACCATAAATTACAACAAGTGTTAGGTATATTTTTAAAACACTCTGTCACCAGGATCAGATTGCAGCTGCATGCATAAATGTCTACACACTCTGACGAAGTTGTAATGACGAAACGCGTCAGCGCGGGACCTAATGGCAACTGCGAGTGAGGTCAACATGCCACCGGAGGGGACGGACACTGCCACAAAGCAAGTAGCAACGTGGGGTGGGATGCCATAGCAAAACCTTCTGGCAGATATATGACTGATGTGAATATCGTAAATGCTTTTTTTTCAGCAATGTTAGTGTGTTTTTAAAGGGGGTTGGTTTGCCAACAGACATGTGCATGATGAAAAAATGTGTTTAGTTTTGTTTAGATTCGTTAATCTAGTTATTTTGTTTAGTTAAATTTGGTTGATTCGTTCAATACGAATTTGGGATTCGTATTCAGAATTCATATTCGGAATTAGTTTTATGTCTTTTCCAATTTTCTTCTAATTTACCGATTTGTTTCTATTCAAAACGTTCAAATCGATAAAATTGAATCAGTCGAATCGAAAACTTTAGATTTTTTTTTTTAATTGAAATGTGGCAAAGTGAACAAACAAAAGAAAAATCTTCATCAAATGATTACAATGACTCTTTAAATCACCCTTGGCTTAACAAAAACAACATTATTTAGAAATGGTACTCAAATACATTGTTTCTCAACTCCCGTCCTCAGGGCACACTAACTGGCCAGGTTTGCAAGAAAACTGAATACATCACAAGTAAATAATATACGCAGTGCTAAATGATGTCATATGACAATGAAACATATTCACAAAAGACATATATTTTTATATATATATATATGCGCCCATTTCACTTGTTTTATCTGGTGATGAGATTTTGTTTTCCTTCATTTACCTTTGAGTTGGATCTTCTCCTTGAATCAGGATCAATTTATTCACTTATTGGGACTTTATATATTTATATTTTTTCTCTATATGGGACTTTATTGATGTCACTATCAAGTTATATATGTCACTTATCACCTTTCATGGACATTTTTTTATCTCTTGGTTTATTTGTGATTTATTGTCGTGAATATGTTTCATTGTCATATCACATCATTTAGCGCTGCACATATTATTTACTTGTTTTTTTTTTTTAATCTGTATATCAGTTATTTAGTGCTGGCAGTGTTTTTTGTAGTGATAGCGCATTAATAGATTTTTACCCCTTTTGAAATACATCACAGGTGATATAATTTGCTGCTCAGTGATTGCAGTATTCTAGTCCCCAAGGTAAATACTTAAAATCTGGCCTGTTAGTGTGCCCTGAGGACCAGAGATGAGAAACACTGCTCTAATACCACACAGTCTTTGGTTTCAGAAATATGATTACAGTTCGAATTCAACTGGAATTCGGTAAAAAATTTGATTCGTATTTCAATTCAAATTTCCGAAATTCGGATGAATTTTGTTTTTGTTAGCATTTGGTAAACTTCATTTATAGTGTAATTCGGGTGTTTGGATATATCCAAATAACGAAAAATGTGTCCGAATATTTATTCGGAAACAAATGAACTGCACATGTCTATTTGCCAATAAACACATCATGTGAACGGGATTATGCGATGTATAGTTGTGTTTTCTTAAAAAGATTGGCAACATTTGAAGCGATCCCTGAGTGTGGTGTACTATCCCCTGGTTGTTTGAAGTGACATTTTGAGAAAAAGCAGGTTAACTGGTCAGTCTGGTGAGTGTTAACCCATAAGGGAGCGGGGCACACATGGTGAAGGATTGGTGATTATTTCACGTTACATCTGGGCTGTACCCCACGGATGCAATTGACCAGTGATCTGTCTTTTTTTCACATATGATGGGTTTTTTATTATTTACTGTGGACATTTCTGTATTCAGCTGCAATCTGATCCTGGTGACGGAACGCCGCTCATAGTGTCTTATAAAAAAATAGGGCTGGACAATGTTTTCAAAACGAAGAGCTCTTGATCCCTTTAGGGAAAGAGAGCCTTGACTGATGGGGGCATGGCCAGGGGCTAGGATTAAGCAGGAGGCTACATGGGGAAAAAGGATATAATGGCATTTGGGTTTGGGGCTGGGGCTGAGCCCTGTTAAGAGGACCTTCTCCAGGGAATTCTGGGTCTTTTAAGAAGAAACGTAGTGAAGAGCTGCCCAGTGCCCACCTCTCCGCCCTGTTTTTTCGGTCGGTCTGTCACAGCTTTGGTGCCGGTTTTTGAACCTGCCAGCAGTTAAAGTTCCGGTAATGGGTTATGCCCTTGTTTGTAAATTGTCATGCACTGATGGTAAGGACAGACCCTCCCCCCTTCCCCTTTTTGGAATTTAAGTTGTTAATGACTAAGAGTGCTCACAGTACAACTGTGACTGGTCTAAACGTGTACTGGTTTTGGTATTGGAAACGGAATAAGGCTGTGGCCTTGCCCTTTCCAACGTTATCGTGTTAAGTGTGATTTTTTATATGGGGAGGGGGCAAGGAGGGGTTGTGTTACTATGTTAACTTTGTTTCTGAGCCTATGTGCCTCAGCAGTCAAGTTATGTGAAGACAAGAGAGAATCGGTACACCAAACCCAAGGATCATTATTTGTGTATTGTTTATTGTGTACTGTCTTTGCATTATTTTATCGCAGTTGGACTGTGTGTACCATTGCTGCTGCTTCGCGATACACCTCACCTACAAGAGCAATAGAGAGGGCCTGTCTGCTTAGCTCATAGTACACTTCATCCCCTTCCAAAGACATGAATTGCAATGAAATGTGTTGGGATTATGAGAATGATTTACAATGAAGCAAAAATGAGATTGATGCAAAAAGAAAGAAAATGTATTAGTAAGTCTAATTCTTCTGAGTAGTAGACAGTCTGCAGTCCACAGTAGAATCTAATTAGGGTTGAGTGGAATGATTTTAGCAAAATAAGAGATTTCACCATTGATGCATTTTAGCAGAATCTCTCATATTTGCTCACTAAGCTGCTTACATTAAATTTTCTTTAAAAAAAATTGTTAAAAAGTAGTTTTTTTCTTGGGCAGGATATATTCAGTGTTTTTATTTTAGTTTTCTTTTTTTTTGGGGGGGGGGGGGGTATTTGATATTTTAGTGTATTGCCACTTTATATTTTTTGTTTTCCTTTTCTTGCTGTTTTATTTATTTTTTTCTTTCTATGAAAAAAATAGTTACTAAAATGAAGGGGTTGTTTTTAGGTACAACTAAGTACAACTAAGTTTCAAGGATAGTTGAAAAGAGCTTCCATAACCCCCAGGAGGGTTTTTATATTGTTTTCTTTTTTTTCTTTTTGTGGTATTTGATTCTTATTTATGTATTGCCATTTTATACGTTTTATTTTACTTTTTTGCTCTGTTGTTTTTTTCTTTCTGTGAAAAAAAAATAATTAAAAATAAATCAATGAAGGGCTGTTTTTAGGCACAAGAACAGGTCAAGTAAACATGCTTCCATAACCCTCAGGAGGCACTTAGCCATGGCATCTATAAAAACCATCTTCATTTGTTTTCAGAAATCTTCTGATTTCCATCTAAAGTTCAGGGAAATACAAACCGTTTAGCCCATCTCTATATTTAAGTAGCATAAAAGAGACAAGGCTGTGACTTGAAAAATAAAGATCCTTATCTTGCTGGATCTGCTTTGACAGTTGGACCTATAATTTAGTTAGTTTTAATATGTTTTGAACAAAACTCCATTTTTAGTTTGTTGGGGTGGATGTTAGGATAGATGCCTAGCACATTAATGTTGATGATGTCCTTACAAAAGTGTAACCTTTGATAATAGTCAGGACTCTTTACAATAATAAACTGGTTCTTTGCTAGCAGGCTACCTGATGATTAATCTAATTTTACAGCAATACAGTACCATGAAAAAGTATCCATACCCCTTGAAATTGTCCACATTTTCTCATATTACAACCAAAAACATAAATGTATTTTATTGGGATTTTATGTGATAGACCAACACAAAATGGCACATGATAGTGAAGTGGAAGGAACATTATAAATGTTTTTAAAAATTCTTTACAAAAAAATATGTGAAAAGCGTGACGTGCATTTGTATTCACCCCCCTAAATCAATACTTTGTATAACCACCTTTCACTGCAATTACAGCTGCAAGTCTTTTTGGGGATGTCTCTACCAGCTTTGCACATCTAGAGAGTGACGTTTTTGCCCATTCTTTTTTGCAAAATAGCTCAAGCTCTGTCAGATTGGATGGAGAACGTCTGTGAACAGCAATTTTCAAGTCTTGCCACAGATTCTCAATTGGATTTAGGTCTGGACTTTGACGGGGCCATTCTAACATGAGAATATGGTTTGATCTAAACCATTTTATTGTAGCTCTTAGCTGTATGTTTAGGGTTGTTGTCCTGCTGGAAGGTGAACCTCCACCCCAGTCTCAAGTCTTTTGTAGACTATAACAGGTTTTCTTCTAAGATTGCCCTGTATTTGGCTCCATCCATCTTCCCATCAACTCTGATCAGCTTCCCTGTCCCTGCTGAAGAAAAGCACCCCACAACATGATGCTGCCACCACCATGTTTTATGGTGGGGATAGTGTGTTCAGTGTGATGTGCTGTGTTAGTTTTCTGCCACACATAGCGTTTTGATTTTAGGCCAAAAAGTTTAAATTTGGTCTCATCTGACCAAAGCACCTTCTTCCACATGTTTGCTGTGTCCACCACATGGCTTCTCATGGGAGTTCCAGTTGGCTTTCTTTTAACAATGGCTTTCTTCTTGCCACTCTTCCATAAAGGCCAGATTTGTGGAGTGCATGACTAAGGGGGCTAGGAACAAATGCACGCCACACTTCTCAGACTCAAGATTCAGACTCAGATTTAGTTGTAAAAAATGTTTAAAACCATTTATAATTTTCCTTCCACTTTGTGCTGGTCTGTCACATAAAATCCCAATAAAATACATTTATGTTTTTGCATGACAAAATTTAGAAAATTTCAAGGGGTAGGAACACTTTTTCATGGCACTGTCCATTAGTTGGAATAGGTGGAATATGTATCCTAAATCTTGCTCTACTGGTGGACAGGTAAGTGTTTTGATCAGGTGTCCCCAAACTCTTAAGCTTATCGACCCCATTTGTGAAATTTCAGATTGTTCATCAAACCCCCCAAACATTTATTATATGCAATATTTTATTAACTACTACTTTAAATAGTAGTAAGTAATATGAGTAATAATCATATTGAATGTGAATACATTCAACCCCTATTCTTGGCCTAAATAGGTGATTACCATTGTTAAAATGCTAAATTCTTAGTAAATGCACATTTAAAAAAAAGTATGGGCATATGTATATATCCTTCATGGAAGCAGGAGAGTCACAATCACAGCACACTGCTAAATAGGGCCAGTAACAACAAATAGCTTACAGAGACAATTCAGAATCAAGGCCGATCTCAGTGGCTGATCATCCAACCTTGAGTAAAGCTGTATTGCAACAAGCCTACTTACCTTCAACACTAGGGACTGGCACAAGCTCTACAGAGATCTCAAAAGATTAATTTACCTCAATTGACTTTTTAATATTTATTGACCCCCAATCAGTTACTGACCCCCAGTCATTTTAACAACCCCAGGGATAGTTACTTTGTTACTTGGGGATCAATATTGGCTATTGTGGGAACCATAATTTAGATAGAGGTGTGTTTAGAACCTACACTAGGTACAAGGATTAGTAGGAGGAGAACCTTTTGGCATTCCTTGAAACTCTTACATAATTTTAATGTTAATAATAGTGTTTTTATATGCACAGTGCTGTAATTAAGTTTTACTGTTCACCCAGTTAGACAACTAACAAAATTTATACTTGTTCTTTGAATTCCAACTGTAAGGAAACATTTTTGGGACTTACCATTTCTCTTTCCTCTTTTCTTTAGTGCTCTTCCAGAGAAGATTATGGATACTATTGACTCTGATTTACCAGGCTGCCCACTGGTTCAAGATGTGATTCATAATGAAGTGAAGTCTGAGAGGCCAAGGGTGATATCTAAGAGTGGCCATAGCAATGTCAAGATTGACAAAGTGGATGGTGTCTTCCTTCTGTACCTTCAGGACTTGTGGACCACTGTTATTGACATGAAATGGAGGTACAAGCTGACCTTGTTTGCGGCCACCTTCTTCCTGACATGGTGTTTTTTTGGAATCATATATTTCGTGATAGCATTAGTTCATGGAGATGTCCACATTGACCCAACTACCAACCACACTCCGTGCGTAATGAACGTTGACTCCTTTACTGGTGCGTTTCTCTTTTCTCTGGAGTCGCAGACCACAATTGGTTATGGATTCCGCTTTATTACTGAAGAGTGCCCTGTTGCTATCATCTTACTGGTGGCCCAACTGGTCTTGACAACTTTAATAGAAATCTTCATCACTGGTACATTCCTTGCCAAAATTGCTAGACCTAAAAAAAGAGCTGAAACCATTAAATTCAGCAACAAGGCCGTCATCACAAAACACAATGGAAAGATGTGTTTAGTAGTACAGGTGGCCAACATGAGAAAAAGTTTGTTGATACAATGCCAACTCTACGGTAAACTACTTCATAACTATGAGACCAAAGAAGGGGAGAAAATCTTGCTAAAGCAAGATAACATGAGCTTCAATGTAGACTCTTCTTCAGAAAGCCCCTTTTTGATTCTGCCATTAATGTTTTATCACGTGCTGGATGAAAATAGCCCACTGCATGACCTTACTGCTGAGAACATAAAGACAAAAGACTTTGAACTTGTCGTTCTTCTTAACGCCACGGTGGAATCTACCAGCACAGTGTGCCAAAGCAGAACATCCTATCTGCCAGATGAGATCTACTGGGGCTTCGACTTTGTTCCTGTTGTCTCTTTGTCCCAGCAAGGGAAGTATGTTGCAGATTTCAGCAACTTTGATAAAATCAGAAAAAGTGAAATACAAACCACATTCTACACAAATACCGAGAAGCAAAGATTAGAAGAAGAGTACAGACGGCAAGCATTACAAGCCAGACAAAATCAATCATTTCTCATTTTGCAGAGTGATGTTTGACTATTTTGCTACAAGTTGTAGCATGGGCAAAATCTTGAGTATTGTTGACTTTGGGAACTGGTTATACCCATTCCTCATAAGCTACTTACCTAGCTAAACACTCAGATCAACCACCAGTGACTGTAAACCACTTGGTATGGATAATTTATTTATCTTGCTGTTCTATCCAATATTTGATTTATCTTATTCCTAAGTGCCATACTGGGAAAACCAGTTAATGTAAGCACCGAACTGTGAACTCAGAGACTATAAAACCAAATCACTGTAATGTTTTCTTGTGATCACTTACTGACATTGTGAAAAAATAGGAGAGTAGCAGTCATGTGGGGGTACTATATACAATGGAAAAAATACACTGACAAAAAAGTTCTGCAATGTTTTGTAAAATAACGGGATTGATTTTCCAAAGGCAAGTAGACTGTGCACTTTGCAAGGGCAGTTGCACTCATTTTCCTCAGAGCTTAATAAATGTGGTGGAGCTCTGCTGATTTCCATGATCCAATCATATGCATGCAAAAATGCTGTTTATTTTCATTTTCCTTGTACCTGATTGGATATTCTTTACAAAGTGAAGCTTCACCACATTCACTGTGAAAATGAGTACAACTGCACTTGCAGTGCACTGCACTTTTCCTTTAGTAAGTCAACCCCAATGTGTATTTCAGCTTGTACAATATTGGATGTTTATGTATATAGGACAAATTCAAACTCCATAGCAATGAATGTAGTATGCAAATACTTGATGAAAAGTATAGTGAGTCATTTTAGGGTTGGACAATTACAAACAATAGCCATTAAAAGAAACAGAGGTTTTGTTATGTTTTTTTTTTCTTTTTTACATTTTTTAGTTTATAAAGAAACACCTAATTTTCCCTAATCAGTTTGAAAATATGCAGAAGTTACTTGCCTTGTATATCCACCAAATACACTGGGTAAAAAATAAGCAGAAAAATTGACTACACTTGTATGTTGTTGAGGGGGTGGTGATAGGCCATGCTCAGGCCCAGTATCGGCACAGGGTTGGCCAGAGTCTAGGGCAAGGATCCAGAATTGCGCCCCCAATCTTTGTTTATTCATGCCAAATGACCACAATGCTAAAAACATGGACACAGAGCTTGGCATAACAAAGTAAGAAACAAAGGACATTTTTTTCCACTTCTGCACGACATATCTTATAGTAATTATCAGTGTATAAGTAGAAATATAATAAAACCAAAGGTTAATCTGGAGCAACCGTATTTTGAGATTCCAGCCAGGGGGACCAGATTTTGGTGAATTTCTTATGGGAAACTTCTTGCTTCATAGGGGTTATTTTTTACATAGGGAGAGTTTTTTTTTTTTTTTATCAAAGTAAGCCAAAATGATAGGGAGGGTGGAGTTGAGGACTTCCAGGTTAAACGTATAGCTTTTTTGGCATAAAAAAAAAAAAAAAAAAATCAACGTAGAAGTATTTTTAGCCCCATTCCCCACTGTTAATACATTCCATAGAATGGGTGTTCCACACTGTGCCCAATTTTTGCCCTTTTGCTTCTCTGCATCCAGCGCAGCTGCCCCGCCTGCCCCCCTCTTTTCCCAGCCCTGCTCACACACTTGATGATGGATATTTTGATCCTAATAGAACAGTCGCAGGTCTGAGACATCTTGGAGGAACAAATATGATTTTCTCCAGCTGTCAGAATAGCAAAGTAACCCGTCATGGACTTCTAGAGATGCATACAGTTGGTTCAGTTTCATATAACACAATCTTGAGAGGTATGGAACTATAAGAGAGGTATAATTAGTTAGTGCAGAGTAGACTAAAAACGAGGTATGTGTTTTATAATGTGTTTTTTTTTTTTGCATTTTCCGGTTGCTTGACTCCCAGCATTTACCTGTGAAACATAGACACGTGACCCAACTGCCAACCACACTCCATATGTAATGAACGTTGACTCCTTTACTGGTGCCTTTCTCTTTTCTCTGGAGTCACAGACCACAATTGGTTATGGGTTCTGCTTCATTACTGAAGAGTGCCCTGTCACTATCCTCTTACTGGTGGCCCATCTGGTCTTGACAACTTTAATAGAAATTTTCATCATTGGTACATTCCTTGCTAAAATTGCTAGGCCTAAAAAAAAGGACAGAAACTATTGCATTTCAATGGGAAGTGCGCTTTTGAAACAGGTCACCAAAAACGCAGCATGCAGGACTTTACAAAATGCATTGCATTTGCGAACAGGTGGGAAGAGTTCCATGGGATTTAAAGGAAAATATTTTTATAGAGTTTTTTTTTTTTTTTTGCACTTTTAAGAAGGGTAAAGCACAACAAAAGCACATCAGTGTGAAAGGGCCCTTAGGCGTTTTATATTTTCAGTACAGCTCAATTGTTTGGACCCCAAATTTGCTATTCCTTTTATATAGTTTGAGCCTTTTGACGCTTAGCTTCTGCTCCAGTGTTTGTAAACCAGTCTCTGTAGCATATACATAACTAGAAATAAGAAAATATATTCCGCGCTACGGACCAATAATAAGGGAGTGAAAAAATTATTATTATATTAAATATTAAGCTTCTGCCCCCACTAAGACTACTGCTGGCCGAGTCGAGAATATGAATAATTTAATTATAGGTGAGGGTGGCGCTGCTTGTGGTGAGTTCAGTGACTCTGTTAATAGATAAATAATTTACAAATTAATGAATTTACATCAAATGTGCATTAAAATCACGTGCTTATTCCATCCTGAAAAAATGTGCATCCAATTCAAACAGATAATGTATATGCAGAAAAAATAAATATATATACATCAAATAAAGTTATATAAAGTTAGTTGTGACAAGCGCTGTATCAAATAAGGTGACAAACACTAATTGGCAACATCAATTGCAAAAAATAAAGTCCATGGCTGCTCCCGATGACGTCAGTGTGACAAAACGCGTAGATCGGAGCTTTCCAGCGTCATTACCGTGGAACGCAGAACGGTCCCAGACTTCCTGCTTTTAAATGTTAATTGTTTCTTTTCAAAATGTAAGTGCAATACTAAGCAACTTTTAATAAAAAGAACATTTTAAACGTTATTACATATTACACTATGGGATATCTCTGCATGTGCGAGATCTGGAGGGGCAGATGGGTATACAGGAGGAAAACTCTGGATATGAAGCATGTGTACAGCCACATTAGTGCTGTGAACGCGAGTATACCCTACAGGGGGAAAGGCTTCTGGTGAGTGAGGTTAACATGGGGGAGAACGTGTGAAGACCACGGCACACTGCAAGACTTAAATATTATTATTAATGTTTTTCAACACATATGTTTTAGGACTTTATTTTTGCAATTGGTATTGCCAATTAATGTTTGTCACCTTATTTGACACAGCACTTGTCATGACTTTAAATCATTTTATTTGATGTATATATGTTAATTTTCTTGCATATACATTATCTGTTTGAATTGGATGCACAGTTTTTCAGAATGGAAAAAGCACATGAATTGATTGCACATTTGATGCAAATTCATGAATTTGCAAATTGTTTATCTATTAATTGAGTCACTTAACTAACCACAAACAGTGCCACACCCACCTATAATTAAATATATATATATATATATACATAACAAGGCTGATAAGCACACAGTAGAAATTTGAAGCTGCTGTTTATGTAAAGTGTGAGCAATATCATGTAAACGGTGTGTTTGCTAAAACTTGTTCAACCAGTGATGTATACATTACTCGTCGCATCTATTATGCATATGATTGTGTCCTTTTTTACTGGATCTGGCTGGTTCATACCTGATGCCATTTCATCAGTAATTAGGAAGGTTATACAGTATATGTTTCGACCTTGACTATCCTAACTGCCAAAGTATTATTGGGTTCTGCCTCCACCCTCTATTGCATAATCAGAAAATATTAAAGTAGCCAAGTCTTCCTTTTGCACACGATGTTGAACGTTTTAGATAAAGTCAAAGAAGGGTTTGGGTCCTTCCTTCTGGGTCTTTTTTGACCAAACCACAACCTGGAGATTTCACTTTTGTTCTTGTCACTTGAAGGATGGGCTTTTTGGTTTTGCTCCCTATAGCACCTTCTCCATGGGTAAGGAAACTACTTGGGGTCTGTCAACACCAAAATACTGATGTCACCAAACCCTTAATGGTTTCTCCAAAGCAATAAATGAAGATAATGAAACCATGAAGTTTACCTTACAGCAGAGCCTTGGCTCTCACTGTAGGGAAAGAATCCCTAAATTTTAATGGCAATTGTCAACTAGGGTCATGGGTTCATTTGGCTGTTGAAGTAAAAGAAGAACTCCTGAACTTTGTAAAAGTATCCCTGTAAGAGGTATTTCAACCAAGTTCATTATTACTATTGGCTCTTGATGTAGAGGTAGGGCACCTCTTGAACGTACAATTAGAAAGAAGCAGAGTTTTATATTTTCTTTTTTTGTTAGTTTTATAGGAGAAACAGAATAGTGGCCATGTTATCTCCAGGTATGGTTAACTACAGATAAAGGAAAGCATACTAAAACAAATTATGTATTAATAAACTATGCAACTGTTGGCTTACTTTTTACTGCTAGAAACAACAGAATAAACAAAGGTAGCAAAAAGAAAACTATAGTTAATATAGTTAATCAGAAACCCCTCTTGAATGATCTAAAATGTTATTGTTGTTTATGAGTCACTACAGTTTCCATATTTTCACTTCTCTTTGAAATGAGTTAGAACACATTTAGAGCCTGTCTAGTCAACTCATGGCTCTACACATTAATGGCACCGTTGGCCATTAAAGAGGTTGTAAACCTGAAAAAAAAAATTCTCTTCTTTTTGCAACCTGTAAGAGAAACACATAATGAGCTAGTATGCATTGCATACTAGCTCATTATGAAATACTTACCTTAGAACGAGCCCCCGCTGTGCCATTCGCTTACCTCTATGACGGGCGACATGTCCAGTCGTCTGTCTTCCGGGATCGCTGCATCCGGCCATGTGATTGGCCGGAGCCGCGGTGACGTCACTCCCGCGCGCGGGAGCCGATGGTCACGGTACGGGTCTCTGAAGGAACGGCACGAGCGGCCGTTCCTTCAGAGCGTATGCGCCAGTGACGTCACTGGCTGCATGTAAGGTAAATATCTCCTAAACAGTGCATGTTTAGGAGATATTTACAGTACCTATAGGTAAGCCTTATCATAGGCTTACCTATAGGGAAAAGTGTCAGAGGAGGGTTTACTTCCTCTTTAATAGACTTATACAAATGGTAGACTTTGTTCGGCTTTGCAGATGAAAGAAGCTACCATTCAGATAAAGCTTGGGAGATCATGAGATGGACATTAGTGACCACTGACCAACTGACCATTCCCTTGCGTTATATGACTGCCTATGTCCATGTCTCCTATAATTAAATGGCAGCTCCATTTCATCCATAGACATGAACAGGGCTTGTTCTTTGTGCAGCAAAGCTTTTTGGAAAACCATAACACTATTCAGAACATATCTATACTGTATAAACATGACAATGATGCCAGGATGACTATCTTTGTGCACTGTAGAACAATTATGCCACCTGTTCACGTGGCAATTTGTTGGCAACATTAGATCTTCACTATAGTTTTCACAGCACTGTATATTTTTTTAGTTTCAAGCAACCTGAATTAAAAAATTGGGTAACGGCTTTATATTTATATTGATCACAATTGTGCGCTGATGGTATTTCTCTGGGGCACTCAAATAATGTGTTGGCAGCACACTGAAGTGATCCCACACTGTTGCCTTGGATTGTGAAGGAAATCTTTGGATTTTTGGAAGATCTTTGAATCTTCCATTCAAGATCCAAAGATTAAAAGTCAATTTTTCCATTTGAAATACAGTAGCTGGAACTATTGGTGGAAGGTTGAAATGGCTAAAAGCTGATAGAAACCTCCAAAATGTCCAACAAAATTACAAAATGTAAGAGCGAGTGATGTAGGAGCATAATCTTACTTAGAAACTATCTACACTCATCTACCATTTAGGCTTTCAGGTCAAGAATTTATGCGATTGGTAGCTGAGAGAAGTAACTGTGCTTGAAAGCATAAATATAATTTGGACATTTCAAGCTTCCTATATATATATAGTTAATTTGTTAAAAATAATAAAAAAAAATAAATAAAAAAAAATGATTGTTTGACCAGGAATGCTGAAAGCCTTATTGTAAGGTCAATAAAAGCTGACCAGCTGCTATTATTAATGGCCATATACCATAATACAATTATTATTTTTGTATAACTACAACTATCCATGACAAAAACATGCTTCTAACAGCCAGAAAAAATGAGGAAATGTTTGATATTTTTAACTTGTATGTGGCATTTACATAATTATGTCATAGTTGAGAAGGTCGGAACTTGGGAAAAAAAGTTGAGCTTCCATGACACAATGGGGGATTCCAGTGGTTTGCTACTGGTATGTTGTGTTGTCGTGCGGCAGACAATAGTGGAAGTAGGGGTCACCTACATGTCATTTTTAAGGGTGTCAGGTAGTGGACTGCTTTGTTATTTGAAGGAAAGTAGCTCAAAGTGTTAATTGGATGTATTTAGTGATTTAAAAGTCCCTTACCCATAAGATGCTGCCTTTTGTTTTTTTAGAAAGGAGTTCTCCTTTAAACGAATCACTGTAAACTATGTTTTTTGGATGAATGCATTTTAACTTTTTTTTTTGTTAAATCGTATTGTAAAAATATTTGTTGTTACAGCTGGTGGAAGGTGTAACTGCACTGTAATCTTCTCTCCTTCCCTGAACAATTTGATCCTGTAAAGACGGGTCAGTGAAATAATAAAATTGGTAAACACTATACGTCAACTGTCTGGTTTATTTTGGCTATTAATTTTAACCCAATCACTACATTTTCATATATGTTTCAAATTAAAATAATAATAATAATAATAGTAACATGATTGTAATACCTGGTGATCCTGCTGTAAAGATCATTTTTAGGCACTTCCTGCTATAAGGTGACAATCCACAATTGTTTCCTAATTATTCTTTTGAGTTGTCACCCTGTCACAAAGGCTCCCAATAGAGAATGCCTGAGGCTATTTTATACACATTTTGCAGGCATGGCCTACTGTTGTCATCATCAGGTAACCCTACCCTGAGAAAAGCCATGCAGCCATCGCTGGGGTGCATGTAGAAAGGATGTGGCTGAAAAGAGGCTGCAGGAAATCAGCAGCAAGCAGATGTAACAAAGGATCACAAAAACAACTAATAATAAATTGCTGTTTTTAGCAAGCTAAATGTCATTAGGGATTCCATCTATTTTAATTTTGAAGTCCAATGTTAAGAAATATTTAAATTCACTTTGTGCTGTATCCATTAAAATAATCAAATTTTGTTGCTTTGCAGCCTGAGGTGAAGACAGGCACCGTTTTTGTTTTACACAGCTGTATTTACTGTATTTATAATATCTAAGTAAAAGATATAACACCCACGTGTCAGAAAAAAAAAAAAAAAAAACAGAATCACTAAGTTAGAAAAAGGATCACCCCTTGTGTCAGTATTTTGTTGAACCACATTTTGCTTTAACCACTTAAGCCCCGGAAGATTTTACCCCCTTCCTGACCAGGGCCTATTTTGCGATTCGGCACTGCGTGACTTTAACGGACAATTGCGCGGTCATGCAACGCTGTACCTAAACGAATTTGACATCCTTTTTTTCCCACAAACAGAGCTTTCTTTTGGTGGTATTTGATCACCTGTGCAATTTTTTGATCATGCGCTATAAACATGTTTTTGTTTTGCGGCACTGCGACATTGCGGCGGACAGATCGGACCCTTGACTGACATTTTTGACACTTTTGGGGTTACCAGTGACATTACTACAGTAATCAGAGCTATAAATATGCACTGTTACTGTAAAATTACACTGGCAGTGAAGGGGTTAACTTTTTTTGAGAGGGAGGGGTTATGTGTGTCCCTAGGGGCGTGATTCTAACTGTGATTGGCTGTGGCTTGAGGTGTAGGAACAGTGATCAACGGTCCTACATAGTATAACCGTATGATCACTATTCCTACACAGGGGAGAATGACAGGCGGCTTGTTTACATTAGCCGCCTGCCTTTCTCCCTCTCCACCCGACGATCGCGAGTTACCGGCAGACATCGGGTCCGCCGGTCACACGCGCGGGGGGGGTCTGTGACCGCGCGGGAGCGCGCCTCCGGCGGCACGCGCTCGCTCCCTAGACCCTCACAGGCTAGCGACGTAGTATAATCGTGCGGCGGTCGGCAAGTTGTTAATTACAGCCTTTAGTCTGTTGGGATGTGTCTTTACTAACTGGAAAAAGGATCACCCTATCCTAAAAATGACTTGTAAACTCAATCAGGTGTAGCTTATTATGTTCTCAATGGCATGCAAAGCCATCTGACTTTCACCTGTGGTCATTTTGATTAGCTCAGCATTAAAAGAGCTTTCCTGGAGCATTTTCAGTCCCTGATAGTGAAACTGAAGCAAACAATCAACTGTCAAAAGATCTCCGGGATAAAGTTGGGGACAGGCACAAGTCAGGAGATGGATACAAAAAATGTCAAAGGCTTTATTAATGCCTAGAAGCACAGTGAAGTTTGTTGTTAGGAAGTGAAGGGTATCTGATACAACACAGACCCTCCCTGGACCAGGACGTCGCTCCAAACTGGATGAAAGAGCCAGGAGGAAACTTCAACATAATGTAATTATTTTAAAGGGGGATGATTATTTTGTATACCCGCTGTATACTTTTTGTGTTAAAGAATATGTAAACCCAACATTTCATATTCCTGATATGTGGCTGCTGTACCATGTACTTGTATGATAGACTAAAAAAGGAGGATTGGGACTTTAAATGAGGAGATGACAGGGTAAGGCCATATTCCTCGATCCCTACTGAATAACTAAAAATATGGGGAAATTGGGACTTTAATGAAACACATGGCTGCAATCAAGGGGACCATATCAATAAATAAATAAATAAATCAATGAGCTGATAACATATATGTACATAAAATTCATAATTCAGTATAGACATATAATATCTTTTTTATTTCATAAATATACATGTTGCATCACAGCATTAGTACATTGGTATATCGTTACTAGTGAATGCATAGCATCAGTACATATAATGAATACAATAATATTTGGTGAATACATATGAGTCAGCCCATTGCATCATAACATAATACAATTGCAACATAATGATGTCAATGATATCCTGATAGACTCTCAGGTCTAGCAACATGGACCATATATAATAAGTTTGGGGTTAAAATTGATTAACAATACATAAAAAAATTTAATTAATAACAGACACATAATGGTTGTAACGTTGCATCCAAAGCTCTACGCGTTTCATGGTTGTAACCAATCATCAGGAGCAGACGCGGAATGAGTAAATATATATATAAGTGTCTACAATGAGATAAATGATAGTTAGTATAGTATAATATAACAAAGGACCATAAAAAAGAAACGAAAGAAAGAAAAAAAAGAGAAAAAGGGAAGGAGGAGGTAGGGAAATGGGAGAGTAGAAAGAATAATAGAATAATAAAATAATAAAAAAGGAAAAGGGGGGAGGGAAAGGGAATGTACCTGTTGTCACTTGCAGAGTAGCTAAGGTTACAAAATAATATATAGTAAATTGAAGGTGCATCAGGAAACGACATTCATTCCCGGGAGCTGTGGCATAGAGATCGCCGTGGAGGGCCAGGAAAACCACCATTGAACAAAACATCTGGGAATTGTGTGGTGCACCCTAATAAATCAGCAAAGAAACAAATAAGTATCTCAAATGTGTTGCTGTAAAGTAAATAAAAGGGTGTAAGCAAAGTATATACGTGGGTGTCCTATATAATTCAATTGAAAATCATACCCAAAAAAATAAAACCAATAGTTCTAAAACCAAAGAGTTCTAAAGGTGACACAATATATATAACTAAAAAGTGAAGACTGAAGGTCTTTGGGAGGGAAAGCAAGATTGGATGATAAAAAGAAGACTAAACAACCATAGAAACTGATAAATGTGTAAAATAGTGATACCTTATAAAATAGGCGCACAGCTCATAAGAAGTGTTGCTTGGTCTCATCATAGGAGGGGTACTAAGAGAGTGAATGTATTGCCCATAGTGGTATTTGTAGTGACCCACAACCAACGAACCTCCCCAACGTCACGCAGGCATCTGTAAGGAGGGAGGGAATGGACGCCCTAACCGCCGGCATTGGCGCCAAAATACTCCCAAACAGAGCCGCAGATGGAACAACGCACCAGCGCGCAGCATCAGCAGTGATGTCACACGCACCAGTCGTGAAGCCTGGCGTCGTTGCATGCCGGGTGTACATCTCGACCCCCCCCCTGCGCCGTGGGGCGGAGGAGGAGGGGAAAGCCCCAGGTGTGCATTGCAGCTCCCGGGAATGAAAGGCACTCCAGCACCCAACCAACAGAACCACCCATCAAGGTGGCTCAGTAAGATGACATATAACATCTGTCAATTGTATAAAACAATAAAATCGAACTACATTGACATAATGTCTGGTTATAAATTCTAAGTAGACAACAGGAATCAAGGGGGGGGGGAAAGGAAAAGTGTAGGATGGGAAGGAGAGGGGCCACTTGGGTACTAGAGTGTAAATAAATTAGCAATAAATTGTTGCTGGGGGAGGAGCTGTGAAGGAGTGAGTGTATATATAGAGACATACTCATTAGCTGGCCTAATTCATTAGCTGCAAGTACTCCATTCAAGTACAACATTTTAAGTACAGTGAAGAGATATTGCAGGAGATAGTCAGGAGGTAGGCTGGAAGGAGGAAAAAAAAGAAAAAAAAAAGGTAAGATTTGTTTGAATTAAATTTACAAATGTTTTTATTTATTTTTTTTCTCCTCTTTAAAATGGCAGACTTGGTTCAGTGCAGGAATTGTTGTGCATTTATTTCATGTTCCACTCTTTGGAGATTCGGATGCTGTCAGATCTGTAGACAATTCTCCTTACTGCAGCAGGAAATTGCATTTTTGAAATCAGAGATATTTAAATTATCTGTTAAACAAACTCCAGCTGGGACTGCTGCAATGCCACTGCCACAGAGGACCCCCAGAAATGGCAGATGGGTTACTGTAGGTTCTGGAAGACTTAGAGTGGTGGATAGAAGACATGTCCCACAGTCGGTGGTTCTCCAAAATTCATTTGCAGCACTCTCAGAATGTAAGGACAACATGGATATGGACTCAAGCACAGAGGGTGAGAAACCATCGACTCCTATGTCTAATGTATGCAAGACTGCAGCCAAGGACAAAAAAGATAAAGTGAAGTCTCAAAGGAAGCAGCTGTTGCTGGGTGATTCAATCATAAGAAGTGTGGAGCTTAAAGAAAATGGTTTTGTGAGATGTCTCCCTGGTGCTACTGCTAGACGAGATAGAAGACGTATTATTAATATTGTTAAGCAAGCAAAGCAGGAAGGGGACGTGGATGTTCTTGTCCATCTAGGGACAAATGACCTGGCTTGCAATGAAGTGTCAGAGGTGAAAAAATCTTTTATCACACTTGGTAATGACGTACAGGATTTTGCATCCACCATTTCATTTTCTGAAGTTCTGCCTGTGCATAATGTTCAGAATGATAGGCAGAGGCGCATAAAGGAGTTCAACATATGTCTTAGTAAATGGTGTCAAGAGCAAGGATTTGGCTTTGTTTCTCATGATAGCTCTACTTGGAATAGAAAGGAACTGTACAAAAAGATGGTTTGCATCTTTCTCTCAAAGGAACAAATGTACTTAGTGAACAACTCCAAGAATTTGCGAAAGAGTATTTAAACTAGGAAGGGGGGGGCAAAAGAGTGGAAATACAAGAGTCCAATTGCCCCCCGAAACAATGCCAGAACAGGTCAGAAGCACAAAGGTTAAGAAATGATAAGCTCAGAGTCCTGTCTACAAATGCTCGCAGTTCAGGTAAAAAAATCAATGAACTTGGGTCAATAATGGCATCTGAGAATGTAGATTTAGTGGCTGTTACGGAGACATGGTTTAATGAAAGAAATGACTGGGACATAACCATACCAGGGTACTCTTTATACAGAAGAGACAGAGAAGGCAAGAAAGGAGGAGGAGTGGCCCTGTATGTGAAATACAGCATTAAATTTAACCTAATATAAGTTGGTGAGGCCAACATAGAGTCAGTTTGGGTTACGTTGCAGTTTGCTAATCATGCAGTAACTCGTGTAGGTGTGATATATAGACCACATGGTCAAGTTAAAGAACTAGATGATCTACTAGTTGAAGAAATAGCTAAAATGACAATGAAAGGAGAAGTTATCATTATGGGAGATTTCAATCTTCCAGATATAAACTGGAAAACCAAAATAGCAAGTTCTACCAGGAGTACAGATATTCTAAATTCCCTACTGGGGTTGTCTCTGCAACAAGTGGTTGAGGAGCCAACCCGGAGGGAGGCCATTTTGGATTTGGTATTCACAAATCGGGATTCAGTATATGATGTCATTGTAGGCGAAACCTTGGGATCTAGTGATCACCAGTCAGTGTGGTTTAATATAAGAACTGTGAAAGAGTCACACCACACAAAAACAAAAGTTTTAGATTTTAGAAAAACAGACTTTTCAAAAATGAAATTAGTCATAAATGAGTCCTTATCAGAATGGAACAGATTACATGGAGTCCAGGAGAAATGGGACTACTTAAAAGGTGCATTATTGAAGGCAACAGAAAATTGCATTAGACCTGTCAGTAAAAGCAAAAAAAGGAAGAGACCACTGTGGTACTCAGCAGAAGTGGCCCAAATCATTAAAAATAAAAAGCTAGCATTTTGTAATTATAAAAAAACCCAGAGCAATGAAGATAAGGAAATCTACAAGATTAGGCAGAAAGAGGCCAAGCAAGTTATAAGAACTTCTAAAGCGCAGGCAGAAGAAAAACTAGCTCAGTCTATAAAAAAAGGGGGATAAGACATTCTTCAGATATATAAATGAAAAAAGGAAATTAAAAACAAGGAATAACTAAATTAAAAACAAAGGACGGAAGGTATGTAGAAGAGAATAAAGGGCTAGCTGACTGCCTTAATGAATACTTCTGTTCAGTTTTTACAGAAGAAAAAGAAGGAGAAGGACCTCCACTTGAAAGGATGACTAATGAATCATTTGATGCATGTGTCTTTACAGAGGAAGACGTTCTAAGATTGCTGTCTAGAGTGAAGACAAATAAGTCACAGGGTCCTGATGAGATACACCCAAAATTATTAAAAGAGCTTAGTGGTGAGCTGGCAAAACCATTAACAGATTTATTTAACCAATCTTTATTAACAGGAGTCGTCCCGGAAGATTGGAAATTGGCAAATGTCGTGCCCATTCACAAGAAAGGTAGTAGGGAGGAATCGAGCAACTATAGACCAGTGAGTCTGACATCAATAGTAGGCAAATTAATGGAAACCCTATTAAAGGATAGGATTGTGGAACATCTTAAATCCCATGGATTGCAAGATGAAAAACCACATGGGTTTACTTCAGGGAGATCATGTCAAACAAATCTTATAGATTTTTTTGACTGGGTGACTAAAATAATACATGGTGGAGAAGCAGTAGACATTGCATATCTAGATTTTAGTAAGGCTTTTGACACTGTCCCACATAGAAGACTTATCAATAAACTGCAGTCATTGAGCATGGACTCCCATATTGTTGAGTGGATTAGGCAGTGGCTGAGTGACAGACAACAGAGGGTTGTAGTCAATGGAGAACATTCAGAACAAGGTCATGTTACCAGTGGGGTACCTCAGGGATCTGTACTGGGACCAATTTTGTTTAATATCTTCATAAGTGATATTGCAAAAGGCCTCGATGGTAAGGTTTGTCTTTTTGCTGATGACACAAAGATATGTAACAGGGTTGATGTTCCTGGAGGGAAACGCCAAATGGAAAAGGATTTAGGAAAACTAGAAGAATGGTCAGAACTCTGGCAACTGAAATTTAATGTGGATGGATAGTGCAAGATAATGCACCTGGGACGTAAAAACCCAAGGGCAGAATATAGAATATTTGACACAGTCCTGACCTCAGTATCTGAGGAAAGGGATTTAGGAGTAATTATTTCAGAAGACTTAAAGGTGGGAAGGCAATGTAATAGAGCAGCACGAAATGCCAGCAGAATGCTTGGATGTATAGGGAGAGGTATAAGCAGTAGAAAGAGAGAAGTGCTTATGCCGCTGTACAGAACACTGGTGAGACCTCACTTGGAGTATTGTGCGCAGTACTGGAGGCCATATCTCCAGAAGGATATAGATACTCTAGAGAGAGTTCAGAGAAGAGCTACTAAACTAGTACATGGATTTCAGGAAAAAATTTACCTGGAAAGGTTAAAGGACCTTAACATGTATAGCTTGGAAGAAAGAAGAGACAGAGGGGATATGATAGAAACTTTTAAATACATAAAGGGAATCAACTCGGTAAAGGAGGAGAGCATATTTAAAAGAAGAAAAACTACCACAAGAGGACACAGTTTTAAATTAGAGGGGCAAAGGTTTAAAACTAATATGAGGAAGTATTACATTACTGAGAGAGTAGTGGATGCATGGAATAACCTTCCTGCAGAAGTGGTAGCTGCAAATACAGTGAAGGAGTTTAAGCATGCATGGGATAGGCATAAGGCTATCCTTCATATAAGATAGGGCCAGGGACTATTCATAGGATTCAGATATATTGGGCAGACTAGATGGGCCAAATGGTTCTTATCTGCCGACACATTCTATGTTTCTATGTTTCTATGTTAAATGGAGTCAGGATTGACATCATTAGCCGCGTGTTTCCGTGAGTGCCCTGTTCTCTTTGTATTGCTTCCTTTGTGTGAAATCCCTGGTGTTCCTGCCAGTCCTCAGCTTTTCTATTGAAAACTGACCACACTATGCAGGAGAGCACACTGTGGTCAGTTCTCTAGCTGTGCTTGGAACTTGGCCTGCTCTCCTCCAATGATCAGGCATGTCCTGAAATGGCCCCTATGCACAGCCGTTCACTGGGAAGATCAGTGCACTGCTGATTCTCCTCCCCCAGCTCACTGAGCTCCTTATGCAGTTGAGAACAGAGGCTCAGTGATCACTTATTAAAAAAAAGGGAAAAAAGGTATTTATTAGGATATATATATATATATATATATATATATATATATATATATATATATATATATATATATATATATATATAGATTAGATAGATAGATAGATAGATAGATAGATAGATAGATAAATAGATAGATAGATAGATAGATAGATAGATAGATAGATAGATAGATAGATAGATAGATAGATAGATAGATAGATAGATAGATAGATAGATAGATATGTGTATATATATATATATATATATATATATAGATATGTAAATGTTGTGCCTTTCATTTATTAGTTATTTCATATTATTTAAGTGAATGGGATGTTTTACAAGGTGGTGGTCCACATATAATTTAACTACCTATCACAGCTTTCAGGTAAAAGTCCCAAAGGGAGTTTGATCACCACCAAAGCTCTTTCTGTATCCACCTAATAAGTTTGTAGAATATCATTTTTCTTGATGCATGATGACCTCTTTGCAAATCTGGAGCATCTTAAGATAACACTACGATGTATAATGTTATAAAGAAATATAATTACTCATCAATGCATAATCAAGTATTAAAAACTTTGCTCCAGTCTCACCCTAGAAACCCAGGTATTTCTCCATTGGGCTTTCTCAACTGCCTCTTGCACATCAAAGAGAAGGAAAAGCCAGGCTGTCAATCACAAATCAAACACACCTCCGCCCTTCCTGTAACAGCCATGATACATTGCTCTTTGCAGATATCAGTGGCCAGGCAGTGGTTATAGATTGAGATGCAGGCTTTGTGGATTATGCAACATTATGGCCACAAGATGGATCTGATGATCATAGAAAACAAATACCTATTTATTTTGATTTTCAGCGCCAACTAGTGGCCGTAATGTGGTATGTGTCTGATTGATTCTATTCTGTATGAATGAATACCATTCAACTTGGAAAATAATTGGCACAATAACAAATAATTTTGCCATCATTTACACAGAATACATGCAGTTTCACAGGATGAATAACTTTCAGATATTTTTTTTAAATACACCCCTGAGTGTCAAAGATATATTTTTAATTTGTCCCTATTTATTTTTTAATTTATTTATTTATCGTTTTTTTTATTTACTTTTTATTTATTTTCTTTTACAAAAACTTTATTGCCTTAAACAGAGGCAACTGTCAAATATTACACAACTTACAAAATATTACCAAGTAAGAGAATTGCTTTCACAACATAATCAAAGTTACATGCAATAGGGATAGCAAATGGTCCTAGAGGACCTCAAGATCTCATAGGAACAAGAACAAGCCCATCTACTAATAAACTGACTGTAAGATCATAATATTGTATAAATCAGGGTAATTGTCAATTCAGCCTTAAAGAATAGAACATCCTCTAACTGTCATGTCCAAAGATTGGCCTAATGGCCTAACTAACATTCAAACAGACTTGGAGGATCATATAACTCTAAAATTAGGAGAAGAAGGAGAAGGGGAAAAAAGTAGGGTAGGGAAGTACAAAAGACGAGACAAGAAAGAGAAAGCCAAGAAAAGGAGAATGAAAAGGTCTCAGGGGTCGATGTGTCAAGAAATATCAATTTACTAAAAGTGGGCTGTCAAAACGCAATGTATGTGCGCAAGCAAACCAAGGCTGCCAAAATCAGAGATATTTACCATGGGCATCTAACATAAAAGCTGTCAGTGTCCTGTTGAGCATAATATCATTCATGTTTTGTGTTTTACTGCCTTAATATTAAGAATTTGGGATTTCCAGGCCCTAGCTATGGTCAGTTTGGTCGCCGTAAAAAGATGCATCGCCAATTGTCGCGTTCCAGTCTAAGCAACCCCTCAATAGGTTTAAAGAGAGCAGCCTCATAAGGGTTCTTTTTAATGTTAGAATGAATTAGCGTGCGGAGAAGTGTGTAGACCTGGATCCATAGTCTGCTCACCTTGGGACAGGACCACCAAATAGGTGTCATCGTCCCTGACTGTGGACATCCACGAAAACAAGTCGAAGAATAATTTAGAACAAAAAGGGCCAGAGAACTGGCATGTTAGATCATTGGTAAAACATTTAATAAGAATTTGCCACGAAAATTATGTTCTTGAAGCTCTTAGAAAGAGCCAAGTTCATGATTTGCTAGTGATTGAGCTAACACCATCCCTAACTCCCACTCTTATTGATGTTGAAAAGACTGCTCAGGAGGTTTCTGAGAAGATATAATGAAAGAATAGATCAAAGAGATAAGGCCAGTGGAACGTGGGCGTGCCCTGCAAATAATACTCTCAAACAACCTTAATGCATAAGGGGAGTACAGGGATCTAAGGAGTTGTGAGACAAAATGATGGAGCTGTATATATCAATAGTGTTCCCGTAGCGGGATCCCATGGGACGATCTTAACGCTGACTTTTTATTAATTTTCAACATCAGTTCAGAACATCAATAAGTGTCAAGTGTACAAGCCATATACAGTGAATTGCATCAAAAGAAGTGGGCCATAGTTCAAGTAAGAACATATATTTCAGGCTTACAGTTAGATCTTCAAGAAGTAGTTTAAGATTTCAAGTAAGGTATACAAGGATATGCTTTTGCTTTGCAAAATGAGCATTGATTTGGTAAATCAGCAAGGCACATTTAACTTTGTTTGCCCCAGTGAGAAGGAATGATGCATACTAAAAGTGTCATAAAACAGTTAATGAAGTTGATGTAGCTTGGCATGGCATGGTGATACTTGACTTTAACTTGGCGGAGTTAAAAGAAAATTCCAAAAGGTTTAGAGAAAAACAAGAGGGACTTTTCGTATGGCTGCCGCGTCCTCCACTGGTGTATACGTCACACGTTGTTGGCTCATTCCTACGCATTTCATGATCAGCTGACGTCATCAAACCCCCTGACGACGTCAGCTGATAATGAAACGCGTAGGGAGGAGCCAAGGATGCGTGACTTATACACCAGTGGAGGACGCAGCGGCCATCTTGTTAGTTGTCAAACTGGCGGTAAGGATGTGAAACGCCTGCTTATCATATTTTAACATGTAAGTTGCCTACTACCTTTTTATTTTTTGGACATACTACACCATGAGGAGTGTCTTTCCCTGTATGGTCTGAGGTCATCGTCTGGCACCTGGTGAGGAACCGCAGGGTGACTGTTGGGAGAATCCTGAGATCATACCGGTTACACATGAGAGCTCCTGCCTTATATTGACCCTTGTAATGAGGGTCAATACAGTCTGGTAAGAGGCTTCATGATTGGGTGCTGGTGGCAGTTCCTCTACCACTTACAGAGGATTTTCATTATATGAACACCTGCACACTCTCTCTGAATTTGCCTTTCCTTTTGGATATGGACATTAGTTATTTGTCACGTATTTAGCGCTACACCTATTTTTTATTACTTTATTGATCTGATATTCAGGATCTTGTGTGGCTGCTTATTTTTGCATTTGTGGGATTAAATTGAGGTTGGCGCAGTATATTTCTATATCTATGTATATGATAGCATAACACCAAAGGGCATCAACCTAATATAATAGCATGTACCAGAGGCGTAACTAGAATCTTCCGGGCCCGGGTGCAAGACACCATAAAGGGCCCCCCTGACCCCCAGCCGGTAGCAAAATGCTAGGGCCCAGTCACAAGTGCAACTTTGGGACCCTGGTAGTTCAGCCACTGGAGTCAGTATTTTTTTTTTTTTTTAGTTAGTTATTTTATTTTTTACCAGTTTATTCATTTTTTCACAATTTTATTTTTTTTATAATTTTTTTAAATTTTTTTTTTCTAGGAGCCCCTTGGTGGAGCTTATCATATGTAGATATTCACCAGCACACCAAGGATCATCAATTTCATCCACATAAAGGCCTTATGAATGGGTCCTGCGTGGCTCCAAAACTTTGCACTACACAGTTTTGTGATGTCATCTTTCTTGAATAAAAAAACGTTTGGACAAAATTGATGATCCTTGGTGTGCTGGCGAATAGCTTCATATCGTGCAGGTTCCAGTATCCAGCTGGCGGTTGCTACAGCACCCAGTACCTTAAGAGCTCATTCCAAGAATGTGTGCGATGGGAATATGGACTGTGGGTGAGATATCAGGGTTCTAAACAGACCTCTCATGTTTCATCATTGAAACTGGGAAAGGAGTTTAAGGACACAGCCTCCAATCTCCATCTCTGCAACCTCAGCTGCACAGAATTAATGGACAGGCTTAGCTCTGTACAGAGGCTTCCTGTTTATTCATTTGAAGCATAGTAAACACAGTTTATTATGCTTCAGATATAAATGAACTTGGTCAGTGATCACTATAAATCACTGACTCTTCATTAAGAGAGGGGCCGGTAAATTACACATTCACTTGCCCCTTCCCTGCTCTCCATCCACAAAGCTTCCCCCGCAGCAGCTGGCAGGAGGGGGAAACCCGGCAGCACTGTGGAGGATGGGGGGGGGGGGCCAAGGAGTACACAAGAGCTTGGGGCAGCAGGCGGTGGATAGGAGGGGGGGGGCATATAGAGGAATAGACCCCATTATTTTTTCCTCCTGCAGCAGCTGAAAGGCTGCAGGAGGAAAATGAAGGGGATTGGTTCCTTTATATGTCGCCCCTCCTATTCAGGTGTACAGGTGGCTGTATGGGAACCCTGGGGCATGCAATTTTGGCAGTGTTGATGGGGAAGGGGGATGAGCGGCAGTGCTGGGGTGGTGGTATGAGTGGCAGTGCTATGGGGGGGGGGATGATGAGTGGCAGTGTTACGGGGGGTGGGATGAGTGTCAGTGCTGGGATGGGTGGGAGGAGTGCCAGTGCTGGGGATGGGTGAGATGAGTGTCAGAGCTCGGGAGAGGGGGTGGGAGGAGTGTCAGGGCTGGGGATGGATGGGATGAGTGTTTGGGCTGGGGATGGATGGGATGAGTGTCAGGGCTGGGGATGGATGGGATAAGTGTCAGGGCTGGGGGGGTGGGATGAGTGTCAGGGCTATGGATGGATATGATGAATGTCAGTACAGGGGGGGTGGGAGGAGTGTCAGGGGTGGGGATGGATGGGAGGAGTGTCAGTGCTAGGGATGGATGGGATGAGTGTCAGTGCTAGGGATGGATGGGATGTGTGTCAGGACTGGGGAGAGGGGGTGGGAGGAGTGTCAGGGCTGGGGATGGATAGCAGGAGTGTCAGTGCTAGGGATGGTTGGGATGAGTGTCAGAGCTAGGGGTGATGGGATGAGTGTCAGGGCTAGGGGGGGTGGGATGAGTGTCAGGGCTAGGGGGGAGTGGGATGAGTGTCAGGGCTTGGGAGGGAGTGTCAGTGCTAGGGATGAATGTCAGTACAGGGGGGGAGGAGTGTCAGCGCTAGGGATGGATGGGATGAGTGTCAGTGCTAGGGATGGATTGGATGAGTGTCAGGGCTAGGGATGGATGGGATGAGTGTCAGTGCTGGGGGGGGGGGGTAGGAGGAGTGTCAGTGCTAGGGATGGATGGGATGAGTGTCAGTGCTAGGGATGGATGGGACGAGTGTCAGGGCTAGGGGGAGGGTGGGTGGGAGGAGTGTCAGTACTAGGGATGGATGGGATGAATGTCAGTACAGGGGGGGGGGGTGGGAGGAGTGTCAGGGCTAGGGATGGATGGGATGAGTGTCAGTGCTGGGGGGGGGGGGGTAGGAGGAGTGTCAGTGCTAGGGATGGATGGGATGAGTGTCAGTGCTAGGGATGGATGAGATGAGTGTCAGGGCTAGGGATGGATGGGATGAGTGTCAATGCTAGGAATGGATGGATGGATGGGATGAGTGTCAGTGCTAGGGAGGGATTAAATCAGCAGCGGTGGTGGGGACTGGATTCAGTGACACTTATTTGCTGTCACTGTGCACTCGGTTCCCCCGGCATTGCTGTCTCTCTCTCGGCTCCCTCCGCTCCACGTATCTCCTGTGACATCCATCCTCATTCAGCATCACAACCAATCACAGTTGCAGCTCCTCCGCCATCACTGTACTGGGTCAGCAGATTCAGCTCTCAGACAGAATGCCCCTTCACCAGCCTGCAGCTGCACGGACCCGGCAGAGACTGTGTGGGCGGTGCACTGCGCTGTGCAGCAAGTGTCCCTGTTCCATCTGGAGTGTAACCAGAGAAGTCAGCGGAATTTGCAGAATGTGCTGTACCACAATTCCAGGTTCCCAGTCGCTATTTCTTTTCACGTAAGGTCATTCCAGTTCTGTACCATCACGTGGAAGGCAATGTTGTGGCATCGTTGGGCAAGGCAGTCAGCCACAAAGTCCACATTACTGCTTACACGTGGTCCAGCAAGCATGGTCAGGGACGTTATATTTCGTTCACAGCACATTGGGTAACTCTGCTTGCAGTTTGGAAGGATGCAGGACAGGGCTCGGTGCTGCAGCTTGTTGTGCCGCCACATCTCCATACAGCTACTGGTGATCATGCGAGAATTGTCAGTTTTATCCCCTCCTCCTCCTTTTCCTCCTCCATGCCCTCCTCTGCTTAATTGTCCTACGAACCACAAGTACCCCCTAAGCGTTCAAGGGGCTATTCAATGAGTCAGGCTGAAAGGTGCCATGCAGTTCTTCAGTTGGTATGTCTAGAGGACAGGAACCACACTGGAGCAGAGATTCTTGCAGCTCCTTGCCATGCCAGCTGGAGCCAGGAATGGTGGTGTGTGATAATGGCACAAACCTCATGTCAGCCCTTAGACAGGGAATGTTGACACATGTGTCATGCCTGGTGGTGCAGGGTTTCCTACATAGGTTCCCAGGGTTAAAAGATCTGCTAAAGCAGGCCAGAAGAGTCTGTAGCCATTTCAGGCGGTCATACACAGCCACCTGCCCATAAACCGCCTGATTTGTGACATGCCCACCAGGTGGAACGTGACTTTGGCAATACTACAGAGGCTGCATATGCAGCAGAGGGCCATCAACGAGTACCTGTGTGAGTATGGCACAGCGACAGCCTCAGGTCAGCTCAGCTTTTTTTCCCCTCGCCAATGGCTGCTGATAAAGGATGCATGCGCTGTACTGTCACCATTTGAGGAGGCAACAAGGAAAGTGAGCTGTTACAATGCATACATCAGTGACACAATTCCTGCTAGAGCAGACTCTGTGTGGCATAATGGACAAGGCATTTGAGGCAGAGCAGCGTAAGGAAGAGGAGGACTTCCTTTTCTCTCAAGCTCCACTTTATGCAGACACCATTCTTCCTACACCACAGAGCGTACAAGAGGAGAGGGAGGTAGAGGAGGAGGAGGATTCTGGCAGTTTTGGAGGCATTGAAGCAGAGGAGACATACTTTAAACCTTAAGAGATGGCTCGCCATCCCCAGAACAATTGAAGGTAGTACCTGGCTGGGAATAGGCAGTTCTAGATACTGTAATCCTCAGTGACCCTGAAGAGTCTGCTTCTCATGCCCTTGCAAACTTGCGGCGCATGGGCTCCCTCATGCTTTAAAACGTGCAAAAGAACCCAAGAAAACACGGCATTAAGGAGAAGAATCAATATTGGTTGGAAACCCTCCTTGACCATCCTTACAAGGGTAAAGTCTCATAACTCATCCCATCCCAGCAGTGGGTTCAGAAGATAAAATTTCTTGGGGACACTTTAAAGAGGAGTTTATCTAATGCTTTTCCCGACTCTGGTAGGTTACAGTGTTGTGGAAAACATAGTTTTTCGGCTTCGGTCAAGAGAGAAGCAGAGGAGAAGGGAGCCATCTAAGTGATGCATTTCACAATTTTTTTAATCCTCGCCGCAAAGTCTCTCAGCTTCCACATCCCATTGGCAGCATTTGCATCATATGCTGGATGATTATCTAGGGGCAAGACAGAGCTTTCCAGTTGACGCTCCACTGGGGTACTGGGTCATGAGAATAGACCACTGGCAAGAACTTGCCCAGTATGAAATTGAACTGCTGCTGCATCCAGCGTGCTTTCTGAACAGACATTCAGTGCTGCTGGAGGTTTTGTTAATAATAATAGAACACATCTGTCCACAGACTCCGTAGACTGTCTGACATTTATCAAACTGAATCAGTCCTGGATTACCAGCAGCTATAAAGCCCCTGATTCCGATGTCACTGATTAGGTGTTTTTGGGGTGTGAAATCTCTGCAAGACTTCTAGGCTACTTAGTGTTGTGGGTGTTGATTTAATCTGGAAGATTTTTTATGGTGTAGGTTTCATGGGCACGATTAACACCCAAAGACCAATTTTTCCACGCCTGTTTGAAAGGTGAATTTAATTTCAATTGCTGACAGCACAGCAATTCCTGCTTTCATCAAGAGTATCTCTATAGGGTTAGAATGTGAAGGTGCCTTAGAGACCCAAAGATTAATTTTTCCACACCTGTTACTTACAGTATATACAAAGTCTGCAGAAGAGACACCAGAATGTATCCAATAATCTCTAATCTTGTTTCCAGTGCACTACATTGTGGCCTCATCATACAGAATGGCTCTCCAAGACAAAATAAAGAAAGCTTGCGGGGAAAATGTAATTTTTTAGGCTTTATAAATGCAATTATTTCTGCAGCAGCTTCTATACACATTACAGATGTGCCACTTTACATGTAGACTAAGGGGAACCCCCAGGCACTGTATTGAAAGGACTTTTTCATTTTTATTATTATTTCTTATTTTGATGCTTTCACTTTAAGCATCAGTAAATCCCTGCTCATTTAAAAATGATGTTTATTACAAACTTGTTTTTCATTGATACATGTCCCCCAGGGCAGTACCAGGACCCCCATAAACACTGTATGCCCAATTACTTGCATATAAGCCTTCAAAATGGGCATTTTTAATTTTTACAGTTCGAGTCACATAGACTTCAATGGGGTTTGTTATTTGGCTCCCAAATGTTTGCGATGTTTGAAAGTTCTGGTGCAAACCGAACATGGGGTCGTTCGGCTAATTCCTAGCCACAAAGAATGAAGGCAGTTCTGAAGGCAAAAGGGGGTTCAATCCAGTACTAGCAAATTGTACCTACAGTAATAAAGTGGCCCTTGAGTGTCTATTATACCGTCCATTTGTTATCCAGCATTGTAGAAAAAAAAAAGATTAGAGCTCATTCACCCAACTAAAAATAATCAAAAATCCCCAACCAAATAAGGATGTGATAATGGAGCTCCTACTAGGACCCCCTACCTTGCTTTTTCTCTGTAATATCCATTCTACGGGATGTAAACCAGATAGCCATGTATTAATTATATGCTAATGTTTATTAACCACTTGCCGACCGAGTACGGTAATAGTACTGCGGCAAAGTGGTTCGTTATCGTCTGACGACGTAGTATTAACGTCGTCAGACACTCCCCCTTCTGGGCGGCGCTTGCGCGCCGCCGGAGGCTCGCTCCCGCTGTTTTCATTCACAGCGGGAGTCGGGCCAGGGGAGGAGCAGCGGCGATCGCCGCTGCTCTGCCCCGATTGCCGGGGATCTAGTGTGGAGATCCGCCCGCCTGTGTAAACACAAGCAGGCGGATCTCCATAGTGACAGGGAGTGACAGATCGGACTGTTCAGCATAGCTGGACATCCGATCTGTCCATGGCTCACTCAGTCACCTCCCCCCCTACACGTCAGTAAGCACCAGGCATACATTAACCCCTCCCTCTCCAATAAAATTAACCCCTTCCCTGCCAGTGTCATTTTTACAGTAACAGTGCATATATATAGCACTGATTACTGCAGTAATGTCACTGGTACCCCCAAAAGTGTCAAAAATGTCAGTCAAGGGTCCGATCTGTCCGCCGCAATGTCGCAGTACCGCACGAAAAATCGCAGATCGCCGCCATTACGCGTTAAAAAAAAAACGCCAAAAATGACAGAAATCTTTCCCTTTGTTAGTAAACGCAATAACTTTTGCGCAAACCAATCAAAATACGCTTATTGTGATTTTTTTTTACCAAACATAGGTAGCAGAAAACAAATTGGCCAAAAATTTTTTAAAAAATTGGTTTTTACATCTTTTTTGGGGGGAATTTCATATAAAAAAATGTTAAAAATATTATTATTTTTTCAAAATAAATGCTCTTTTTTTGTTTATAGCGCAAAAAGTAAAAATCGCACAGGTGATCAAATACCACCAAAAGAAAGCTCTGTTTGTGGGAAAAAAAGGACGTAAATTTCGTTTGGGTACGGCGTCGCACGACCGCGCAATTGTCAGTTGAAGTCGCACAGCGCCGAATCGCAAAAAGTGGCCTGGACGGAAGACAGCAAAATCCTCCGGTGGTAAAGTGGTTAATCTGATTCCAGATGGATCATTATCTTTTTGTTTCATTGGCACAAGAACAGCTATATTGAATGTCCTGATAAAATGGAAGTTCTGCAAAATGCGTAGACTGATAGAGCTGACCTGTCTAGACTAAGTTTGTAACCCGCAATCCGTGGGATCTGTTTTTTCATTGGTTTTTACATTGTGTATAAAATAAAAATGTTCTCATTATAATATACAATATATACAATATACTGTATATAGAAACGAAGAAAACTGGCCCGCGGGACTTTAGATGAGGTTGTGCTTAGTGGCTGGAGATCAAAGAATACATAATGCATGAGTAAAACAATAATGAATTTTTATTGCATAGATGGACAAGTTGTATGAGTAAAATTCATAGCATGTACTACCATAGCACATGATATAGCTTAATAGCTAGTGTATGCATATTAAACATATTATACAACATGAACAGTTGTACCAATATACTATATATATATATATATATATATATATATATATATATATATATATATATATATCACTGGCTGTCAGGGAATCCCTGTGAGATGCCTGGCATAGATATGTGCATGCGCAGGGTATTTCCCGAGAAATGGCTAACAGCCGCGCGCGCATGCATGCGGAAATTCGCGAAAGCGAATGTGCATGGGCACATTTACTTTTGGCACAAAATGGGCTATTTAAAGGGATCCCATTCCCATTTCCTTTGCTGACTTATCTTCAGCTGTGCCCTGTGTCCTGGTAGTTCCTGCATGTTTTCCCATTGCTGACCTGGCGTGTTCTTGACCTGACTTTGGATTTTGCTTCTGCCTTGCTGTTTACCTTCCACCCGGTTTCGTTTCTGACTTTGACTCTGCACATGACTTGATACCTTGCTGCCCGCATGTTGACGACCCTGGCTATTCCCAAGACTCCTTCCTGCCTCTGATCCTAGCCCTTGGTTCTACTCGAGTGCTTGCCTGGCCATCTGCTGCATCAGCTCTGTATACCGCTGTATGTTCCAGCCTCTGGAACCCTGACAAGCTGCCTACCCAGAACTATCAGTATAAGCGGAGTGTCCCTTTAACTTGGACCAGTCTTCCGAACATAACTGCTGTTCCTGCTTCTCTGGTTTCACGGTCTCCTTGGAGTTGTGTTCCCCACTGCGGGTTCTGCAATCAACACCTACGGGCACTCATGTCCCTCCTGTCCCTCGGCACCCTGGGTCTCATCCTCAGTGGGGCCAGGGTGGGAGATATAAGAGAGGCCAACCTTGCCAGATCAGTCTCCTATCAGGTACGTGACACTGGCAATATTTTTCTTTTGCTCTTTGTGATATTTGAGGGATGATACCTACCAATGCTAGGTTATTTTTAGATTGTAAGTGACATTGAGTCACTGATTCTACTATAGAAAGAAAAGTCCTTCCCCATTTGTGTGTACATTCAGCATCTCGTAAACCAACGCAGTTCCAGAAGATAAGGGACACTTCCAACTTGCACTTGAAGTGTCTGGAAGCGGCAAGTTTGCAAAGTACTCTCTAAATTAGATAGGATGCTTTTAACAAGGGGGGCAGGAGGGGCAGCTTCCTGGGGTGCAATGTTTCCATGGGGAGGGGGGGGCACTATGTGCAAGCAGTGCCCTCCTCATCACTTATGTGCCCTGCCTTTTATTTTGGTGATATTCACAGTTCATGCAAGAAGATTGACAGAGGTTGGGAAGACTGACACAGAAGGTAGGTCGCATTTACCATGGTTCAGAGTTTTATCATCAACCTTACACAAACATTTATTAAACAGCATTTATACAGTTATTGGCTGTCACGTGGCTTGAAAGCATTTGCTCTGAAGCAGTAATAATGGGTAATACTAAGGTTCAGAAGAATCCTGGCCTTTCATTTCCAGCCATATCATTAAGCAAAACACTGGCCACGGTAATAATTTGTGTTCTCTGTTAGCACAAAAGGGAGCTTTTCTTGGTAATTAATTACAATAGCATGAAATTATATATAATATACTCTATTCAAATGCAATTATCTCTGTATTTCCACACGAAAAAGCATCCTTAATGACTTAAAGTGAATGTGTATTAATGTAATATTATTAGTACGGTTCAAGTACCTGTGTTAGTTTTCACGTTCCTGTGTCACTGTGACGCAACTGATGCTTACTTTTTTATGTACCAGGAGCAGAGGCACTGAAAAATATCAGTCCTATAGTGAAGTCTTCCAAACTTCCCTCATCAGACTTAAAGCGGAACTTTACCCATAACAACTTGATAAAAAATAATATTTTTTAGCAAGGAACATACATTCCACATTAATAATTATGCCACCAAAAGGAGTGTGGGCTGTAAAGTGCCTCCAGCATGGTTCCTATTTTTTTCTTGCTGGAGGCTGCCATTTTGCTGAAGCCTGGAGCACCTGAGCAGAAGTAAATCATAAAGCAGAACTAAACCCATCGATTAAACAGTTTAACCACTTTACCACCGGAGGATTTTGCTGTCTTACGTCCAGGCCACTTTTTGCAATTCGGCACTGTGTGGTTTTAACTGACAATTGCGCGTTCATGCAACGCCGTACCCAAACGAAATTTACGTCCTTTTTTTTCCCACAAACAGAGCTTTCTTTTGGTGGTATTTGATGACCTGTGCGATTTTTACTTTTTGCGCTATAAACAAAAAAAGAGCGAAAATTTTGAAAAAATAACAATATTTTTCACATTTTTTTATATGAAATTCCCCCCCAAAAAATGTAAAAATCAAAATTTTTTATCATTTTTGGCCAATTTGTTTTCTGCTACATATTTTTGGTAAAAAAAAAAATCACAATGAGCGTATTTTGATTGGTTTGCACAAAAGTTATTGCGTTTACTAACTAAGGGAAATATTTCTGTAATTTTTGGTGTTTTTTTTTTTTAATGAGTAATGGTGGCGATCTGCCATTTTTTTTTTTTGCGGGACTGCGACATTGCGGCGGACAGATCGGACCCTTGACTGACATTTTTTACACTTTTGGGGGTACCAGTGACATTACTACAGTAATCAGTGCTATAAATATGCACTGTTACTGTAAAAATTACGCTGGCAGGGAAGGGGTTAATTTTGGAGTGGGAGGGGTTAATGTATGCCTGGTGCTTACTGACGTGTGTGGGGGGAGGTGACTGAGTGACACAGGTACAGATCACAGGTTCAGCTATGCTGAATCCTGCAATCTGACCCTGCCTGTCACTTAGGAGATCCGCCCGCTCTGTTTACACAAGCGGGCGGATCTCCACACTCAATTCCCCGACGATCGGGGAAGAGCGGCAGTGATCACCGCCGCTCCTCCCCTGGCCCGACTCCCGCTGTGACTGAAAACAGCGGGAGCGAGCCTCCGGCGGCGCGCGTGCCGCCCACAAGGGGAGGAGTCCAGCGACGTAGGTCTATGTCGCTGGACGATAACGAGCCACATTGCCGCAGTAGCAGCAATGTGAGCGGGGGTAAAGTGGTTAAAAAGTTACATTCCTGGAATGCCAGGATTGCTAACTGTTTCCTTAACCAAACTGTCAAACCATCAAATGGTTGGAGTCAAAAACTGATCAAATGGGCAGCATGATGACAGTTAGAGATCAAACAGAAGCACCTTACTTGTGAAGGATAGGGGGAGTTTAATTCCACTTCAAGGCTGTCAGCAGATTGGCCTCTACAAATTCATTAGTGCCTAAAAGTGCATAAAAAGGGAAAGCAACTGAGCATGTGCAGAGCAGGGTGTCAGTGTATTACTGGATTTTAAACAGTATAGAGGCTTATTTTTAATGTTTTTACATAGCTTTACCTGCAAAAGGGGCCAGCCTGATGTAATCTAACAGACCTTAATTTTCTGACTAAAGTTCCACTTTAATAATTGGCTGGCACAGGTGTTAACATAGCGGAACTATATACTGTTATTTGTTTGTTATTATGTGAGTTCAATGCCCCTTCATGGCAAGAGGTCAAGCTACTTCACCAGGGCCCCACATATGGAAGGATTACATCTCTCATCTACCAGTGACACCTGTCCAGGCATTGACTACAGAACCATTATAGGGGGAATAACGCTAAACGCTGATTTTTCTTCCACCAACCTTTCACCACAGGAGGGAACACTGGCGTGCACAGCCTATGGCATTACGGTGAGCACCTCAAACCAAAGCTCAATCACATGTGCCTGGGTATATGTGTGTATATATATATATATATATATATATATATATGTGATATACTGCTGCAACGCTTAACACTTCAGGGCCTGCATCGGCACCCTCTTGACACACATATCTCTTCAGGGCTTAGACTCAGGCACCCCCTTTTTAAGCTTCCTCCTGGTTCCTGGATCCCTCTGACCTTCTGGAGTGGTCCCCTATCCTAGGCAGACCCCTGGGCAGTTTACAGTACTCACGACACTGCTTTGCTGGAAACTTCTGCCCCAGCAGCTCCACTCGGTCCACGGCACACTGGATTCCTCTCTGCAGCTCAGCTCAACATTCTGTCCTCTAGGCTGACCGCTAAGGACACCTTTCCTGACAGGAGGAGAGACAGCCATCACCCTCCTCCTGGGACTCTGCTTCCCGCCAAAGACACCCTGTCATGTGCCCCCCTCAGACTTATATCCCCTCCCAGGATGCACTGCAGCAGATTCTGCCCCTAGGGTAGATACAAACCCTGGGGTAGATACAAACTCTTCTTTCTGGCTTTTATGTAACCTGGCTATGAGAGATCTACATCCCTCTACAAACCACTTCATGAACCTGAAATTACATCCCTGGTCGTACTTTAGGAGAAATTTGGATCATCTTTAAACACTTAAGCCCCGGAAGATTTTACCCCCTTCCTGACCAGGCCTTTTTTGCGATTCGGTGACTTTAACGGACAATTGCGCGGTCGTGCGACGCAGTACCAAAACTAATTTGACGTCCTTTTTTTCCCACAAACAGAGCTTTCTTTTGGTGGTATTTGATCACCTGTGCAATTTTTACTTTTTGGGCTATAAACAAAAAAAGAGCGTCAATTTTGCAAAAATAACAATATTTTTCACATTTTTTTTATATGAAATCCCCCCCCCCCCCCAAAAAAAAATGTAAAAATCTAAATTTTTTAACATTTTAGGCCAATTTGTTTTCTGCTACATATGTTTGGTAAAAAAAATTGCAAGCGTATCTTGATTGGTTTGCGCAAAAGTTATTGCATTTACTAATTAAGGGAAAGATTTATTTCATTTTTATTGTTTTTTTTTTAACTAGTAATGGCGGCGATCTGCGATTTTTTTTGCGGGACTGCGACATTGCGGCAGACAGATCAGACCCTTGACTGACATTTTTGACACTTTTGGGGGTACCAGTGACATTACTACAGTAATCAGTGCTATGCATATGCACTGTTACTGTACAAATGACACTGGCAGGGAAGGGGTTAACTTTATTAGTGATCAAGGGGTTAAGTGTGTCCCTAGGGGCGTGATTCTTACTGTAAAGGGGAGTGACTAGTGATGTAACCACAGAGACATACGATCCTACATAGCAGGATCGTAAGATCTCTGTTCTTACACAGGGGAGAATGACAGGCGGCTTTGTTTACATTAGCCGCCTGCCTTTCTCCCTCTCCACGGAGAGATCGCGAGTGACCGGCGGACATCGGGTCCGCCGATCACACACGCGGACGTGTTAGGGAACGAGCGGGGGCGGGAGCGTGCCTCCGGCGAAGCGCGCTCGCCCCCTAGAGGCTCACAGGCTTGCGACGTAGTACTACGTCACTTTGCCTGTACAGGGCTGACCGCCGCAGTAAATGTACTTGCAGCGGTCGGCAAGTGGTTAAAAGTCCATTTGGTCTGCTTGCTATATGGTAAGGTAGACCCATTTGATCTGGTGAGCGCCCAATTCATTTGTTTATCTGGTGATGGGATACCTTCTTTCACTTCAAAGATATATTGTGTTCACCGTCAAGATTCATCACATTCATGGGACTTTTTTCTTTTTTTATGGAATTTTTTGACATGGGACTTATTTGAATCATTATTTGTTTTTTTTTTCACCATGCTATCACAAGTTGGTATTGTCATGTTAATGCCTTCATTTAATTTTTTAGCTCTTATTTTCCTTTTTTGTATTTTTATAACTTGTATATCAGTTATTTTGTGCTGGCTGCTCACTGTGGTATAAGTGCTTATTAGAATTTTTTCCTTTTTGTTTTCACTGTTAGGGCGATGAGGGTGGGGAACTCTATTCCACAATTGGCGGTGTCAGCTGGGAGTAGTGATAGTTTTAAAAGACTCTTGGACGTGCTTCTTAGTGAACACAACATACAGGGATATGGGATTTGATTATTGACATTGACACACATACACCTACACAGGTTGCACTGGATGGACTAGTGTCATTATTTAACCTTACCTACTATGAACTAGGAAACAAGGGCAAGGAAGTGCAACACGCCATCACTAAAGATTCATTTTCAGCATTTCCCAAAAATCTATGTGCAGTCAGTGACAAACATGGTAAAAGGTATCACCAGGAGATTGCCACAATGGAACAGCAGTATCAGGGAAACTGGAATCCATCAATGTTGGCTATTGTTGGACGCTGCAATAAGATGCACTGGACACTAAATACAAACAAAAATTAGCACCAAAACACTTTTAGTACTGTTCTCTGTTGAACTCAGTGTGTCAGAAGCATTAGGCGATTAAATACATTATAGTCATTAAACTTAATTTAATATTTATCAAGATTTCTTGATACAACCATTCTGAAATGATGTTTGTGTTTAGTTAGAAGGGGTCTATCGTAATCACCAAGGTTTTCCAGGAAGTTTAAAAAAAAAAAAATACTAGTGTTATTTGTGTACTGTACCATTTAGTAATTTATTTGTTTATGTATTTTTTTTTTTTAATACAGCCAGTGTTAATTCACACCTCTTTGGTAGCAGAAGAGAGAGGTGGGTGTCACTCCTCCAAGTCAATCAGATCTCTGTTCAGCACAGCAGTAACCTGAAAGTGAGCACAGACCTTCCGCATGGTTCTGACCATTGGTATGTGGTTAAACTGAAAACAAGATATACAATATTTAAATTTAAATTGTGTTAATCCCTTGCGCTAATAAAGTATAAATGTAAATAATCTAAATCATTAAAATAAATATTCAAAAATACTGTGCCAATACTGTGTCAATTGGTCTAATAATGCTGCAACTTATATTAAATTGAAATCACCAATTTAGTGCACATAAAATCAAATTCCTACACCAAGTTGAGCATAAAGTGATTCAAATAAATAAATGTATAAATATTTGTGGTTCCACAAGCATTATATGACATAAAATTAGTTAATTTAAATACAGTGAAAAATGTGAAAAAAGTGAAGCTGTATCTATAATATATAGTCCCACAAAGTGCTTAAAACAATTTTGCTTAGCAGCAAAAGACTTAGATGAGATCCTTGCAGTATTCCAAGTCCCATATAGGCTTTCTAGGTGTGGCTCCCATTTAAATAATTGAGAACACCTTAAAAGAATCCACCAGCAATGTCCAAAACAACTCTCAACGGTTGGTCTCTTACCAGAGCTCGTGGCCCCCCATTCTCATGGTGTGGGCCAATGCGTTTTGGGATAACAGTATCAACAAAGACCACATGCAGGATGGATAGTCTCAAGATATCCTTTTGCACACGATTCCACAATGGTCATATGTAAAAGAGAGAAGCCTCCACTCATGTGATATTGTTTAAACTAAAGTTTTATTCTAAATAATAAACCTTCTCCTATTGCACTTAAAATGTTAACAATAAAAAAGCACATTGGTGTGAATACAGGAGGATGGAAAGGAATGCTCCACATAACTTAGGTAGAACCCACATCATGCTAAGCAAAATGTCCCAGGAAACCGCCCTTCGGCGATCAGTGCGTGATCGCATCCTCCTCCGCCTCTTCAATGCCTGATGAACTGAGGGTCCATAACCCAGTCCGGACAGGGGTGCCCTCTCTCGCGCCTCTGGCACCAACTTCCTGAAGCGGTCCCACTGGAAGCTATGTCATTGAACAACCCAGGAACATTATTTGCCTTAAAAAGCAAATTAAAACGCAAGCAAGAAAGAACAAATTGTCTTAAGAACGTAACCACAGCAGGAGAGGAGGAAGACAAGGTATTGATAGAGGAAACCACCCTTCATGTTGTCAGAATGAAAATGTATTGTTTTTCTGAGCAGTGCCGTAGGATGAACTTCTTAACCTGTAAGGTGAACTCGATGCTGACCAGATCCGAAATTTTGTCGGCAGGCAATCTACAGACACCCTTGACAGAATCAATTTCAATGCCTAAAAATCTAATGGCTCTAGAGGGCCCCTCACTCTTGTCAGGGGCAATGGGCATCGCAAAAAATGCACAAGACTTTGTAGCAGGAGCTCGCAAAGCCGAGAACTGCATGGTCCAACGCAGAGGAAGTCATCAAGGTAATGGACTATATAATCAAAGCCTGTGTGAATTCTGACAACCCATTCCACAAATGAGCTGGACAACTCAAAATACGCAAAAGAGATAGGTGCCTTCCGATGGGCTTCTCTATCAACCAAATAGGCACCATCAAAGCGACACCCCAGAAGAAAAAAAGCTGTCCGGATGAACTGGAGAAAGTCGGAAGGCCGTTTCAATATCTGTCTTTGCCATAAGTGCGCCTGTACCAATGATTTGACTAAAGAGAGGGCGGCATCGAAGGACGTGTATGAAACAGAGGAAAGATCTTTACTAATGCCATCATTCACAGAACCCTCTTTCGAAAACGATAAATGATGGATCATAAGAAATTTTCCTGCTTCCTTTTTGGGGACCACCCCTAAAGGTTATACTACCAAATTGGGAAGAGGGGGCTCTGAAAAGGGGGCCGCCATACTGCTCAAAGTCACCTCCTTGGCCAACTTCTCCGGAGAACCTCAGGGTGTTGTCTAGCAGATTTCAAATTACGGGATTCCAGTAAGGTGGGAGGGTGATTACAAGTGATAACAAATCCATGATCAAAACTACGTCCCAATAGCGAAGCAGACCGCCTGTCAGGATACCTATCGAGCAAGGGTCGAATCACCTCGATGTTCACTGGCGACCTCCCCTTTTCCAGAGCTGTCTCCAAGTTTAGGGAACAAGCCTTTGCCTTTCTTAAGACAGCGGATAATGAGGTGGCTACCCCCACACCCTGAGCATTCATGCCGGAAATGGCAAGTTAAACCCCACTTGTAGTGGAAATCATTAAAAGACCAGCAGATGCCCCTTTTAATGGTTCCATGGGCCCCTGCTCTTGCAAAGGCAGCGCCAAACTGAAAGATCATAAAAGCCAGAAGCCAATTCCCAAAGGTGCGAGGAATCAAGCATTAGCGCTGCCTGTCATCATCCTCTTCCTTGCGGTGCTCCTTACCTTTCTCCCATTTTTCTAAAGGGAAGCGTTCCAATGGGAGTAATGTAAAAATGTTGAAATATCCCCTTCTCCAGATTTTTTCCTTAACCTCCTGCTTGAGATGAGTACCCAAAGGGCCCTCATAACAGAAATAGGAGTGCCCTTTCACCACATCAGAAATAGGGGCAGGCTTGTCAGGCTGCTTGGCACCACCCGACACCATCGTATCAGCCGCCATTGAGGAAGATGCCCCCACTGTAGTACCCATAGGCACTGGCACCTGTGATAAAGCACCTTGCCCTTATGGGATCCCATACCACGCTAGGGTTTGTAGCTCCACCGCTAGACCCCGCCTCCAAACCCCCCAGCAGGGCAAAACCTGTGAGTTTCCCCATCCTGTGTGGTGGGAATGCATGTGTGAGCAATGGGATGGGAAATCTCACCTGTTGAAGGTGCAGGCACTTTGCTCCTGCCAACCGTATGAACTGGATTTCTCCCATCAGTGCCAGATGAATCGGAGGCTACGCTGCTCTGGATACGCTGTGGAAAAGCCGTTGGTGGTGTAAATTGAGGCCCGAGGCCAATCCCTCCCGATATTGATACCTGTGGAGACAAAGAGGGTGGGACAAATTTGACAGCCCCAATGTCCCCTGGGAAGGGGGGGGAAGGGGTGACATTAGGCCATCAGGAGCCTGATACAAAGGGGTGACAGGGGGCTGGGGCACAGGAAGCATGAGGGAGCTGACTTGCATAGGTAAAACAGCAGTAGCTCACTTGCTAACATGCAGGGGACACCATAGGAGGATGAGGTGCAGCTCTCCTCTCTCCCCACAGCCTGGGCTGTTCAGAGCCAGCAGCCAGGAGCCCTGAACTGAGTGCTGACAGAGCGGGAGCTCCACCCCCTGGTACTCCAGTCAGCTCCTGGGACACATGCAGGCCATCAAAAGCATCTTCCTGGGTGGTGGCAGAATGCAGAGATGCCGCTGCTCTCCTTTTACGGCTGGAGCGGAAACCCTTGGAGCCCAAGCGCTGCACAGTCAGAGGTGGACAGGGGTTGAGATGTGAAGCAGAGTGCCAGACCCGGCGTGGTCATGTCTCAGAAGCCGACGGGGGGAGTGCTGGGACCAGACCCCACAGCCAGCCCTCTCCACACTGCACAGCTTCCTGCCAGATGTGATGGATGAGTTGCTCCATGGTGAGGTAGGCCTGCACTGGGGGGGTGCAAGATGTGGAAGCACGTGGAGGGGAAAAGTGCAGGAGAAGAGAGAAGGTGGTGGGGGGGGGGGGCAGCTTATTCCCTCGTGAAAATTGTGCAGATTGAGGAATCAGTAAGTCACGTGACTTGCAGTGACACAAAAGTTTCCTCCTTTTTACTTTTCCCCACCAATAAACTGCAACCAAATTTACACCACCTCACTCCCCCACCCCTTTGTCATTCCATAACCCTTTTTATGCCAATATACTAACCCAAAGTAACTGTCTCCAGTCATAATGCCTGCTGTGTTTATAACACAGGGCATTGCTTGAAATTAAGCTTATCCTTATTAATAGACAAGAAGACTATCCTTGTGATTTGTGGCTTTGGTCTTTCTTTTTCTCCTCAAGGGTGATTTATCTTTGTTATGTGGCAAACTGAGCAACACTGAAGGTAAACGGAAGGTAGATACGTTTTAATAGGGGTAAAGAGGCTGAAATTGTACTTTAGAATAAACAGTCATAAATAATAAATGCAGCTCTAACATCTATGGTGAGTTTTGAATCCATGTGGCAATTCTAGAGGCAGATGCCACTGAGCTCCCCAACTACCTAATCTGATATTTCTCATTTTCTAGTATGCTTAAAGAATAACTCCACTTTTGTAATTGAGTGTAATGAAAAAAAAATAATCCCCACGGAGTGATGAATGTACATTGCAAGGAATTGTTGTAGCGGGGTCCTCCGCCGGCTCTGCACCAGCTCTCCTCCTGTCACACTGTGGAGAACCAGAGTCACCCTTGGCAATCCAAAGTGAGCGGACACTTAACCACAGGGACTAATGCTGCTTTGTTATTGGGTTTGATGAGAAGGGCATGCTGCCATAACTTGTTGCTACCATTGGAGACTGAGCCCTTAGGAACTGATTACAGAGATACTTTATAGCTATATGGCTGCCTGAAGGTAATATTGACATGCCTTTAAGCGCGCCAATTGTGTTATTGAGCACCATTGCTAGCCAACTGAAGACTCAGGACTAAAGACTGCCCTCACAGTTGTAGCACCCTCCTAGGTAGGTGCTAGGTAAAGTATAGTTTGCTCTGCCTGCTTCACAGGGGAGCCTGATCAGTAGTTAGGCCTGTTGCGTGTGTCCATGTGTGATTCACTTGGTCTGAGGAAGTATCCCCACTGAGTACAATAGGGGAGCATGTTGGACAGTGGAGGAAACCCAGCCAGTGACACACAGGCTTTATGACTGTCCCAGTGGGTAGGCACAAACCGTGGTGCATCCTGGGATACGTTATAAAAGCCACAGACACATGTGACAGGGTGTGCTTTGGCGGGAAGCCAGGTTCCAGGAGGAGGGTGATGGCTGTCTCTCCTCCTGCTGCTGAGGAAGGTGGTCACAGGCAGTTGGCCTAGTGGACCAGAAGTGTGGTGCTGAGCCAAGAGGTCCTGTGGATACTGACAGTGGAGCAAGTGGCAGAGCAACCTGAGAAAAAACAGTGTCCGTGAGTACCAGGGAGCTTGCCAGGGGTCTGCCCAGGACAGGGAGCACTCCAGGGGTGTGCTTGTGGACAGAATGTCAGCACACACAGTCAGTGAGAAAGGGGGTACCAAGTTAGACCCTGAAGAGTAATTAAAGTGCGAGTCCATATTCTTTATCTTCACTTCAGTGGCAAGGTGAAGCAGCGGGCTTGTCACATTCTGCAGTCAGTTGTCCTCAGGAATTGAGCATAGCTCAAGTTGGAATATCCCACTCATTCCCTGTTCCCATCCAAGTTCTAAAATAAAATAAAAAAAAAAAACACATTCCCTGGACTGTTCATTGTCTGAGCCAAGAACTGTTAATGCCGTGTATCTGCTATCAGTTGCTAATGGTAACCCAGGGGACCCAAGAACGTGTAATTTTCAGCAGCTCCCTAGGGGGCAGTGCTACACAGTTGCTACCCAAATACCCTTGCTTCTTTCTTTGTTCATAGGTACATCTCAGTGGATGCTGCCCCATACCTTACTGCAAAAAGTGGTCACCTCCCCCACCTATAACTGGTCTTAACAGTAAAGAGCACTGGAAGGGCAAACACAGATCAAAAAGAGCAAGGGGATTTCTAGTCACTACTTACCAACCAGCCAGTGACCAACCAAATTAACCTTTCTAACAGTATGCCTTAAAAACAGGAGTTTACTTGCACACATTTGCAAATACATGCGTAAGCTGCAGGCCGCGACAAGGCACCCTGATATCTGCAGACCCTAACTCTACAATTTAAAGAGTCTCCACAGTAAGAGCACATGTATTCTGATGGATAGATGGAGGACAGGTGACTGGCCATACCTTAGCCATTCCATTAGAGTGTACTCTAACCCAGTTGTAGTACTATTAGTATCCACATTGTAGTTAACGTTTGATGAACTTTTTATTCAGCTGATTCACGTGCTGATTCTATTTTAGTGGTATAGAACCTGGTTCTAAGTTACTTTGGCATAACTATTGCTCTGTCTAGCAGACTGTGTCCAACAGGGCCGGTGCGTAACTATTTTGAGCCTAGGCAAGACTAACACTCCCTGCACACCCCCTACCTCCCCCCTGCCCAGAGTGGGGGGCTGGGAGGGTGTGGCCGGGGTGTCATTAGTCTTGCCTAGGGCCATGCAGGGGACAGGGTCCAAGCATAAACTCACTTGATTCAGCAGTTACGTCCTGCCTCCTCAGCCTCCCCAGCTGTGCCCCCCTCCTCCGCTGACCTCATGCACACCTCCTCCACCTCCCCAGCGGTGCCCTGCTGACCTCCTATGCAGCAGCTGCTGCTTTCTCTGCAGTCAGTCCGCACCTCAGCCCTGTGTAGGGCCCCTCATGTTTCCCGGCCAGGCTAACGGGGAAGTCAGCAGGCCTAGTTCGCCTAGCGGGAGCGCGGGTCCTGGTGTCCAAATTTAATTGCTGTTTGCTCATTTATGTTCAACCTTTTTATTCTAACCTCAACTTATATACTGAATTTATCTACCACTAAATGAGTTTATGCCTATTTTCTGGTAGTAGTCCATAGTCAGGTTAAAGGTATTTAAACTCCTGTTCTTATACGTGCTTGCAGTGACTTTCTTTCAACCAGGTGTGTCAGAAGGACTGATATTGTTCTTGGAGTTGAACAGGCGACTACTGCAGTAGAAGCGCTATATGGTGTAGCAGATTACTTACTGTTTCTGCTCTGAAGAAATAGAGCTTTGCTTCATCATGTCCTTTGACGATTAAATCTGGGAGGGTCTTGTTCATTATAATCACCTGGTGCACTCTCAGTGCTCTAATGAGAAGAGCTGCAGGGTCGACATCCCTTTAGAAGTATTTAACCCTTGAGGAATATCTCACCAAAAATAAAATTTCCATTGCATTGTCTAAAATCTCACTTGCATCTTAGGGCAGACGTCTAGAAAAATCAGTGAGACATTCACACAAGCAGAAAACTACATTTCTGTTGGGGGGGGTACACCAACTTTGTAGAGAATGTCTTCAGTTTGCCACACTGCATTGAAGTTTACACTAAAATAATACAGTGCTTTAGATTGAAATGGAAAGGTAATTTTTATTATTATTAAATTATAACATGGCTTGTATAATAATTGTATATGCTTTATGTAGCACCCTACAGGTAGGTGCTAGGTAAAGGTATAGTGGGCCTTGTCTGACTAACAGCAGGGCTGTGATTTATTAGTCAGGGTGTCATGGTTTCCAGGTGTGCCTGCTGAAGGGGGAGTCTCCCCACTGGCTCCTGTGAGAGGCTTCTCATTGGGTGGTGGAGGAAACCCAATCAGGGGACACATCCAGGCTTGTAGCTACCCCAGGAGGCAGATTGTGCTGCAAAGGATTCTGGGAGTGGGTATAATTTTGGGGGTGGCATATCACACAATGTCTTTCGCGGGAGCAGAGTCCCAGGAAGGAGAGTGCGGCTGTCTCTCCTCCTGTCTGAGGAAGGTGGATGTCTCAGGGAGTCGCCTGAGTGTCCAGAGAGTGCTGAGTTGAGCTGAGGGGATCCGGTGTGTCGAGAGCCTGCAGAGAGAGAGATGGGTCCAGTCTCAGGAAAAACCTACACAGGTCGTGAGTACTGAGGATTGCCCCTGGGGGTCTGCCTAGTGTCGGGGGTCTCTGATGTGAGGGAGCTCTGTGTGTGGGGTCTCTGATGTAAGGGGGCTCTGTGTGTGGGGTCTCTGATGTAAGGGGGCTCTGTGTGTGGGGTCTCTGATTTAAGGGGGGCTTTGTGTGGGGGTCTCTGATGTAAGGGGGGCTCTGATGTAAGGGGGGCTAAGTTATTAGTGATCATAAAAAAAAAAAGTCTAAAATAAAGTGCAAAAAAGGTGCAAGAAAATTCGCGCGGGGGGGGGGGCGCCACGGGATTAGCTCGCACAGGGCGCCTGATCACCTAAGGCCGGCCCTGGATCTACTGGACTATAGGTCGGGGATTTAACACTTCTTCTGTTATACAGAGTGTTCTCAGAGTCAGCGAGCGTTGGCTAGCGCCGGCTGGCGTCAAGGAGGCGCCAACGGGCATTTAAGGAGAAAAGTCCCAATTGTAACTAGTTTGAGCCTTAAGGAGTATCACACTTATTCCCTTCTCCCATCCCCTTATTTCAATAAAACTACAAACAAAGATGCCAGAGTTGTCACTGCTTCAGTTGTCGCACCCAGGGTCACAGCTCACATGGGCTGGAAAGGACTCCAGTACTAATGGCAGACCCACATCAGGCCACAGACCTGGAAACCTTGCTACATTTATTATATTTTTTTTTATTGCTGTATTTTTTTTCCATGACAGTGGAGTTACCCATGAAGCCAAAATAAATTTATAAAAATAGATATACGGTTAGCTAGATATTGTAATGTCAACATCTAGTTTTGCATTGTTATCTGCAAAGTGTGCAGTCCACAAGGCACTGGAATCAGACCCAGTGCACTTAGGGTAGAAATCAGCACTCAGTAACAGACCTGGTCAGACACTCTCCCTCTACAATACAAGTCTTTGTGCCTGTGATTAGGGGCGTGACTGTTACTCAGCTCAGCCAGCACAGAGCACCGCAGTGGGAGGGTAGAAATCAGCATTTTCACTAAATCAGTAAAAGTATTCAACTAAAGAGAAGCTTTGCTTGGTCTGAAGTTTATTCAAAAGTACATACTGGTGTATGCACAGTTTATTCGGTAGCATCTGGGGAGAGAATTTATACAAAATATCAGGGTTCGGGAAGGTTAACCCTTGTGGGTGGTGTCACAGCTGGAGAGCTTTCATGGAATGGAGATCCAGAATACATACAGTAGCAGCCCTCTGACCGAGTAGTGTGTGACCTGGCGGTGGTGACAGAGGGCCACGGTAGTGAAGGGACCAGTGTTCTTCAGGTCTCCTCCCTAACAGATCCCCTTCTTTGGTCCCGCTGTCATATGGGGCTTTCCAGGGACCTGACCTGGGAGTCATGGGAGAACGAGGAAGGCCTCGAGAAGAAGAAGCACAATGTTGATAGTGATTGAGGGTCACAAACTGGTGGACTCAGAAATGCTAAAGGAGTTTGTGTTTTAGAAGGGGATGCTCGTCTGTAGTCTCTACAGTGGAGAACCATGTGAAGATGTCTAGTAGAGTGCTGCTATAACTCCACCTCAAGCATTTGCATGTGGTCACTCAATGGTGTATCTGTACTCCTTCCTCCTCTAATTCTGCCCTGCTTAGATTAATAGCAGTACATTTTCCAGGAAATCTGATGCCTGACAAGGGCTTGCAATTTGAAATTAAACCGCAATACCTCATATGCAGTATGGTGCATAAATAAACATAACATCATCTCCAACAATTTGCTGGAAATCTCTTTATTACACATTGCTGTACTGATTAAGAGTACAAAAAGTAAAGAGACTTTATCAGATTTGTACCTGGTTGAAGTAGGCTAACAGAGCTTTATGGAACAGTACTGCTACACGTCCTTGGATGGTGTTTACCTATTGTTACGTTTACAGAACTTGGATTGAACAATTCATTAAAGCAGAACACCAGCTAAAAATATCAAGATACGAATAGAATGGTCTCTTAAAAGATAAAATAACAAAACTGGCTCTTGCTGCAATATTCACCTTCAATCCAGAAATGCCACAAGATGTTCTCAGTCTGATGGCTAGCATCATTCAATCCAGGTTGTCCTGGATCCAACCCCAGTCTGAGACTGGACAGTGAAAAAAGAAGCAGTAAAGTGAGAAGATCACCTCTCTGTCACTCTGATTTCTCCTTCTATTAGCATGCTCATTGTCAGCACATGAACTGATTGGCTACTTGTGCTGGTTCTTCCTATCATGCTCCCGCCCTGCTATACAGGGACTGCAAGAGGCTAATACCAGGCCACATTCAGATTCTTAGTGCCGGTTCACACTAGTACGTCTTGTCAGGCGACTTGGTCAGCCTGACAAGTCGTGCACCGTCGCGGTCCATAGTGTAGTACAGGAACGATTCGAATAGGAGCGACACAAGTCGCTCCGACTTAGAAAAAGGGTCCTGTACTACTTTGGGGCGACCTGGAGCGACTTGCATAGACATTCATTTTATGAAGTCAGTGCAAGTCGTCCCGAAGTCGCAGTGCTTCACAGGTCGCCCCCGAAGTAGTGCCGCTTCAGTGTGAACCGGCACTTACACTTCTTGTTATGTATGAAACACAACTAACAATGTATCAATGGTCACAGAGCTGCAATTGTTTGTGTCTTTTATCACTGCCTGGAGTTCAGCTAGCTGGTGGGGGATTTGAGGTGACAGATTAATTGGGCCATTTATGGTAATGTAACAGGGGAAACTTACCTCTGTGTGTTACAATCTTTAATTGGCTCTCAGCTAGCTAACATTGCTTTGTTGGAGATACATAAAATGTGGTATCAACAAGATGGTTCCCCACAACACTTTGATATTGCTGTGAGAATTTATTTTTTTAATCAAACTTTTCCAAACAGGTGGATCAGAAGACAAGGCACATTTAAATGGCCTCCTAGGACTCCAGACCTACCACTTGACTTTTTTCTGTCGGGTCATCTGAAGTCGGTAGCCTACCAGAATTGGCCCAGAACAATCATTGCGCTAAAGGAAGAAATCATCAATGTATGTAACAACATGAAAATGACTCTTTGAATGGATGTGGTGGACATTTAATTCATCTGTTCATAGAACACCTTTCATTGATGGAAGCTAAAGTACAGTGTCTGTAAATAGAGGAGGGGGCCGAAAGGGTGGAAATAGTCTGCATTCTTGATGAATGCCTACGACAGGTCCATCGTCTGTATTAACCCCTGCAGCATTGAAAGACTATTGCTGTGTGGGTAAGGGGGGCAGAGGTTAGAAGATTCCAACTAAGACAGACAGGCCCGAAGCAAAAAAAAAAATAAGCGCAGGGCCTCATGATGGGGTGTACAGGGCCCCGGTCAGTTAAGGGTTAAGGAGTAAGGATCAGCTAGAGGTCAAGGTCAGGGATTGGGCAGTTAGTAGGTAGGTGGGGTCTCTCAGTCAGGGAACAGTGGGGGGTGCTTACAGCGAATTACAATACCTCGTGGAAAGCTGAGAAGAACGAATCCCCGCCCTCCCGCCCTGGGATTTCGCCTGTGTATCTTGTTGTTCACGATTAAAAAAAAAAAAGTGAGGTCAAATATATGCATGTTGGAGGGGGACTTTGGGTTGCTATTTGGACATGTTGTGATTTTTGTTGTGGCGGTTGGGGGTCTTTGGAGGCGGTAAACAGTTTTTGGTAAAGTGCATAGGGTGACCCATCTAAGGTATGGAGCCCTCTAGTGTATCCCGGTTAATAGTGGATTAACGGGAAGTGGTAACAAGGAGGTATCAGTGGTGAAGTGGGTTTGTCCCCGAGCTGGTGTTGCGCGGCTGGGGACCAACAACATTTTCATGTGATACTGGATTATTTATGGTTTCTGTTGTAAAAAAAATGTTATTTGGTTATTTGTTAATAAAATGGCCTACTGGGTCAATTTTCTCCAGCCTGGTGTCACTAGCATTTTGTTCAGGAGTATGGGAATAGTGGGTAAGGTTAACACTGAGAGTATGCCTCGTTAATACCCTAATCAAGCAGCCACAAGCTCAAGCAACATTTCTCATTGCATGCAAGCAGTGGTGCATTTAGGTTTTGTGCTGCCCTAGGCCTGACCAAACTCTTGCAACCCCTAATTTAAATATGACCTATCCCTTCCTGTCAAGGTCATACCCCTTCCTGTTTACAACCACCCTAACATTTTCCAGAAGGCACACTAGTTCTGAGGGATGTGGGGGAGGAGCAATGGATTCCCTTACATTGCAGAGATTTCCTCTCACTTCCTGTTTGGCTATGGGGTAGGAATTGAAAGGAAATCTCCACAATGGGACTGGGATGGCAAAACATAAACTGACAGGACCCATAACCCTCCCTTACTCTATCCAAAAAAAAACAAAAGTTTTGCCTATAGTTCTAGTTCACAAATTCTTCTAAATGTATGAAGAGGACTAAGAGGATATAACCATGCTTGTGGTGCAGCAGAAAACATATAGCACAGTGATAAGGGTAGGTGGTCCAGGCATTGAGCAAAGGAAGGATTGGGGGCAGGAACAAATAAATTCATTTATTTTACTCATCAGCAATTAACAGAAATAAAATTAAGATTTCTCAATATGTACAACTGACATAAGAAAAGGATTGCAGGAGAGGCCTATTACCTACCTGCCAGGTATAGGTGACCATGTCAGTGTCCCATGTCCCGTGTCTGCACCATCCCTAGATTAAATCATACAAAACTAGAAGCAGCGCCCCCCCCCCCTCCCCACAGTTGCAGAATGCCGGCCACCCACATATGGGGCGCTAAACTGATTTGTCTCCTGGCCCAGTCCGCTTCATAAGACTGGTGCTTCACAAAAAGTGTAGCCCAAGCCAGAAGGGACTCTTTCCATGCTGCCCCTCTGCAATATGCTGTCCTAGACCTGGGCCTTATTGGCCTAGGCCAAGATACAGCATTGCATGCAAGTACTGTCTTTTGAGTTGAAGAATATGATGAAGAAACAGTGAAGGATATGATGATGAAGAAAATAAGACACGCACATGGAATCATCTTTGTGTCAAACACTTCAAGAAATGCCATGTGTTCTTATTTCTAAAATATGTAGAATATTAGAAAAAAACATTTTTCATCCTGAGATTGATTGCTCCTAATGTTCCGAACTTGTTGAAGTATCTGCATTGCATTCTTGTTATAAAATTGTATTGCTTATTTCCTGAAAAGTGTTGTCCTCAAAATATAACAGAAGGCAAACATTTTTGGTTAGATTTGAGCCTAGTACACACGGGCAGAATGTCGGCCGTCATCGACCTGTTCAATGGAAACCAGCCGACATTTGGCCCCTGTGTACGGCAGTACGTCCAACAGAAGCCGGCCATTCAAAGGCTCATGACTGAAAAAGGTCTACCGGCTGACTCCAGATCAGCGCTGACCTGAGTGTTCTGGCGTGGGGGAGGGCCTTCCCCCTGTCAGAACACAATAGAACCGCAGGGGAAATCACTGTACTAACATTGCTAGTACAGGGGCTCCAAACTGAACTGTCAGGTTAAAAAAAAAAAAAAAAAAAAACTAGTAATGTGTTCGAGGCTTTAGATAAAGCAATGAGGGGTTGGAACCACTGTCAACTCCAACTGTCCTTATCACTGAAAGTGAATGAAAATACCATATTTTGAGTTTTCTCCAGAACAGGAATAGGGGGGTATCTTCCAGTAGGAACCCCACTATCCTCTTGGCAACAAGGGATTTCCTGGTTTAACTTTGAGACAGGAAAAGGAAGTCTCCCCAACGGGGCACAGGTGGCATAAAAAATTATAGAGGTACAACCCTCTCTTACCGACCTAAACTAAAAAAAAAATTAATTTTACCTTCAGGTCCAACCTTAATGTATTATAATAGAAAAAACATAGAGTAATGGCCAGAATATGACTTATTCAAGTTCTGCCAAAGGGTAAAAGTCATTACTTTACAGAATAGAACAGAACAGTGGTTATACAGTATGTAAAATTACTTATATATCTGTTCACATACCCATACATAACATTATGTGGGCCACAGGTACACATAGCGTGCAGGAACATTTTGGCAGGGTCCATCAGGAGGGTTCTTTAGGGTTGTCATTATCCCAGCTCCGGGTGAGAGGGCCGCACCCTTACGTGGAGAGGGTTTTATGGGATTAGGTACAGGAGGTTATACTGAAGGGTGGGTTGGTGAGAATGGGGAGTTTTTAGGGGGCCACAGGATGTTTGATGCTGTTTAATAGACTATGAGGAGGTAGCTCTTGGGTGGCTATACACTCCTTTTTTGTTTTTGATGTATTTGATTCATGTAATAACAACCTCCCTTTATTTTTGGGTAGCACCCCTCAATGAATTGGAACGTGGTGGGCCTCCCTTTGCCATAGAAATATTTTGTATAATACATAACATTATGACCAGCCACCATGAAGCGTTGAGGCATGGACTCCATTAGACCTCTGATGTATGCGGTATCTGGCACCAAGCCACCAAGGAGATCCTTTTAGTCCTATGAGTTGCAAGGTGGGGCCGCCATAGATCAGACTTGCTTTTCCAGCACATCCCACAGATGCTCTTTTGGATTGAGATCTGGTGGCCAAGCCAACACTTCAGACTCATTGCTGTATTCCTCAAACCATTCCTGAATTCATCAGATCAGGCCATCTTCTTTTCTGGTCCAGTTCTGATACTCACATGCCCATTGTAGGTGCTTTTGGCTGTGGACAGAGGTCAGCATGGGCACCCTGACCAGTCTGCATCTACGCAGCTCAACACACAACAAACTGTGATCCACTGTGTGTTCTGACACTAGCAATAACTTTTTCAGCAATTTGAGCTACAGTAGTCCTTCTATTGGATCGGACCATGCAGGCCAGCCTTTGTTCCCCAATGAGCCATGGCTGCCCAGAATTCTGTTGCCAGTTTACTGGTTTTCCTTCCTTGGACCACTATACCTGCACTTTGGTTTATTTGTTTGGTTTGAAGAGTCACTTATGAAGAAAAAGAACTTCATTGCAGTCATTTTTATTGGACGATTATATACACTTTGTTGATAAGTTATCCACAATAGTATATTCTCTGTGAATGAACAGTGCTCGCTTTTACTTTAACGGTGCCATCACGTGTAGGGGAGGGGCCAGGCTATTGTCGGTGAATTCTGAGCATACTAGCAGCGGCATATTTGGGCTGATTGTTTATGGTTTTTACCTTGTCTGTACAGACTGATGCTCTTATGCACCAGAGGCATGTGAGTGATTTTTAGTGTATTTAAATAAATATTTTTTGCATCAAATGGTATTTGCACTATGTATTTTTGTATCCTCTACTTATATATATCCATGGCTGAGTGCCACATCTGAGGATTGGAAACCATTAATTTGGAGAAGATCTACTAGAGTGCCGTGGTGACAGCTGAGCAGATTACTTTGAGGTTAACATCCAGTCCCTGTTGGTGTGGATCGGGTTAAAATTTATCTGAGCGCAGTGTTACATCTATTGAGGTGAGCACATATCCTTAAGGGGAATTATAAGAAGAAAGGGAGAACGCCACTATTTAGCCCCCTATATGATTATCTAGGATAGGGTTAACAGAACATTAATGCTTGGAATGGCAGGGGGAGATTAGATAGCTGAATGCATGGCTAAAGACCTGGTGTAAGGAGGAGGGATTTGAGCACTGGGCTCACATTTCATTGGGGTGCAACCTATATGCTAAAGATGGTTTGCACCTAAATGGAAGGGGGTCTGTTGTGCTGGGGGAGAGGTTTATGGGAAGGCTGGAGGAGTTTTTAAACTAGGATTGAGGGGGGAGGGTGAATTTGATTATAATGGGCAGACAGGTCAGACAGGGGTCAGTCCCTATTGGTGGATGGAATGGGGAAAGATGGGGGCAGAGTTATGGCAGAGGATAAGAAGGTTCCCATGTTACAAACAACCATTGGAAATTGTACTATTTGTACCAAAATTAAAAACATGCAAAATAAGTGTGCAAAATGGGACAATGATTTAAAGTGTTTGTTCACCAATGCCAGAAGTCTGCCAAGCAAAATAGGTGAGTTGGAAGCTCTGGTGCACAAGGAGAACTATGATTTAATTGGTATTGCTGAATCTTGGCTTCATTCTTCACATGACTGGGCTATTAAAATTTCCTGGCTATGCTCTCTTTCGGAAAGACAGGGTAAAACGGAGGGGTGGTGGTGTTTGTCTCTACAGTGGCGGTTTCGGGCACGGGCGAACGGGGCAGCCGCCCGGGGCGGCATCACATGGGGGGCGGAACTCGGCAAGAACCAGGTGGTCATGGAGAAAAAGAAAATCATCTGTGCTGCGGCGCCGCTGCCTCCCCTGCTGCTGAAGGAGCCGGCGGCTGGATCATCCGATGGATCACCTGTCTGTGGATCATATAGAAGAGCTAGTAAAGTTTGCCTGGAGCGGGGATTGTTATGCATAATGCAGCCGCGCTCAGAACTAGCGGGGGGGGGGAGGCGAGGAGGAGGAGGCGAGGAAACTACACTACACACACACACAGGTTATGCAGCGGCGGCGGCGCGCTCAGAATTAGCGGGGGAACTTGAAAGGCGAGGAGGAGGAGGAGCCGAGGAGGGTACACTACACACACAGGTTATGCAGCGGCGGCTGCGTGCTCAGAATTAGCGGGGGGAACTTGGAAGGCGAGGAGGAGGAGCCGAGGAGGGTACACTACACACACAGGTTATGCAGCGGCGGCGGCGCGCTCAGAACTAGCGGGGGGAAGGCGAGGAGGAGGAGTCGAGGAGGGTAGTGTACACTACTGTAGTCACTACACTACACACACTTGCAGGTAAGTTGCTCTCGCTCTCCTCTATGTTCGCACCTGCACAGCACAGCAGCAGGGTTAGGGTAGGTCGGATGCAAATGGATGAGCAGGACAGAGTGTGCATAAAGCGATGTCCTGCTATTAGCTGCTAAGTAGGAGGAAAGCTGGACATACCATGTGAGATGATCTGATGATATCATGACAAGGTCACAAGGAGGTAGTAATATATATGGTTATGGACTGACTGTATATAGGAATTATTATATGCCGAGCAATAGTTAGTACATATGGAATGGATGGCTGATGATGGCTCCTTAATGGTCTGAAGTTGAACTGAAGTCCTCCATTCTTCATGTCTGCTGCACATTATTAGCTGTAAAACCAGCAATGGTTGAAGGCACTGGGAGCATCTGTGATCAAGGGGGTTAATATGGCTGAAAATAGGAGAACATTGTTTCTGCAAAGCTCATTACTTGTTGTGTCCTGCTAACCTTAATGAATGAGCAATATGAACCATTCTCTTTATAGTACAATTTCCAGCACAAATGGTTATAGACTGAGCGACTGTATATAGGAATATGCCGAGCAATAGTTAGTACATATGGAATGGATGGCTGATGGCTCCTTAATGGTCTGATGGACTGACTGTATATAGGAATATGCCGAGCAATAGTTAGTACATATGGAATGGATGGCTGATGGCTCCTTAATGGTCTGAAGTTGAACTGAAGTCCTCACCATTCTTCATGTCTGCTGCACATTATTAGCTGTAAAACCAGCAATGATTGAAGGCACAGGCACTGGGAGCATCTGTGATCAAGGTGGTTAATATGGCTGAAAATAGGAGAACATTGCTTCTGCAAAGCTCATTACTTGTTGTGTCCTACTAACCTTAATGAATGAGCAATATGAATGTGTGGTGTGTACAAGATGTGAAGTTTTGTCATGTTATTTTTTTTTTGGGGGGGAGGCGCCGGGAGGGAGTCTCGCCCGGGGAGCAATTTAATGTAGAACCGCCACTGTGTCTCTATGTGAGAAGTGATCTCAACGTGAGTGTTAAAGATGACCTAGTTGATGGAGAGTAAGCTGAATCTGAAGTATGGGTTGAAATGTACATGGGTGTGCGTAAAACAAAGATTATCATTGGAGTTTGTTATAAACCTCCCAGTATTAATGAGGAGGTGGAGACTCAGCTCCTGGGACAGATAGAAAGGGCTGGGACAGTGTTAATAATGGGGGAGTTTAACTACTCAGACATTGACTGGAGTAATGGCACTGCTGGAACAGTTAAAGGGCACACATTTATAAACCTATTACAAGACAATTTTATGGTGCAGTTTATTGAGACCCCCACTAGAAATGATGCTCTGTTGGACCTGGTAATCTCAAACGATGCAGAGCTTATTAACAATGTTCATATAAAAGAATATCTGGGTAGCAGTGACCGTAACATGATTTAATTTAATGTTAGCTGTAAGCAAAAAATGCATACAGGAAATACAAAAACACTTAACTTTAAGAGAGCAAATTTTCCAAGGATGAGGGCTGCCCTCCAGGATTTAGACTGAGAGGGACTATTGGCATCAATAAGCACAGAACAGAAATGTGATTTTTTTCAAAAAGACTTTATGCAAACTCACTGCAAAATATATTCCCATGGGTAATAAGTTTAAAACGCTAAAAATAAAACCTATGTAACTAAAAGTTAAAAAAGCTATAGATAAAAAGAAAGGAGCTTTTAAAAAATATAACAATGAGGGAACACTATCATTGTTTAATTGTTACAAAGAATATAACAGAATATGTAAAAAGGAAATCAGGGACACAAAAATTCAAAATGAACGACAGATTGCAAAAGATAGTAGGACAAACCCCCAAAAATTTTTCAAATATATTAACAGTAAAAAGGTTAGGTCTGAGCATGTAGGCCCTTTACAAAAAAATCAGCAGTGGTTGACTGGGGGCAGAGAGAAGGCAAATTTATTAAATACTTTCTTCAGCTCTGTATATACAAAGGAGCATGGGGGAGCTCATGACTATAATGAGGACGGTATTGACACAGACCCAAATGATCCACAATGGCTCAAAAGTGATATGGTCCAGAAATATTTAGACAGAATAAGGGTGGATAAAGCGCCTGGACCAGATGGCATCCACCCACACATCCTAAAAGAACTGAGCGCTGTAATTTCTAAGCCTTTGTTTCTAATTTTTAGGAACTCGTTAAGGACTGGAATAGTACCACTGGATTGGCATAGGGCTAATGTGGTGCCTATATTTAAAAAGGGATCAAAGTCTTTGCCAAGTAACTATAGACCCGTTAGTTTAACTTCTATAGTCGGGAAGATACTGGAGAGTTTAATAAAAGACCACATAGATGAGTTCTTGCTGGAAAAAAAATATTTTAAGCAACAGACAGCATGGATTCATGAGAGACAGAAGTGGTCAAACAAACCTGATTTCTTTTTATGAGGAGGTAAGTAAAACCTTGGACAGAAGGGTGGCTGTGGACGTGGTATACTTGGATTTTGCAAAAGCGTTTGGCACAGTTCCCCACACACGGCTAATGTGTAAGGTAAAGTCTACTGGCTTGGAAAGATCAGTTTGTAATTGGATAGAAAATTGGGTAAAAGATAGAGTTCAGAGAGTAGTGGTTAATGATTCTTACTCTGAATGGTCTAAAGTTATCAGTGGTGTACCCCAAGGTTCAGTGTTGGGACCCTTACTTTTTAATATCTTTATAAATGATATAGGGTCTGGGATTAAAAGTAGCACTTCAGTCTTTGCAGATGACACCAAGCTTTGCAGTGGAATAGCTTCTTTACATGATGTCTCCAACTTACAAGCTGACCTCAATGCACTGTTTCATTGGGCAACTATGTGGCAAATGAGGTTATTGATAAATGTAAAGTTATGCACTTGGGGGCTAGGAATATGCATGCATCATACATACTAGGTGGAGTAGAACTGGGGGAATCCATAGTGGAGAAGGATCTGGGTGTTCTGGTAGATCATAAACTTAATAATAGCATGCAATGCCAAGCTGCTGTTTCCAAAGCAAGCCAATTCCTTTCTTGTATTAACAGAGGCATGGACTCCAGAGAGAGAGAGATATATAAATTTGCCCCTGTACAAATCATTAGTAAGACCTCATCTGGAATATGCAGTTCAGTTTTGGGCACCAGTTCTTAAAAAGGATATCGGGGAACTGGAGAAAGTGCAGAAAAGGGCAACCAAATTGATAAGAGGCATGGAGGACCTCAGCTATGAGAAAAGATTAGAGGAACTGAATTTATTCTCTCTTGAGAAGATGAGATTAAGGGGGATATGATCAACATGTATAAATACATAAGGGATCCATATAGTGAACTTGGTGTTGAGTTGTTCACTTTAAGGTCAACACAGAGGACAAGGGGGCACTCTTTAAGTCTAGAGGAAAACAGATTTCGTCTCCAAATCCGGAAAGGTTTCTTCACAGTAAGAGCTGTGAAAATGTGGAATAGACTCCCTCCAGAGGTGGTTCTGGCTAGCTCACTAGATTGCTTTACAAAAGTCCTGGATTATGTCCTAGGTGTACATAATATAAATGGGTATTAACATTTTTTTAATGTAAAGTTGATCCTGGGAATATCCGATTGCCTCTCGGGGGATTAGGAAGGAATTTTTTTTCCCCTGCTGTAGCAAATTGGATCATGCTTTTCTGGGGTTTATTTTCTCCTTCCTCTGGATCAACAACGGGTATAGGATTGTGTATATGGTATTGTGTGGTTGGGTTTTCAATACTGTTTTTTTTTTTTGTTAAACCAGATGGACTTGTGTCTTTTTTCAACCTGACTAACTATGTAACTATGAATGCAATAACATCAAGGACTTTGATACTTATTTGATATTGTGTTGCTTAATGTATTGAATGTATTACAATACCATCACGTATGCAAGTTTGCAATGACTCTTATCTAGCAGTTCTATTTCGTTTATTTCACCAGGTGCATTTTATATGTTCTGACACATATGTGTTGTTACACGGAGAGGTGAATATCAGATTTTTTAGGAATTTATGTTTAAAATGTATTTAATGGCACAAGCACATGAACACATTTAGGCTATATACTGGGCATATTTCAGATATCACTTAATATATTTTTTTACACAGTTTCAATTATTTTTCAGTCACTGTATTGTAATGTTTATGCTTTTTTCTGTTTGTTTGACTACAGTGATCCTTACTGTCTCCAAATCCTGTCCCAAGCGACTGCCCTGCTGCATAGTCACCACAGGAGGTTACTCATATGGCACCGGTGCCATTCAGACAATGCTTTTCATTTTTCTCAATGAATGCAAAGCATTCTGTGATTGAACAAGGTGGAGATCATGATGTCACCTCTCTACCTCATCCAATCAGAGAGCTCTTTGCATCCATTGGGGAAATGCAACGCGTGCATTGAATGAACCTTATCAAGGGAGCGAGCCCCCCCCCCCCCCATGGTTCTTATGCAGCAGAGCTGCTGCTCAGCATGGGACCTGGAAGACAGCAAGGATCACTGTAGTAATGGTGGCTACCATCGTGATTCTCCTCTTCCACAGGGATCAGCCAGGTATACAATATGTATATTTACATTGCTCCAAGCTGGACCAATGTAACTATGTAAGAAAATAACATACCTGGAATTCAGTTTTACTGGTGTCTTACAGGACAAACATAAGATAATGTCCAAAATATGTTGTTTTTGTTGTGTTTCCAAAAGGGCAAACTTCATTACTTTACAGAACAGAACCAATACAGTGGTTATATGTAAATGTACAAATATACCTCTACACATACTTAGTGAAATATATAGTGGACCTAAAAGGGTACCTGTATCTAGCCACAAATAAGAAAACAATGCAGCCTTTTACATGGTCATAGTAAACAATGAAGGATATCTTACCTAACATTTGCATTTGTTATCATAAGTATATTGTAAATTCAAATACCTATAACATACAGAACAAACACCAGCAGTAAGAAAATGACTATTCCAAATCCAAATCTTCTATCTGTATTGCATTTTTCTCCGGATGTGAACAATGTAGATGGAGATGATGCCAGCAATACATTTATATTGCTTTCCCTGAAGCCCTTGTTGGTTTAGGGCAGTCAAAACATAGGTAATGGTCACGTAATTCCGAAGCTCAAATGGGAGTACTTAGAGTATAACTATAGGCAAAACCTTTTTTTCTTTTTTAGATCTAGATGGAGTGTTGAGGAGTTGGAACCACTGTAAGCTCTTTATTGCTGTCTGTATTCTCCTTTGGGAAATTCACCTTTCTCAACTTTGATTCCTGGTCACCATATTCACCTGGCATGAAAGTGAGGAGAAATTCAGAAACGTTGAATTGTCACCAGGACAGGAATAGAGGCGAAATCTTAAGTGGGAACACTTGTTCCTATGACAAAAGGGGATTTCAATCAAATTGGAAAGTTATTCTCTCAATTCCAATTGAGTCACCAGGGCAGGAAGTGACTGTCGGAAACCCCTAATGAGGAACAAATGGCAAAAAAAACCTGACAGCTTTTTTTTAGTCTTAAAGGAGAAGTACAGCCAAAGCTCATTCTGCCAAAGTTGGTTCTGAACTCCTGTGACCTGTTTTCAGTGGCCAGCAGGCTAAATCCCACTGTTGGCTGACATCACAGAGCCGTTCCAGACTCTGAAAGCCCTGCACCGGCAACCGGCTTAGCCTCTCAGCAAGCCACTAAGAGCCTGAGCCAGCCGCTCCTGCCCTCTCCACAGCCCAGCGCTCCAGTGAGTGAGGTTGGGAGGGGGGGGGGGGCAGAGCAGAGAGCCGGTGACTATAAGTCACCGGCTCTCTGCTCATGGAGCTCTGAGAACCGAGAGATCGGCGGTGATTGACCGATTGGTTCTCAATCTTAGAGCCGGTGGGGGACAGATGCAGCATCTGACCAATATTGCATCCACCTAGGTAAGTATAATTCTAAAAAAAAAACATTCCCATACTTCTCTTTTAAATTGGATCATCACCCAATAATATAACATTTTTCTCTTGGCTCCCCCCCCCCTCTTTCTTCCACAGTTGGTTACATTTTTTATATTTTAAACTGTTCTTGACCTTTAGATGACATAAATACCTCCACTTCTGTTTTGCTTTGTGTGTATTAAGGTCACTTAATGTCAAGGAAGCTTGAATCCTCTGTAGTATAGTAATGTGCTTTTACTAAACAAATGCTTTACATACAAACTATTACGATTATATGAATGTTGTACAAGACTGAGAGATTTTACTAAATATTTTACTACAACATGCTCAAGCTTTCCATCCTTTCCAACAAATAAGCATGTACAATATATGCAATAAGCATACTAAACATCAGCTTGGGCCTTCCCTTGATGGAGTCTTCTTATGGCTTCTTCCTTCTCAAAGTCAAACAATTGTTCCTTTGTCTCTCCCCACATAGCCTGTTTAAGTCCTTTTTCCTACCTCCCTCTACTTCCTGTAGCATCATTTTCTGTCCTGAGCTCATGAATCAGTCCAACATGCACATGAATAAGGGAGGCCTAGCTTCTAAAACAATACATGGTCATTATTCTACATTTATGTTATAAAAGTCACTAAGACAGCCATAGAAACACAATCACTAATGCCGCTCCTACTCTCTCCCTAACCACAAAAGTCACTAAGACAGCCATAGAGACGATTGAGGGGGGATATGATATCAATGTACAAATACTGTACTGGCGACCCTAGCATAAGGAACAAACTATTCAGAGAAAGGAGATACAATAAGACACGTGGCCACTCACTAAAACTAGAGGAAAGGTGATTTAACCTTAAAGTGCGTAAGGGGTTCTTCACTGTAAGAGCAGTGGGGATGTGGAATTATCTTCCACAAGCAGTCGTATCAGCAGGGAGCATTGATAGTTTCAAAAAACTATTAGATGGGCACCTTAGAGACCACAACATACAGGGGTATACAATGTACGGTTAAAAGCAAACACACACACACATCATAGGTTGAACTGGATGGACTGATGTCTTTTTTCAACCTCACTAACTATGTAACTATGCAACTAATCCTCCCAAACCCCCACTCCACCTCTCCCATGGGGTATTCTTGTCAAAAATCTCAGGAGGATGTTTTACTGAATGGTGTTTGTGCACCAGGGTTATCCATGCATGTGCAGATGTACCACAAGTATTAAGAATTGGGCAGAGACCTGTGACACAACTGCACATGAGCAGGGTTTCCTGTACATGCATGCAGATGCTGCAGGTATCAGGCTCCCAAACACAAGCATTGTATTGCGGGAAATCTCAAGTGTCTCTGGCAGCTTGGTTACTGTGGTGGGAGCACACAGTGAGCCTGCTCTCAGCACAGAAACCTCGGTCACCCTTGGGCGCATACGTGTGTGTAGGCAGGGCCTTGTCAGTGTACCCGAAGATTAAGAAGAATCACCACATAGAGTTATTTGAACAATGATTATTTATTGTGGAAACTGCATAAACACAAACAAGGCAGTTTTAGCAATGGCACTACATGTTGTAGACTATAAAATTCTCCAGGCAGAGAAAGTAATGTTGATCAGCTAGGTAATTATCCAGAAGTGTTATGATACACACTTACAGATCGCTGGATGCCAGAGGTGCACTTCCCTTGGAGGGGTTGTGGTATTACCGAGTCACATGATGCAGTCCTCAAAAGTCTCTGCATATCTGGCTGCCAGTGGGAGACTGTCCAGGAAGCTTGGAGAGGAGAAACTTTGTCAGGGGAACCTACTTTTTCCCTTCTTGACAGGTACCTCTCCCTAATGCCGCTCCTACTCTCTCCCTAACCACTGAAGGCTCTCTTCCTATCTTACTCCCACACTGCGGGCACACTGAATGATGCAGAAAATGCTATTTTTGGGACTATTCTAAATCAAGATGGCTGCCCAAATGTCATGGAGTTTCAAAATCTAATAGGATTTCTGTCTTCCCTAAGATGGCTGCTGGGAGCCTATAACAGGGGACAATTGTTCCTTAATGGGCACCTGCCAACCTGAAAAACAGTACAGTGCCAACTTGAGGTTGCATGAAATACTGGAGCCTACACCTGCCTACAGTCCTCACTTTTTGCTGCCACACATATGCATGGCCCACAAGAGGGTAATTACTCTATCCAAAAATGAAAAAAAAAAAGAAAAATTGACTTTGGATATATTAACACCACAACCATTGTGGTAGTTATATGCAAAAATAACAAACGTACATGTTCAGAAAAATAGACATACACCTAAGCATAATATTGCCAATGTACGATTGTTGAATCGATGCCGTGTCAACTAAAAATAGCAGTACTTGTGCACTGCTTTGTATGTAATGTTGCTTCTAAAAATAGAATAAAGTGCATTATGGACATTCTTCTTGACATAGGAATTAACCCTGTGTTCATAGAAACCTACTGAAATTATGTAGGCCACACAACTATTCAATTCTTAAATATGAAAGATTAGGAACAGACAATACAATTAAAATGCAAAAAAAGCAGCACTGTCATTGGAAAAAACATGGCACGGCTTAGAAGGAAAGTTGAATAACAAAGCAAGCTGGAAATGTTGTGTCCCCACTGCCATTACCTTTACTGTAACCTCTGATGTAGGGGGGAATCTAATGGGGACACTGATGGTGGGGGGCTGATATAAGGGAGACACAAATAGGGGGGGCTCTGATGGAGGTGCAGATGTAAGGGAAGACTCTAATGTTAGACGGGACTCTGATCGTGGCCTTGATGTAAAGGCTGAGAAGGGTATAGACAATTTATTTTTGTTCAATCTGTATTAATGACTTTGTTTTGTTCTGCTAAAGTTCTTTCCCTGTTTTGACTTATATCATGCTGAAAAATAAACTCCAAGTAAATGTATTCATTAATTTATAAAACTTATTTGTGATCCCTGAAAATATTTGTGTAGCACTGTCCCCATAGGGCTTGCTGTGTGTTGACTTCTTAGGCCCCCCTCTGATTACCTGCAGACAATTTCTGGGGGGTTTTCACATATGCCTCCTTACTCCTGTTTTCACATTACTCAATGAACAGTTTAGGGTATTTGGTTTGTATTTATTGTGGAACTTGGATGGGAGAAGGGAATAGTAGGATACTCCAGCTGAACTATTCACATGTGGTGTATCTGGACTTTGCAAAGGCATTTGACACAGTTCCCCACAAACACTTAATGTACAAACCAAGGTACGTAGGTATGGACCATAGGGTGAGTACCTGGATAGAGAACTGGCTCCAGGGGAGGGTCCAGAGGGTGGTGATAAATGGGGAGTACTCGGATTGGGCGGGTTCGGAAAGTGGGGTCCCCCAAGGCTCTGTCCTGGGACCATTAAGCTCCCATGGCTCCCTTTAGGCGGTACTCAACTCCTTGGCAGGTGGCTTGTACTCCCTCAAAGGTGAGCTGCACCCACTCATGTTCTTTGTTTTCAGCCGGATGTGGCCGTCTAGACAAGGCATCGGCATCTAAGTTTCCTTTGCCAGGCCGATACTTCAAGCTAAACTGAAACTCAGAGAGGGCAGCTAACCACCTATGACTGGTGGCATCCAACTTGTCGTCAGTAAGTACGTCAAGGGGTTATTATCAGTTTTGACCATGAAGTAAGCCCCATAAAGTTGGTCCCTCAGCTTATCCACTACAGCCCACTTGAGGGCCAGGAATTCCAACTCATGAATGGGATAAATCTTCTCCGAGGGGGACAAACTGCGGCTAATATAAGTGATGGGGCGCAGTCTACCTTCAGCTTCCTGATATAACACTCCTAGACCATCTCCACTGGCATCCACATGCAGCTCATAAGGTTTTGCTGGATCTGCATAAGCCAAGACTGGGGCTTTAGTAAGGCTCTCCTTTAATTTCCAGAAGGCCTGTTCACACTTGACATCCCATTGGGCCTGGATAGACATTTTAGATCCTCTGGGCCCTTTTTTGAGTATCTCTGTCTTCCGAGGAGTCAGCCCTTCCCCTTTGGTCTCCCTCCTCAGCAGCTCATTCAAAGGACCAGCTATCTGAGAAAAACTCTTCACGAACCTCCGGTAGTAAGAACAAAACCCTAAGAAGGATCGACACATTTGTAGGTCTAGGCCAAGTGGTAACAGCCTCCAACTTCTTTGGATCAGTGGATACTCTGTCAGCGGACACCACGTGTCCTAGATAGGTGACAGAAGTCTGATAAAATTGGCATTTTTCCAGGGACAACTTCTTCATAAAGCCTCTGAAACACCTTCTCCAAACGGGCTTCATGCTCCTCCAGGGTCTTCCCAAAGACAATGATGTCGTCGAGGTAGACCAGAACTTCAATTAAGTGCATGTCTCCTACTGTGTTCTCCATGAGCCTCTGGAAGTTTGCTGGAGCCCCTGCCAATCCTTGGGGCATACAGTTGAACTCGAATAAGCCTGAAGGGCTAATAAAAGCAGTCTTTTCTCTGTCTTCAGTATGCATGGGTATTTAATAATACCCACGCTTCAGATCCAACACGCTGAACCATTTGGCTCCTGACAGGCACTGCAAAGCAGTGGTATATTGATCCGGAATGATTCGATGGTTCAGAGTACGGTAGTCGATACACATCCTGATGGTCCCATTCTTTTTGCGAACCACCACTATGCGGGAAGCATAGGGACTACGGGACTCCCGTATAACACCTGACTTTTTAATTTCTGCCAACTGCTCACAGAGGTTTTCTAAGTCACTCAGAGGTATTCTCCCGGCTCTCTCTCAGAAGGGCTTGTCCTCACTGAGGCGGATCCGATGTTGGGCACTTTTAGCACAGCCCACATTGTAATCATTTCTTGAAAATAATTTCTCCCACCGAGACAACTGGGTCTTCACTCGCTCCCCCCACTTGAAAGGAACAGCTGGGCGAGCAGGGGAAGTACCCTCTGACGACTCCTCTCTATTCGTCTCTTCCTTCAACTCAGAAGGGGTTAGTGGGTAAGCAGCAATCACATGTCCTAACACCATCCTGGGCTTCAGACGCACTGGCTGGGCGGTAACATCTCGGATACTTACAGGGATCTTCCCACCATTTTTCTGTAGCACTTTGGTCGGGACCACTTCCAGCACCAGCTCAATCCCGCTGTCCTCTGCCAACAGATCCCCCTCCACCATCACAAAGGGCCCCCGGTTGATGCCATGACAACTTCACCACAGCCTTCAGGCAGGTTCTTTCTCCCGGCTGTAACACCCGCTCTTTGGTTTCCAACCTCCAAAGCTTCCCCACTTCTTCAACTGGGGTCTTTTGCTCCTGCAGCACTCGCTGGAAAGCTGTCCTTAGCTTAGGATGCACCTCTTCCTCTGTAGACCCTTGGGCCGCTAAAGGGATGAGCATCCGCTGAACCAAATCCATGTTTGTGGGAATTATCAAAGAATTCTGTTTAGCACCTGGGGGTCGAGGGCACACTACAGCCAAAGTATCGAACACTTCCATTTTCGCCTCTTTTGTTGGCTGAAATTATATTTTCATGGGAATATACCCGTCATAGGGGAACTTTGGGGTCCCTAAAACCCATATCTGCAGGTCTTCTAGCTTGCACAGAGGGATGTGTCTCAAATGCTTCCGGTAGAAGTCATTGTATAGCAAGGTCACTTGAGCACCCGTGTACAACAAGGCCAAAAGGCCTTAGTATAAATGCCCTCAACTTGCAGTGGTACCACTGGGGACGGCCCCACTAGTTTCTTGGGTACCACTTCTCTGCCGGGCTGGAACAGTTTTCGACAGACCTTGTTACTGAAGCTTTTCGCCTTCTGGGGTTTGGTTCTTTCAGGAAGCTCAATGGTTTGCACCGTAACAGATTTGGTCTTTGGGGTTCTAAACCTTCTCTGCTGGAGAGGAGTGGAGGTACTGAGCCCCTGTGTCTCTCTACCCAACTCAGGGGATCCCCACAAAAGTATAGAGATATTGGGGACAGATGGGGAGGCACATCCAATCTCGTTGTGACCGTAACTACCCTGATAACTGCTGGAGCTCAGGCTTTTAGCGGGACTCTCAATTGGCTCCTTCACTGAGGTCCCCTGAAGTTTTCTGCCTTCTTGTAAAGGAAGAACTTCAGTATGGCCTTCAACAACTCTTCCATGGTCTCAGGAGTAAATCCCCACTTCGGGCACTGGGCCCTGAAATGCCCCTTCTCTCCACAGGCAAAACACCCTCCATCCCAAGGGGAGAAAAGATTGGATCCTTTAAATGACTTCCGTACCTCAGGAGCTTTCCCTTGCGCCTCCATGACCTGCATCAAGGTCTGGCACATTTGCGTCTGAGCTTGAGCTACTTGAAGCATCAAGTCAATGGACGGTGAACCCTCCTCAACCTTCCTCCTCTTTGGAACTTCCTCAGGATGGTTTGACTACACTTCAGCTTCGCTCTCGTCTTCTGAGAGGCTATTTTCTACTCGTAGCAGCCTCTCTTTTTTTGATTCATTATTTAATGGCTCTTTCCCTCTGTGGTTTTTCTCTTCAAGCAAGGCTTCTTCCTCCCAAACTTCCCGCATAAGTTCCAGGTATGTAGGAGTATCCTTGACCCCTTTGAGTAGTAATTTTAGCACAATTGGGTGGTTGGGCCGAGCGCCCTGTAATACTCGATCCAGGCGTACTCAGTCAGCATCTTTAGGGTCGACACCCTTCCGCAGGTGGATTTGGTGTAACATCTTATCTACCCTTGAGATGTACCTTGATAACTTCTCTCCCTTCTGCTGGTGTGTATGGTTGAACTTATAGAGTAGATCAGTGGTCTTCTCCACCCGCCCGAACACATCCAAAAGGGCTTTCAGATAATCATTATCTGTACAGTTATTATTCCCCATCCGTAGATTTCGGATCACTTCTGCTGCAGGGCCCTTAAAACTTTCACTTAACCTCTGCCTCTTCACAGACTCTGCAACACCCCATTCATCCACAGTCTGGGTAGCCTGAGTCATCCAGCTCTCGAAGTTCTCTCCACCATTGGGGGTGGGTGACTACCCGGAAAAGAAACGCAACTTGCGATAGTTTTGGGCAGCTCCTCTTACCCCATTCAGAACCAGGCTATCCACTAACCGACTCACGTCGGCATAGAAAGAAGCAGGGGGTAGGGCAGCTTTGTATCCATCTTCATTCACGGGACTGGGCCCTGGACGAGGGCTCCCTGGAGGGGAGGGGGATTGCCCTTCACTGTCCTCATTCTTCTTCAAAGAGGAGAAAACTCCTCCAGCATCACCTGATCAGTTTGGAATATGTCTGGAACTTCTCCCTTCCACTCTACCAGCACTTGCACAATATCCAGGGCATAGTCAGCCCATTCATCCAGGATGTAGGCCGATTGCCCTGGTGTTAGGGCCCGCACCCAACGTCTGATCTCGGTCTCTGTGTGTTCATATCCTGCAACTTCCAGGACCACACTTTGATCCAAACTGGCTCCTAGATACAGTGCCCAGGAGCGGGCAAGGGTAGGATTTGTTGCTTATCCAGCTACTGGCCCTCTGGGAGGGCCATTCAGGGCAGAAGTGGCACTGGACATCCCAGACAAGCCCCCAAATGTAGTCCTGCTCCCAAGGGAGTGGCTTATTGTATGGGTGCTCTCTTCACTTCTTTCACCCTGAGCTTGCTCTGACCCAACTGACACTATTTGTTCGGTCATTCTGAATGATTGAGACCACAAGTATTGCAGTGAAGAATCAGTTTACTGCTTTTGACTTTTGAAATAAAACAAGAGTATACAAACAAAATCAAAGATAATGCAAATGTTGCCAAGGAGGTGGATCCTGAATTCCCAACCAAGGATTTAAGTTTAGTTCAGCACTCAGGATCTAGAACACAGGCCACACATACATATGCAAATAAATGCATATGTATGCCAGAGGATTGCGTTCAGCAACAGTAAAGACACATTGAATCTTATAGTGTACTTGAAGAGTGACCACATATAAGAATGACTACACTTAATGACTAATGTAGAATAAACAATATAACAACACTAGATTAACTATCAGAGTGCACTCTGTGTACTGATGGGGGCCCCCTTTATGCTGAATTGCAAGAGTCTCCTGGGGAGTGAGGCCTCACTAATCTTCACCGGAAAGGAATTCCCAACAATCCAAGGAAAGTATTTGTAATCCAATAAAGGTAATGATGATGAACTGTGATCCCCAAAGTAGTCAGTATTTGTAATCCACAGAGATATATGCAAACAGATCCTGATACGTCTCAACAGACTAGGACTGGATGGAGGGCTTAAGGCCTAGTTCACCCACCTCGCACTATATATATAACTGCAGTGTCCAGTGGTTTAGCTATATATCAGTATGGCCTCTTTTAAGCAAACAGGTTGGCAGTCCCCCCCTGATTTAGCCTAGGTCTGTGATTAGTGCAGATGTAGATACTGGATGTCTCTCACCAGACCCCGCTCTGCTCAGCGTCTCCTACTGCCTGTCTAACAACCTTCCACGGGGTCACACCACGGGGACTACTCTGCGCACTCACATCGCCCGCTTCAGCTCCGGTGTCCGCCACTAGGCCTCGGCCTACTCTCCTGCGATCCGCAGCAGCTCTTCCCCTTCTTTCCAGCACGCTGTCCTCGAGGCAAGAGAGTGAAAAAGGATCCTGCCCCCCTTTATAAAGACACTCCCAGCAGGCTCCGTGCGTCCCATTGCTCCCTGGGAGAAGAGTCTCTCTCAAAGCAGACTGTGATCCTGGCTCCTCCCGGAACTACATCTCCCATACTTCCAAAGTCTTTGCAGAACTTTAATAACAAATAACAGTTTGAACAATGCCAGCCGTGCGACCAGGCTACAAAACTCTGATAATGAGGACTGTGGATTCTAATACCTTGGAATAAACTCCCCTCCAGAAGTAACGCCATGTTATTTGTGATTTATTTTCCTTTAAATAAAGTGTTTTTGCTAAAAGGGTGTGTTTGCTGGAGCTGAAAAATCCCCGGTGTTCAGTGACCATGTCTTCTACATTCCGTCATACCACCAAACAGTAAGGCAGAAGTATTTACCTTTACTGTTTGTTTTGGTATTTGTGTGGGTTTGGCTGCATAGTAATAGAACAGGTACAGTATATTCTATTCTATTTTTTTAGCTGTATTGTACTTGGGAAACGATAAGGTTACCATAAATTATCTTATAGAACATATTTATGTAAATATTGTCTTCAAATGAATGTACGTGTTGTAAAAACCTTGTTTTTTCTACGTTGTAATCATATTTGTAGATATTGGCAGCCATATGTGTTTATTACCTATGCAAATAGAACTTCCTGATTAGTAGTGGTGCACAGTGGTGTACCATACCGTCTCTTCCGACCTCACTTGCAGACAAGGTCTGTCTAATCAAAAGCAATAAACTCTCTGCAGTCTCTCTAATAACATAAAACACCCACAATGCACCTTCTAGCTTGATCCCCTAAGTTAGTGGTTGTCCATCACTGAGATATAGGGGACCTAAAATGTGGAACCTGGCATCATCAAAGGGCCACACATAAATGTTAGGTATATGTACTGCTAATGATGGACATACTAAACATACTAAAAATGAGGGTCAGAGACTGTGTGGTCTGGTTAGAGACTGGAAACATGTTACATAGGACTAGAAGAGATCACTGCTATAACCCCTTTACAATCAATGCCCAACTACTGACTGCTGGAGATAGAGGGCTGCATTCTAGATTGTAAGCTCTAACGAGCAGGGCCCTCTAGTTCCTCCTGTATTGAATTGTATTGTAACTGTATTGTTTTCCCTCACATTGTAAAGCACTGCGCAAACTGTTGGCGCTATATAAATCGTGTATAATAATAACAACTACAAAAGGGCTGCAGATTGGGCACTGGGGCCCTAGGTTTTAGATCAGTTGAGGGCTTTAACAGAAGCACTATCAGCAATAACAGTCTTATTGGTAGTAGTGAAAGCACGACTTTTATATGCAACAATGTCATACAGTGACATACAGTGCTATTGATTAATATATGAACAACACCACTATTGATTTATTTGAAGCATAACTTTAAATAAGAGGTTAAGGTTTGGCTCAAAATTCCAGTATACAGACCAATTTCCTAAAAGTCCTACTCTGTTAATTAAAAAAAAATTACAGATGATATGTGCAGAAATCCAGTGTGAGACTTTCCCACTGTGTAGGAGCTTCCTGTAACAAAGACCAGTCACTGCTGATCCCTCTCCTTGTGCAGGGTGACTGGTCTTGTCTCCCCCCACTCCTGTGTTTTTTTGCAGGCAGCCTGTACTGGGTGGAGCCTGCTGGGTCCCTCCCACAGCTCTGCTAGGGCTCTGTACAGCACAGTGATGATGTCCCTACTACTTGTACTAGGTATTATGTGGGTTTACAAAGGCATATGCTGCACACAAAGTAGGTGTATACCCTTTTTGGCTATTGAGGAGTAATTATTTCTTGGTACTTATATAGCACTTTCAATTTATGTAGCACTTTACCTATATACTGTGTATATATTATACATTCACATCAGTCCCTGCTCTCAAGGAGCTTACAATCTAAGGTCTCTAACTTACACATACTAGGGTCAGTTTAGACAGGAGCCAATTAACAGACCAGCATGTCTTTGGAGTGTGGGAGAAAACCAGAGTAGCCACAGGGAGAGCATGCAAACTCTGTGCAGGTAGTGCCATAATTGGGATTTGAACCAATAACCCTAGTGCTGCTTGGTGGAAGTGCTAACCACTTAGCCACTTTAGATTAAGGTTTTTGTGCCTGGAGTTGTGCCTGGAGTTCAGCTTTCAATAACTAGCAATGGAATCACACAATCCATTAGACAAAAAGCCCTGTTATCAGAGTTAATCATAGTCTGCAAGGAGCCAAATTAATTGGTTAAAGTTACAGTGTATAATGTAATATGTGCTTACCTGTACAAATGGTCATTCTTGGAATTGTTCCTGATGTAGGCAAAGTCCCAAACCTTTGAAAACACATTATTCACCTTTTCCTATTTTTTTTTTTTTTTAACATATTATGATTTTAGGAACATTAGGTGATGGGGGAAGGGTCTTGTGATGTTGTGCCTTTATGAGTTGATCTGTTGGAAGGGTGCAAACTGAAGAGTTGAGAGTTTTTGAATTTTTGATTGCATGTAGAATGGAGTCCCTAGAGCAGCCTTTCTCAAACTTTTTAACACGAAGGAACCTTGGAATAACATTTAAGTCTCAGGGAATCCCTGGCAATAATTATTTTATCTACCACTCATGGGGCAATAAAGTAAACTGTAAGTTGTGGTTAGAAGAAAAAATGAAATTTGGTGTATTTGGCATCTTTGAAACTCAGGGCTGCTCTGAAGGACAAAACTATTTTTTGGAAATAATTATGAAATTAATTAAATAATAGTAATGTCCGAAAAAGAAATGCAGGCTGTGAAAATTGTTGTAATCTCTTATATTGGAGGTTAGTAAAGTCCCTCTATACACTGGTGGTCAGTGAAGCATTCTATTAGGTTATTGGTGAGTAGAGAAGGACCCCTTACACTGTCAGTGTAAGTGGTCAGTGGAAAAAATGCCCACTTACATATGTATCAGATTCCTGAAAAAATGATTGGTGTCAGTGTTTAAGGAACCCTTAGCAACCTTTGGAGGAACCTAGGATAAGAAACACTGTCGTAGAGAACAGGAGCAGCACAAGAAATTGTGAAGTGGTGGCCGGGAAAGAAGAAACAAAATGTGTGTACGGGAAAATGAGGTTCTAGATGAATATATATGGAAGACATTAGTAGCTGACTTTGCAGTATCGTTGACTTTGCTATAAAGTTTTAACACTGATCTCTACAAATGTAAGTAAAATATATTTGTAGAGCTTATCCCCTAGGGTCCTCTTGGTAGGATGGTCCACTGTTCTCCGCCATGACTCTGTAAACAGTTTTGTCCCCTCTGACACACCTGGATATACACTATGTTACCAAAAGTATTGGGACATCTGCCTTTACACACACATGACATTTAATGGCATCCCAGTCTTAGTCTGTATTGTTCTATATTGAGTTGGTCCACCCTTTTCAGCTGTAAAAGCTTCAACTTTTCTTCAAAGGCTGTCCACAAGGTTTAGGAGTTTGTCTATGGGAATGTTTGACTATTCTTCCAGAAGCACATTTGTGAGGTCAGGCAGTGATATGGACGAGAAGGCCTGGCTCACAGTCTCCACACTAATTCATCCTAAAGGTGTTCTATCAGGTTAAGGTCAGGATTCTGTGCAGGCCAGTGAAGTTCCTCCACCCCAAACTCGCTCATCCATGTCTTTATGAACCTTGCTTTGTGCACTGGTGCGCAGTCATGTTGGAACAGGAAGGGGCCATCCCCAAACTGTTCCCACAAAGTTGGGAGTATGAAATTGTCCAAAACGTCTTGGTTTGCTGACACCTTAAGAGTTCCCTTCACTGGAACAAAGGGGCCAAGCCCAACCCCTGAAAAATAACCCCACACCATAATCCCCCCTCCAACAAATGATCTGGACCAGTGCACAAAGCAAGGTCCATAAAGACATGGATGAGCGAGTTTGAGGTGGAGGAACTTGACTGGCGTGCACAGAGTCCTGACCTCAACCCAATATAACACCTTGGGGATGAATTCGAGTTCAGACTGCGAGCCAGGCCTTCTTGTTCACATCAGTGCTTGACCTCATAAATGCGCTTCTGGAAGAATGGTCAAACATTCCCATAGACACACTTCTAAATCTTGTGGCAGCCTTCCCAAAAAGAGTTGAACCTGTTGATAACTGCAAAGGGTAGGCCAACTCAATATTGAACCCTACAGACTAAGACTGGGATGCCAATAAAGTTCATATACGTATAAGGGCAGGTGTCCCAATACTTTTGGTAATATATTGTATCTTAGGCAGGCCATACACGAATAATTTTTTTTAATTCAACCAGCAAGTTAAAAGAAAGAAAATTATTTGATTTGATTGAGGTGGATGGGGGAATCTCTCATGTGGAAAATTTTCCAACAGGCTGGTTGTACAGAAGTCCATCAAGATATCAAATTTTGAACAACCAGCCTGCCATTGATCCATCAAAATGTGTCTGGTCCCTGCTGAACTGGCCAAATTTTGATCCATTTATGGTCGGCTTTAGTGTGCTGCAAGGACCTATGTTAGCTTAGGTGTTCGTATTTCATCACAACTATATAAGCATGTTGAATTAGACACCAAACTACTTGACTGTAAATAAAGTAAGTATATTATTGCAAGGCAAAAATAGGAAAGCAATGCATAACGACTGTAAGTAGGCAAATTAGCACATTTAAATGTAGCAAACTAACTGATATGAATACCAAATTATGATATGGCAGTTAGTTCAGGTCACAGTGACACTACGCTCAACCCAACCATTTGAATCATAAACAGCATAAACAGCATGGAACAGTCTCACAGTAATTCCTATACAGTAAACTAATAGCAGAGTAAACTGCAGAGCCAGGAGGGAGAGGGGGAAGAGGAGGCAAAGACACACAGCCTGCTCTGTCTTCAGCAAAATGTCTAAAGTTGCTCTCTGCCAACTAATCACCTGGCTAAACACTTCCCCCACCAAATAACCTTTGGTCCTCAAAGAAGGAACTGAGTCTGGTAACATAAATGTCCATAACCTGTTACATAACTTTAATAAACACTAGAAGGCAAAGTAAGTTAGTAGTCACACAAAATTATACATTTTCAAACCAGAGTTTGGAAAGGGAACCTCCTACCATTTGTTAGAGGGAGAGGGGTTGCCCTGACCATAAGTCATGGTATCACTATACACTAAAACTATAGTGGGAAGGACTCGTGTTTCATAATTCCTTTGAGTAGATAGCTTCATCCGTATTCTCACCCAATGTGTCATATTTTGAGTCTCTTGAGTTGGCCAATTGTCCTTTTTGCTCTTTGCTCCTTGGCTGGTTGCTCCAATGACTTCTTCTAGTGGAAGAATGGGCAGAGACACACAGACTGTCGGCAGCATAGTGTCTGAAGCTGCTCTCTCTGCCACCTAAGCACCTGACTACATATCTAAAACCAAAACTTTAGAAAGGGAGAGTGTAGGAAAGGGTTAAAATCACTGTTGGAGGTTTTTTTGCCATTTGTGTCTCATTAGTGAAATATCCCTTCACTTCCTGTCCAGTAGACTCAACAGGAAGTGATAGGATATATTTCCAATGTGATGGATATGCCCTCTTAAGCTGGCCATACATGGGTATTTTATTATTATTATTTTTTTTTTATGCCCAGCCTGTGGGCATAAATAGATTCCGCCACCCACGCAAACAAGGTGGATCGAGGAATTTCTCTGCTGGGACATTGTATAGCTGACCACATTAATCCAACAGGGGAAGGCTGCTACTTTCCCTCTTAGATTGGTGTGGATGGCCATGCCCTGGGACAGATTCCCATGCTTTGATGTTTACATTTTTTTTGCTGCGCTGGGGTATCTGCATGCACCCTTGTCCCTTCCTCTATTTGGGGCTTAGTCATTTTAGGATTGCATGAACTAGTTTGGTTTTAATCTTTTCAGCCTGACTGTCATATTCCTCTAACTGACATGGTTTAATCTGTGCCCCCGAGGAAGAGAGAATACTCAAAACGCATCAACCAATAATGAAATATTAATGATTGAAATGTTTACATAAGAGAGTACAAAATCATTGACATATGTGTAGCCTATATTTGGTTTTACCTATCCTTTTTTTAAATGTTATCACAATAAAAACTGATATAACTTTTTATGTATATGATTGTTTTTTATTTTTTGGTGCCTGAAAAGTCTTTGGTTTATATACACAGTTTGGGATGTTGGCACCAGTGACTATATCAAGTCACACTTAAGATTATTCTACCTGTACATAAAAGATATCAGAGAATGGGAGAAAGGGCAGAGAAGGGCAACCAAACTGTTAAGGGTTATGGAGGACCTCAGCTATGAGGAAAATCAGCTTAACTAAATGTATGCTCTCCTGGAGAGAGGCATCTAAGAGGGATATACAGCCCCCACCTAGTATAAATACAAAAATTATCTATATAGTACATTGGTGCACAGTTGTAGACAGTTGAGTCATTAAAAACGACAAAGAGGCATCTGAAGGAAAGAAGGTTTAACCTCTGCATACAGTCAGAGCTATAAAAATGTAAAATAGACTGCCACAGTTACTGTAGCTTATTGGAAAAAAAGGTCTAGATGTGTTTCAAAGTGCACAGAATATAACTGCCAATTAATATTTGTAAGTAATAATAAGAAAAACATAGATCATTACAAAAGTACTGTACACAACGGCCTTGACGCAGAGCGCAGATTTTCTCCGGGACACTTTGCCTAAGATTCTTTGTTCCGTGCTCTTTGTGTGCTTCTGGGGCTGTCGTGGCCTCTTGGTTTGCTCCAATGGCTTGCTTGTGAGGTATGGAACTTATTGTGTGGTTACATGTGGTGGGCTTTGCTGGCACTTCTGTAGCACTGCCCCCTTGGCGGTTGCTTGAAATTGCATGTTCTTCTGTGCTGCCTTGACCCTGTAAACTTTGCAGCCCTCCTGACACTTTAGGTTCAGACATGTTGTGTATACCTTTAAATAACACACTGACACAATTGTTTTAGCTTTTTTTGTTTTAGCTCACTCAGATTTACTTAATCAAAATAAGAGACTTAAAAGGGTATCAGTCAGCTAAGTCCTGAATACACAGCCAAGACTTGGTTTATTTTTTTTTCCTTTTTTTCCATTTTTTTTTTCCTTTCCAAGACTCGGTTTAAATAGTTCTTAAAGCAGTTAAATGACAATTAGCAATGATAAATAAATGATTACATTAGTAAATTGTAAATTAGTAAATGATACCAATGTACAAAATAACAGACAGTAAGTACTTGGATCTCTCAAGAAGGCTATTGGTTGCTATACGTAATACTACTGCTAAAGGAGAACCCCAGGCCTATATTACCTTTATCCTGAGGAATATAGATACCAGTAGCATGTCTCCTTTAAGAGCAAAAAAATAACAGTGTTCAGAGGGCAAGGCCTTGCAGTTATCTTCACCGGCAGTTGGAGCTCAAAGAAACAAAGAATTCCTAAGTATGGCACAGTGATAAGCAATCAATGCAGGGCGGCTAGTTCTGACTAGTGGCAATCCTCTTAGTAATCCAAGTATAAGGTGTCTGTATACAATGTTTAAAGTGATGTATTAGTGGGTAGTGACTGGAATTTGGGCGAGTGCCCTCTCACCAATCCTGAGGACCTTTAATTATTTCCTGAACAATCCAAGTCGACTCTCTGTTCTGCAAGCAGGCTGAGATGGCTGTCGTCTGCTGATCTAGTGAGTCACCCGACTCCGATGCTAACAGCGAAGCTTCTTGGGGTACCCCTGGTGTAGTGAGCAACGTCTGTCCTGCCTGGGCTGAAGCTGCGAATGCTGTGAGTCGCATGGTAGGCCACGATCCTCTCACACAGCGGCAAACTGGTGCACACTCGATGGATCCTGGAAAGCAAAAGATCATGGGCCTGGTCAGCAGATCTCTTTATGGTCTCTCCCACAATTCTCCCCTGGAGCAGATGGCTTGCTGGGAGGTGTAGTTCATGAATATTTCTGCAGTTCAGTGATGCCTGTTCAGGAGACTACAGTTCTCACAATCCTCTCCTCTAGGCTCTGGACTATGATGCATGTAATCTGAGCCCAGCACTAGTGGAATATAGAGACAGTCTGGGAAGGCAGAGGACAAGTCTACAGTGTCAGATAACTGTAGTCCGCTCCCGGCTACACGTCATATCACGCTCAGGCTTCAGATAGGTTGAAATCCCTCCATACCAAGCTCCTGAGGAAGTAGGTAAAAAACAACATAGATTGTTGATCCAGGTAGAATCTGATTCCCCTAATGAGTCAGCTCGAAGGGTTGTTTTGCCTTCTTCTGGATCATTTAGGGTTTTGTGTATAAAGGTGTAGCACCCTACAGGTAGGGGCTAGGGAAAATATAGTGGGCTTTGTCTGCCTAACAGCAGAGCCATGTTTTCTTTTGTGCAGGTAGGTTGTCATGGCTACCAAGTGTGTCTGCTGAGAGGGGAGTCTCCTCACTGGCCCTGTGAGAGGCTTCTTATTGGGCAGTGAAGGAAACCCAATCAGAGATACATTAAGGTTTGTAGCTACCCCAGAAGGCAGATTGTGCTGCAGAGGATTCTGGGAGTGGGCATAAGTTTGGGGGTGGCATATGACACGATGTCTTTGGTGGGAGCAGAGTCTCAGGAGGGAGAGAACGGCTGTCTCTTCTCCTGTCTGAGGAAGTGGATGTCTCGGGGTGTCGCCTGAGAATCCAGAGAGTGAGTTGAGCTTAGGGGATCTGGTGTGCCGAGAACCAGCGGAGAGCGAGAGGGGTCCAGTCCCAGGAAAACCTATACAGGTCGTGAGTACTGAGGATTGCCCCTGGGGGTCTGCCTGAAGAGTTAGAGAAGGCCACTCCAGAGGAGGTTCTGGGATCCAGTGCCAGCTAGCTGAAAGGGGGTACCTAGGTTGAGGACCCTGAAATGACAGAGGGGGTACATAGTCAGTGGACCCTGAAGAGCTTAAATTTTAAAGGGGGCGCCTGCGGTTTGGGCCCTGAAGTGTCAGTGCACAGTGTGAAGTGTGCCAGTTGAGAGTTGCAGCAGTACAGGAACTTACAAGGAGTTCTCAGCCAGTGCAGCGCTTGAGGGAGCCATTCAGTGACTCTGAACTGTTGTAGTGTTACAAGTCAAGCAGTTCTACAGTCCTGGATCTTCTGGACTAAAGTCGAGGATCCAGCACAGTTTCAGTAATTACACAGTGTTCAAGCGTCAGGAAGCGTTGGCTAGCGTCAGCTGGCGTCAAGACAGCGCTAATAGGCATTTTTGCCAGAAAGTCCCACAATAGTATCTAGTTGAGCCTAAAGCAGTATCCCACCCATTCCCTTCTCCCATCCCCTTAAATACAATAAAACCACAAAACAAAGATGCCGGAGTTGTCAATGTCTCAGTGCTCACACCCAGGGCCACAGCTCACAAGGGCTGGAGGGGTAACCGGTACCGATGGCAAACCCACATCAGGCCATAGCCCTGGAAAACCTGCTACAAAAGTTTTAAATTATTAAATTTATTTTTCTATTGATTTGAACTTGATGGACATGTGTCTTTTTGTAACTAAAAAAGAAATTCCAGAAGATGCATGATAATGGGGCAGAATCATTGCTCAGCAGCTCCCAGAGGTCATTTTTACTGCATTTTTCTAGGCAGGAGCCTAGGGACCAGGAAGGACCTCAAGTGTGTGGGGATCCAAGTCTGAACCTATCTGAGATATTACTGCAGAGGACAAGCATAAGTGGCCCAGGCATTCCCCACCTTGCAGCCCCATGTGGACACGCCCTTTGAATACATGCGGCTGTAGGGAGTGCCTTGGCTGCTTATGACTAGTATTGCGCAGGGATAGCTTCCTGGTGTGCTAGCTCAGGTGGATTTGGACTAGAATCCAAACACTCCTGAACTCCGCCCTACCATGGCCTAGCTGATGCCCAGGGGCCACAACTATACGCCCTAATCTTTTGCAATAAACCAAGGGAATAGTGCACTTGGTCAAAGTTGTAGACTTGTCTGTCACTTCACAAGGGAGGAGGAAGTGGCAGTTGGTGTCTTATGGGGACATCTTAGTACAAAAAGTATACGTGGTCTCATTCTCTGTGCCTATCATAATCCCTATCGATGTCAAAGGGCTAAAGCTACCACATTGCCTAGGGCCCTGGCCTGCCTTAATCAGTCTACGTTAACAATAAAATAAACATAAAAGGGCTCATATCTGATGTTTCCCAGCTAGATGGCATACTGATTATTTAAGCCAAATCCTAATGAGAGACTCTGTGTGTTTCAAGCACTAGCATGCTGCTCTATGCTATAAGCCATAATTGATTTACCGATAACCACAGTGTAATTACCTGCAATTACTTAATGCCTGCTATTAATTAACATAGAAAAATTATTTTCTATAAAGTGATATATTTTATTTTGATAGCAGAGATAAGAAGTTATCAAGCTCAGGTTCCTGGGAGGTTCTGGAGTAATGCAGCAATATTTCTGTAAAATCAGTTCAGGGAAGACGCACTCGGGAGGATTACTAAGGCTGGAATTTGAAATTACGGTCTCCACAGCTGTACTTGTGAGGTTTTTTCCTTGCATCTGACTGTAGCACTCCCCCCCCCCCCCAATCTCCAGAGGCCTGGTGGTGACCCCCAGAGACAGGGAGGGCCGACATCCCTCCTCACGGTGCAGATTTCTAGGCATGGTGGGTGGTGCACAAGATATAAAGATGGGCGCCAGTCACTTTTATGCTTTAACAAGGAGAAATGTATTTCTCACAACAGGAACAAAAATGGAAGAGAGAGGTAGGGCACAGGACACCCTTAGTGAAAAACGGCAGATTGGCAGACTCCCTAGACCAAATGAAGTATAGGCAGACAGCAGTACAGAAAAAGAACCTTTAACCACTTGCCGTCTGCTTACGTTGACACTACTGCGGCAAAGTGGTCTGTTATCGTCTGACGACGTAGACTTACGTCGTCAGACACTCCCCTTTCTCGGCGGCGCGTGCGCGCCGCCGGAGGCTCGCTCCCGCTGTATTCAGTCACAGCGGGAGTCGGGCCAGGGGAGGAGCAGCGGCGATCGTCGGGGATCTAGTGTGGAGATCCGCCTGCTTGTGTAAACACAAGCGGGCGGATCTCCTAAGTGACAGGCAGGGTCAGATTGCAGGGTTCAGCATAGCTGAACCCTGGATCTGTCCCTGTGTCACACAGTCACCTCCCCCCACACACTTCAGTAAGCACCAGGCATACATTAACCCCTCCCTCTCCAATAAAATTAACCCCTTCCCTGCCAGTGTCATTTTTACAGTAACAGTGCATATATATAGCACTGATTACTGCAGTAATGTCACTGGTACCCCCAAAAGTGTCAAAAATGTCAGTCAAGGGTCCGATCTGTCCGCCGCAATGTCGCAGTCCCGCAAAAAAAAATCGCAGATCACCGCCATTACTCGTTAAAAAAAAAACACCAAAATTGACAGAAATCTTTCCCTTAGTTAGTAAACGCAATAACTTTTGCGCAAACCAATCAAAATACGCTTATTGTGATTTTTTTTTACCAAACATAGGTAGCAGAAAACAAATTGGCCAAAAATTTAAAAAAATTTTGATTTTTAAATTTTTTTTGGGGGGAATTTCATATAAAAAAATTTGAAAAATATTGTTGTTTTTTCAAAATTTACGCTCTTTTTTTGTTTATAGCGCAAAAAGTAAAAATCACACAGGTGATCAAATACCACCAAAAGAAAGCTCTGTTTGTGGGAAAATAAGGACGTAAATTTAGTTTGGGTATGGCATTGCACGACCGCGCAATTGTCAGTTAAATTCGCACAGCGCCGAATCACAAAAAGTGGCCCAGACGTAAGACAGCAAAATCCTCTAGTGGTAAAGTGGTTAAGCTTGGACTGACCTGGGAGGCAACTCCTCTCCCCCGGGTCCAGTCTCCTGTAGCTATCTGTACTTTGTAGCATCAGCTGTCTCCTATAGCAACAGAAGGTAACTCACGGAAGGTGCAGGAATTCTGTGGATGATTCCATCTTGACGCTTTCCCAGGCTCTCCAACACATGGCATAGTCACCTCTGATACTTCATCTCAGGTCTCCATCCTTTCCTTCACTCTTCCAAGCAGTGTGCAGGCTCTCCCTTCCAGAGCCCTGAGCACATGGTTAGGCCACAGACTTCAGGCTTAACCACCAGCAGCTATTCTTCACACACCCACCCAGACAGGGGTGACCTAGTGGCCATAATGCATGTTGTGGCCTCAGATGGCTCTGACAGTATAAGAAATACACATAATAATACACATAATAGAGAAAGTACAGCAATTTTGTCCTGATTGAATGAACATTTTATACATAAAAACCATATTGTAACCTTGCTCTGAAATTCAGATGATAATGCAGAAATGCTTTATAAAGTGTTTTAAAATGGAAACTCCAAATATTTATCTCATTGTTTAGAGCAAGAAAGGTTTAAAGCCAAAATCTATTCTTTCAGAAGCCCCCCATACACTGTACGGGATAACTGCTCATTAATGGTGGCCATGCCTGGATCAATTTTTCTATTTGATTGTATTTTTGATTAATTTACTACCTGGGAGGCAAAATATGATTAAAAGATTGAAGAGATGCACCATACGCTTAACCATTCATTTATCCACTTCCCCATGATCCAATTTTGCTTTTAGACTAATCCGTTTTTCCCCAAAACACCGGTGACACAGTATGTGCCAATTTGATAACTCATAGATTTGCTCATATTGTTCCATTCTGTGAAGATCAGATCATTATGTGTTTGGCCATTAAGATTGGTCATGCACATAATGTAATGCAGGAATAACACTAACCTTACCTCTTTTTTCCAGTTAGGCTTCCCCCACCCATACGACCACTCCTGGCTAAGGTACTTGGCAGGGGATCTAACCCTTCTATACTCTATCCAAAACCAGAAGAAATTAAGTTACAGTTTAGCTTCCTACATTGCACTTTTAACTCAAAGCTTGCTTGGAACAGGGGCAGTGCTCCAACGTCTTTCGCCACCCTAGTTTCCAAATCAAATGATACTATCCCTTTAAAGTTTAATCCTTTACAGTAGCCCAGACAATGGACAATTTTATTTGGGTACGCCCATGTTTGTTGGTGAGATCTTGTTCTTTCAACGCTCCCCTGAGATACAAGTAACAACTTGATTGCTCGGAGCTGTGATGCAATGTTTGTTACTACATCAGTCATCAGCCAGGTGACAAAATATTAACAAACACATTACCATTTACCAGGGTGGTGACCTTCCCAAGAAATTGTGAAATTTAATGTGATTGGCTCAGTGAGGACACAAGGTATTCATTAGTTCTGTATGTTGGATACGTATGTAGCTTTTTTCTACATTGAGTTTTGCAATTACATCACCGCCAGTTAATTTACGTGTATGTGAACCCAATCACTAAAATGTCAATTAATCCTCAACCGTTTGTCGACTGCATAATGAATGTATGGATAGAACGGGTGAGCCTTGAAACCCAGCTGCTGTACATTTATGTCCATGGGGCTTCAAGGTTCACTGCTGAGAGTGTGCTCTGACTGATCTGTCACCAACAGCTCCTGGTCACTAGTTATGATTGGAAGCCAGTAGGGTGGGCTCCTGGTCATGTGGTTTTGACATCCTAACACAATGATCTGCCAGCTGCCTCTGACTCCCGACATTAATACCCATTTACAGGGCCACCGGGAAACTGCAGCATGGGGTTACATGTTAATATACAGTAATGTAAATTTTTTTTTCCTTTTAAGACTGCAGCTTTCATTAAAATAAGACTTGGTGACCCTGCCATGAAGGTTTTTGTGCTGGTAGTCCCTGTCCACCAAATGTGCTCCTGAGTTGTCATCCTGAAACACTTTCTTCTGGTGGTCATACAAGCAGTTACGCTGGTGTACATTACATAGTCATAGTCCACTGTTGGAACCATCAGGAAATGAGCTGACGCTTGGGTATAGGTAGTAGCGCATGCAACTGTGAGCTTAGCAAAACTGTTTGCATGGTTTAAAGGTTAATTGGAGCCTAGGCTAAGTGGCAAAAGTGTGCAATGGTAGACTGCAGCTAGCAAAGCCTGTAGACTACCATCCTGCATATAAAAGGTATTTACTCACCAGATAAAATCATAGTTCTACCACTTTACAAAACACTGGTTCAGCCTCGTCTTGAGTATGTGGTTCAGTTTTGGTCGCCAATCCTCACGAAAGATGTCTCCAAGCTAGAGGGAGTTCAGAGAAAGGCAACTATATTAGAATAGATTATGGAAGACCTAAATTACGAGGGCAGATTTCGAAGATTGAACTTGTTCTCCTTGGAAAAGAGGAGATGTGAATGTAATATAAGCATTTATCAATGATGACTACACTATTAAAAACAAACAGTTTAATCTAAGGACTCTAAGAATCGAAGAAGATATGTGGCAACTGGCAACAGTATAACGTTGAAAGAGAAGTAGATTAATCTTAAACTGTGTGTGGGTTTCTTTGTCTTCAGAGCATCAAAAATGTGGAACTTCTTTCTACAGTTAGTTTTATCAACTGAGAGTTTGGATGCCATTGACAAGTAGCTCTCCACATTAAGCCGCTCCTCTTCACTGCTGCTTAAACGCCAGGTGCTGGAAATAAGCCAAGCTGTCCATGCTCATAAATTCAATGTAGAAATAGTGAACTGCCACATTCAGGAAGGGTCACTAAATACCTCATTTATTGTATGAGACATCCACAGGCATTGCAATGACAGTCTGCGTCCTTCACTTTCTTTCTCAAGGACATTGGACATTGAGGATGAACCTGCAGGAAACTGTTTGGTGATAGGAGGCTGTCGGCCAAATATGCTGTGGCCTCTGTAATCCTCTCAATCACATGTAACAAAGGGGCAGGGATACTGGTGACATAATTTACCTATTATGGCCATGTGGGCATATTTCATCAATGACATTGTCCAAATGTGGCCATGTCACCATATTAGGCCAATAATGTCACAAGTAATTTGTGTCTTATGGTACTAGAAGTGAGTAAGAAAGATTTGGGAAAAACCAGCCCTATAGCTACATATGAAAAACCAGAAAGGAAGAAGGAAAGAGGTTAATCTAACCCCACATATATTGGGCTTTTAAATGGTGACTCCCAAATCAAAAACTTGTTAGAAAAGTACAAAAATGCATTTATTTAGTATCCACAGACATATATAAACAACCTCATAGTCTTAGTATGTAGGGCCATGAACAGACATAAAAACATAATACATACAGTGACATCAATAATGTATAACGGATAAAAGGTGCGCATAATGTGCCAACATGTTTCGCGGCCTATGTATTCCGCTTCTTTGGGGCTTCTGCCATCCGTATACACTTCACAGACATCTAATACGTATGTATAAGAAAAAGAAAACAGCAACATAATACACATAGAAAATATACACACTTTATACGCATAAAAATAAATCTAAATAAATGTGAACAATTCAGTGTATACATGGGAGGTATGGGGGGGGGGTTTGTATTGGAAGGGGTATGGTACAAATAGGATACCTACCACAAATAAGCGTGGTAGGTATCCTATTTGTACCATACCCCTTCAAATACAAAACTTTTTTTTTCTCTCTGCAGCTCTACTGCAGCAGCAGCACCACTTAGTCTCGGCCCCCATCTTGTCTCAGTAGCTGGCAGCATAGAGGAGGACAGAACTCCATCTACAGATCCTCCACCTCTCTGTGAAGCTGCAGCACCCCCTCATCTCTGCTTCTCCTGGTTCTAGCATTTAGCAGATTTCAGCAGCTGACTCCAACCCTCCACTGGTTCTCCTACAGACCCTGCATTTTCTGCTTCCCAGCTCTGCCCCAGCCCTGGCAGAAGCACAAGTTAAGGGGGCATGTACTGTGATGTAAGAAAGGGTGGGGGACTCTTGACTTGTGATGTTGGGGGGTTGACATCTGATGTAATGGGGGGAGGGGGGCTCTGGACATTTAGTCTTACAGATACAACCGGCCCTTTGAGGGAAACCATAATGCTGATGCAGCCCGCAATCAGATTGAGTTTGACACCCCTGAATCATGGGATAAAACTTCCCAGAAGAGACAAAGACAGCAAAAAGCATTGCATAGGGTCTAACCCTTTCCTACTCTACCCAAAACTTTATGTAGCACCCTCCTAGGAATGTGCTAGTGTCAGGGTCCGGACTAGCGGCAGGTGACTGCACTGGAGGTGGATCCTCTGTGTCAGTGAGGGATTGGCGTGGACCGTACCAGGGGACCGGTTCTAAGTTACTACCAGTTTTCACCAGAGCCCGCCGCAAGGCGGGATGGACTTACTGCGGCGGTAGCAACCAGTTCGTATCCTCCGGTAACGGCTCAACCTCAAAGACAGCTGATTCAGGCGCGGTACAGAAGGACAAGGCAAAGGCAAGGTCAGACGGAGCAAAAGGTCAAGGCAGGCGGCAAGGTTCGTAGTCAGGGGCAACAGCAGAAGGTCAGATACACAGGCAGGGAAAGATACACCAAAAGCTTTCTCAAGGCACAAAAGGCAACAAGATCCGGCAAGGACAGGAAGGGGAAGTGGGTTTTTATATGTTTTGGCTGATTGGGCCAGGCACCAATTAGTGGTGCACTGGCCCTTTAAATTTCAGAGCACCGGCGCGCGCGCCCTAGGGAGCGGGACCGCGCGCGCCGGGAGGAAGTCAGAGCGAGGGCCGAGCGGGAGGTGAGTGTGCAGCGCGGACGGGAACGTCCCGCCGCGCGGGAAGACAGTAAGGGAGATGCGGGGAGTGGTGCTCACGGTCGGGGAAGGTGACCGGAGCGCCGCTACCCGAAGCACGCCTCGAGTGCTCCAGGGACGCTGCAGGACCCGGAGCGCTCGGCGTGACAGCTAGGATTAGTGTATAATATTTTTTGGTTTCTCTGCTTAACAGAGAGACAGCTAGATAAATGTAATTGCTGTCTACTTAACAGAGAGCAGTAATTGGCTAGTGTAGTCTTCTCAGGGTGCTCTGGTCCTTGTCATGCTGTCACTGAATCCTAGCAACTAAGGAAGGTGCTGGATAAAAAGCAAAAAACATGCAGATGGGAGCATGAATATTCATACAGTCCTGACCAATTACCAGGGGAGGTGCCCCTATGCATGCTAGGTGCCTGTATTTATATTCTAGGGGCACATGGGTGTCATGGAGCACATAGGTTTGGTCATTTCTACCAGAGGATTGCACCAGCTAGAGGAGAGACATTGCCTCCCCTAGCATCTGCTGCCATGTGGCCTCAGGTAGGTGACCTGAGGGTCTGGATTGATAGAGATTGTGCTAGCATGCGGCCTCAGGTGGGCAACCTGAGGGCCTGGGTTGAAAGAGATTGTGCTGCCCATGCCGCCTCAGGTGAGAGTTCTGAGGGATTGAAGATAGAGAGAGTGACCCTGGTGAACCTGGCTGGCTGAGGGGGCTGTCTATTGAAGATCTGATCTGGTATCACGGGTTTTGAGTGTTGCTTGGAAGTTGGAAGGAAACAACCAGCTGTCCCTGGACATTTTGTGAATACAGACAACCTGAATCATCCTGGTACCATTTTTTAGAGCTGACAGTCGGCTCTCTTTTAAAACCAACCGGAGCAGCTAACCAGCCACTCAGTTGTTAATTCAAGCATCGGGAGGGAATTTCTAGTCCCACTGGGAGACCTGAACTACTAGCCGGCATATCCACTGGCTAGTCAGAGACCAGAAGAGAGCCAGGATCAGCTTTGATCAGGTCGCCGCTATGGTAACCTGGAAGCGAATATCACGACATAATTTCTGGTACCGGCATGTTGACAGCTCCATTTTTTTTAAATCAGAAGTATTCAAAACCACTGATCTTGGTGTTTTGAATGCTTTCATGTGCAAGGGAGGGGTTTGGGGTCCAGATCTCTGCATAAAGAGTACCTGTCACGTGCCTATTGATGTCACAAGGATGTTTACATTGCTTGTGACAGCAATAAAAATGGTATAAAGAAAAAAAAATGAAGCAACAGTGTAAAAATTAAGAAAATTAAATTAATTAATTAATATAAAAAAAATGTTTTTAAAGTGTCAACACCCCCCTAGTGTTAGCGAGCAAAGGCGAACACATGCAACGGCCATGCACGTACGCAAACCACGATCGTCCCACACTTGTGAGGTATTGCCGCGATCATCGGATCATGGGCAGTAATTCTAGCACTAGACCTCCTCTGTACATCTAAAGTGGTAACTTGTGAAAGCGTGACGCTACGCGTCAGGACTAAGTGTTTCGTTGTGTCGTTGGAGGATCGGTCTAAAACTTGGGAAACACTATCACACTATGTGGAACTTTCTTCCTTTTACACACCATTCATATTGTGGAGATATCCAGATCACCTACCGGCAACCACAGATGGGATATTACCCATTTCAGAGGGTCATCAGTTGAGGCTGTTTTAGGAGGCCCCCCAGGGGCATCTGAAATTTAACACCATTCAGCCCGAAGACATCTATCCATGCTGTAACCTTACAGCTGTAAGGTGAGAGTATAGCGCACACTGAGGTGTCACTGCATTAGATAACTGAGGCACCAGTCAATTTCTATATTTTTTGCATGGTGTTAGGATTTCACACGTATTTGAATTTAGACTCTACGTTTTTTTTCACCAGTTTTTTTTCACTACTGTCCTGCAATGGACACTTATTGATTATTATATTGCTATATGGTTTTGTATGGGTGTTTGGAGATTTAGTTCATGGTTTACCAGCTTCACCATTACTGTGACAGGAAGTCAGCTAAATCTGGGAATGTAGTCACAGGAAGAAGATACATTTCCACCTGATTGAGAAGTCCATTAATTAATTTAGGGTGTTGGCTACAGAGCTAGCCAGCAGGAAGTTGAAAGGCCTTCACCTGTTCAGAATGAGGGAGTTAAGGCTCTATAATTTGTTCAGAGAAATTCCTGTTGTTTGCTGCCTCCAGAAGCTGCATCCTGAAGCCATGTGGGCTGGGAGCAGGAGGACAGTCAGCGTGTGCCTCCCGACAGGATGTGTGGGCCTGGGAGAAGACCCCCCGGAGTGATGTGTGCCCGGGACGGTAACCAAGGGTGAATACGTCTCAAAGGTGAGAAGACGAACTGTTGTTGTGAAAGAAACAAAGGACTGTGTTGCCCTGTGAAGCTATTATAAAAGGACTATTGAGTGTCCGCTGGAGGACAAGGAAGTCTGCCCGACGGTAGGTTGGAGACAGACACTTAGGCAGGTTCCAGTTGTGAGAAGGTAGCTGCCCACAGAGGCAAGGATTTATTTTCTGTTTTATTTTATTTTGGATGTTTTGCTGCATACAGCCTGGTGAAGAAAACACCATTTAATAAACCACACTGTTTGTTTGCAAGCACTTGTCGGCTACCTCTCTGGGAAAACGCACCCCCCAAGGGGTCATCCACACCCGCCACCGAGCTAATCCCTCACATATGGTGGAGGTATGCAGTGGGCATAAGCAGAGATCCCTGCAAGGAAGTGCAAATTATTTGATGAACTTTGTTGTGTCTGGTGCAAGTGACTGCACAAACTGTGTGCGCAGGAAAAGAGATCCTGCAAGAGAGAGAAAAACTACATGTGTTGAAGAGACAGTGGTCTGAAAATTGTTTGCTGGACTGTGAAAAATTTGTTTGTGGAGTTATTGAAGATGGGGCGATCCAAACGCCTGAAAAATGCAAAGATAGATGAAATGAGAGACCGGATTCTATGGATGGAGGGGATGTTACCGTCTGAACCAGCCCCATCCATGCCTAAAGAGAGTCTACTAAAGAGGAAGGTTGTTGTCCCTAGCAACACTGATGAAACTGCTATGGAGACGCAGTGTGCTCAGATGAAAAGTAAACCCAAAATGGGGGAGATGCTGAAACAACGGAGCTTTGCAGCTCAACAAAAGGCTCATCAAGAGAGCATGGCAGGCTGGAAACAGAGACGCCAGCAGCCAATGGAGGCCATCGGTTTGGAGGAAACCGAGTATGTGTGCAGGGCTGAGTTGGATGCCTTGCAACGGAAAATGGAAGAAAAGGAACAAGCCTTGGAATTGCTTAAAATGGAGCATAGAAACTTGCAGGAAATGAATGAACTACTCAAGTCTCATGTGTTACAGTGGGAAGAATCCACTGCTCTTCTTTTGGTCGAGTTGCAAAAATGTCAAGACACTATAAAGGAGAAAGATACCATCCTCATGGAAAAGGAAATTGAAATTCAGACTTTGCAGAAGCAAAGTATGTGTGAAATGTTGGAGTTGCGTAATCAGCTGGAAAAAAGTCTTCAGTGTTTGGAAGTTACAAAAATAGACCTGCAGGAGTCGCAGGAACAGAATGTCGCTCTGAAAACGACATTGTCTCTCAGCGACAACGAGAAAAGTGAAAGAGAGGCTAAATTACTGAGTACTGTGTATGAGCTCACCACTTTGAGCAATGTGGTAGATGAATTACGTGCAGACTGTGAAAGTTGGAAAGGTGAAGCCCAACGTTTCCAGCAGCAGTTAAAGGAGAAAGAAGCCTGTGTGGCAGAATTACAGTCTCATTCCCAGAAACTAGCCAATGAGGTGAAGGCTCTTATGCAGGGAAAAGGAGATTGTGAACATAAGAGGGAAAAAGTAGAGGCACAGCTTCTGGAATCGCAAGTCAAGGTGTCAGAAGGTGACCGATTGTGTGCTAAGCTGTCAGAGAAGGCAAACCGACTGCAGGTTGAGTTGGACAATGTTACAAATCAGCTTTCTCAAGCAGACAGCAAATCTAGAGAAATTGCGGAAGATTTTTCTATCTTGGAATCGCAGCTGCAAGACACGCAGGAACTCTTACAGGAAGAGAGGTGTCAAAGGCTGAGTTTTAGCACAAAGCTCAAACAAATGGAAGATGAGAAAAATGGCTTCCTGGAACAATTAAAAGAGGAGGCGGAAGCAAAGAAAAACCTATCAGAGCAAGTCGCAACATTGCAAGCTCAGATAGCGGATATGAAAAAACGCATGGAAGAAAGCGTTGGTTCATTACAGTGTGTTGAAGATGTGAAAAAGAAGTTTGATCAGATGCTTGGTGAAGAGAAGACTGTGTCTGCAAAATATGCAGAAGAACGCGCACGTGCAGAAACGGAGGTGCGTGATAACGAGAGCAAAGCCCTGTTCTTGGCTCGCTCTTTGGAGGAAGCTCTAGAGTGTAAGGCTGAACTAGAAAGAGTTAACCAACAGCTGTGTACAGAAATGGAAGATTTGGTCAGCTCCAAGGATGATGTTGTGAAAAGAGTTCAGGAGCTAGAAAAGTCTAAGCGAGCCTTAGAACAGCAAGTAGAAGAGATGAAGATTCCGTTGCAGGAACTGGAAGAGGAATTCCAGGCAACAGAGGATCTGTCCCAAAGAGGGGATAGTGTGCCTGATGCAGTTTTTAAAAGGATCAGTGTTTTGGGGTCTGTCCTGAGTGAGCCTCAGAAATGTGACGACATGTGGCTTGAATCACCCCTTTGGAATAAACCGTTCCTTCAAAAACTTCAAGCATTGGAAAATGTATCATTAGAGCTTCAGCAAACAAAGGAGCTGAGTAAGAAATGTGGTGATTTCTCAGTTCAGGCTGAAAACCTAGTGGAGAAAACTAAGGCTGTTGGTGAAAACGTGAAGCAAATGAATAAGTGCCTTTCAGGGAGTGTTTCCAAAATGGAACTGGTGAAAGACGGGTGGCAGAAGTTTGATCGTGATCTTGAGATGCATTCCATGTGGAATTCAGATAGAGAAAAGGAACCAGGTGACTTTGAGCGGTCAAATAGTTCAGCAGAAAGTGCATTGAAGAAACCTGTAAAAGAATGTGTTGCAGTTCCATGCTTCTTCACTGATGCAGAGAGGAGGTCTATAATGGATACCACCCAGATCGCTGGGTTCAACTGTGTTGTTGCCTTTGACCCCTATGTTGGTGGAAGGAAAGTTGATGATGTTCTGGTTGGCTTCTTCTGTGAAGAGTTTGGCAAGAAATATAAACTGAATATCAAATCAAATAGTAGGCCTTTACTGCGACTCGCTCAGGAGGGCGAAAAGTTTAAGAAGTTGATGAGTGCAAATGCTTCAGATCTGCCTATGAATATGAAATGTTTGGTGAATGATATTGATATCTCTGGGAAAAGGAACAGGGGTCACTTTGAAGAAATGTGTGACAGCCTGTTGTCTCAATTGGAAAATCCTCTGCACAGCATCTTAGAGCAAGCAAAGCTCAAGAAGGAAGATCATTCCCTTTTACAACAAAAAGTCAATGATTGTGTACAGATGTATGGAGAGGCAACTCAAGTCACAGAGGGATGTCAAGAGTCCCTACTTGGAACAAAGCTTAGTGAAGCAAAGGTTCTCAAAGTTTTGTGGAAAACATTTATGGATTGCAGAGAGAGGCGTCTTAAGAATGTTGAAGACATTAAGACTAGCCCAATTGAGTTGCCTATGGATCACGGTCCTCCATGGTGGATTGGACAGACGGTTATGAGGGACAAGCTGTCTGACATTTATGAGAAAGCTGTCAATGAAGATGACAGAAACGAGAAGGAGCAAAATGATGCCAAAAATGCAGTTGAAGAATGTGTATATGAGATGAGAGACAAACTGTGTGGCATTTATGAGAAATCCGTCAATGAAGATGACAAAACAGTTTCATCCGGAAGCTTGAGGATAATAGGAGGCTTATCAGTGAGTCAGCAGTGCCTGACACATGCGTGCCTGGAAATATGTGTCCCAACCCTAGGGTTGAAACAAGAGGGGGGGGTATGTGACAGGAAGTCAGCTAAATCTGGGAATGTAGTCACAGGAAGAAGATACATTTCCACCTGATTGAGAAGTCCATTAATTAATTTAGGGTGTTGGCTACAGAGCTAGCCAGCAGGAAGTTGAAAGGCCTTCACCTGTTCAGAATGAGGGAGTTAAGGCTCTATAATTTGTTCAGAGAAATTCCTGTTGTTTGCTGCCTCCAGAAGCTGCATCCTGAAGCCATGTGGGCTGGGAGCAGGAGGACAGTCAGCGTGTGCCTCCCGACAGGATGTGTGGGCCTGGGAGAAGACCCCCCGGAGTGATGTGTGCCCGGGACGGTAACCAAGGGTGAATACGTCTCAAAGGTGAGAAGACGAACTGTTGTTGTGAAAGAAACAAAGGACTGTGTTGCCCTGTGAAGCTATTATAAAAGGACTATTGAGTGTCCGCTGGAGGACAAGGAAGTCTGCCCGACGGTAGGTTGGAGACAGACACTTAGGCAGGTTCCAGTTGTGAGAAGGTAGCTGCCCACAGAGGCAAGGATTTATTTTCTGTTTTATTTTATTTTGGATGTTTTGCTGCATACAGCCTGGTGAAGAAAACACCATTTAATAAACCACACTGTTTGTTTGCAAGCACTTGTCGGCTACCTCTCTGGGAAAACGCACCCCCCAAGGGGTCATCCACACCCGCCACCGAGCTAATCCCTCACATTACCTATCACTATACTATCACTTGGATTACTTGTATTCACCCAATGTGACACTTTTGTATGATATTTGGATCTTTTCACTCACATCTACCACTGTATACATTATTATTGTTAAACACACATTGGTCACTCACAACATTTTTCCTTTGATTCATTTTATTGTTTAGTTGTCATTCGTCAGCGCTGCACCAACTTTGTATTATTTGATCTCTTTCCGCTACGGATTCGCTCACCGGTGCATGCAGCAGTAGGCCAATTGACCACCCCTAAGTGATAGCGCGAGAGTACTTTTAAACATATTACCTATAAAGGCTTTTAAAGCATCGCCTATGTGTAGCACTGCCCCCTTGAGGACCGCCGGACAACACGCCCCTGGGTCCCCCTGTGCCACCGCCAGCAACACTGGCATCCACAGATTAACACTTTACTTCTTTGGCTCAGTCAATGATCAGTCCAGGTAGTTGTTTTTGGTGTTTTATTTTAAATAGGGATGGGGGAAGGGAATAGTGGGATACTCCAAATTGAACTATTCACAATGGATGAAGACTCCTGTCTGGAGATGCAGCCAGGCTGCAGATTCACCTTGTCACTAGATGAATTTAGGTCAAGTCTCTGTTTAGACGACTTAGTTGGATAGATTATCTTCATGATGCCTGCCTAGTATCCCCTTTCACTCCACAGACTGACACCCGTCCTCTGACTATCCTACACCGGGGTGCCCCCCCCCCTCAGGTCAGGCCCCTAGACACGATCCCCTGTACTCACGATACTGTTTTTCGAGGGTCTCCAGTGTCTCTACCCCTCCAGTCAGTTCTCTTGGACTTCTAGGTTCAGTGCCTTTCCTCTGGTCCCCAGGCTGACCGCCTGTGACCATGTGCTATTGCTGCAGAAGAGGAGGCAGTCGCAACGCTCCCTTCGGGACTCTGCTCACCAGCCAAAGACCCCGCAGCACATGTGTTCCTGGCTTTTATACAGTATCCCATAATGCACTGAGACAGCCAGTCTCTACCAATCATTGGGACTGTATCAAGACCTGTGTACTCATTGGTCAGGTTAACTCCCACTATCCAACATGCCTCCCTATTGGACCAGTGTGGAAACACTATCTAGACTCAATAAATCACACACTGAGCACACTGAGCAGACCTCCCTCACAGATCCTGCTCTCTGGTAGGCAGAAAGCAATATAGAATTTACCTGCTGCTCCTCTGATAGGCAGACAGAGCCAAAAACTATACTCACTCTCTAGCACCTACCTAGGAGGGTGCTACAGGTTTGTAGCCGTTGTGCAGGCAGGCACAATTTTAAAGCGTGACATGTTTGGTATCTATTTACTCAGCGTGACATCATATTTTATATTTTACAAAAAAATTGGGTTATGTATTGTGTTTTTTTTGCATTAAAGATTTAAAAAAGTGTATTTTTTTCTCAAAAACTGAGTTTAAAAAACCTCTCGCAAATACCATGTGACATAAAAAATTATTAAAATTAAAAATATACATGTTTGGGGGTTCTAACTAATTTTCTAGCAAAAAAAACATATTTTCCCATGTAAATAAAAAGCGCTAGAAAATGCTTGGCCTTCAAGTAGTTAAAAGAGAAAAAAATTCCTTTACATATGCTTTACCATTGACTGGACAGTATGGTTACATGAATGAGAGTTTTGTGAATTTTTCTAGAAATTCTTTTGTGTATATAATGCAAATATTTGCTTCAGGAATTTTTTTTTTTGCTTCTGTTACTTTTGAGTGCAGATTATGTCAAAAACGTACTCTTCTCCTGGAATGTACACCTTTTTTTCTCTACGCCAATCAAATGATCAAATGCTGGGTCATGTGATTTCTACCAAAGGTGCTTAGAGGGCTGGTGTTCAGGTGAATCAACAACTCTACCTGAATCCTGATATTCCACTAGATGAAATCTATAAAAATGCAAAAATGTGGTTATAGGAGTAGTAGTGCCTTGTAGTCCTTTTAAACAGTTTTGCATATAGTAAGGTCAGATAAAAAGAGATCAGCAGCACAACTGTTTACATATCACCTTGGAAAGTCAATAAAATGATTATGTAAAATGAATTATAAAATTGTATGCCAGAATTGCATGTCCCTGGCCAGACATACCCACACTTTTTTTAATAATCTACAATTAAAACCCAACAGGTTTTTATATTACAGCCTAGGCTGCATTCCACATCATAGACCTTGCACTGTGTAGAATTTTGATGCAGCATTTGGTGCCAACCACAACACCATTAGCAAGGAAGAAATATCAATATTTGAGGTTTGATCATTTCCAGAAAAAATCGTGCTAAAGCTTAAGACATTCAAGGAAATGGATTATGCTTTGCTAAACCAACACTGTGGTTTTGGAAACCAGAAACTAGCTTATAAATAGCATTTGTACCATTGCAGTGGTCTAATTACACATGACAGACTGTGCTATAGTATGCAAAAGCCAAACATTGAAGAACTCCGTAAGGGTTATTAAAGAAGTTCTGTAAAGAGTTAAAGGTAAAGTTAAGTTATCAATGCCTAATCACAGCGGAATTTAGTTAGTGCTTTAATACTTTTAGCATATTAAGCTCATAGTTTACACAAGAGATATTTGAAGCAGGCCATGGATTTCAGATGATGAACATCACTAAGAAGTGCTTAAGGTCAGATAAATGAAGATGCTTAGTGTGACGGACAAGGGTATCAGATCACTGTCCTTCACACTAACTCGTGACAAAGGACCAGCCAATCTCAGACCCCGCCAGGGGCGTAACTACAGGGGTTGCAGGGGTTGCAATTGCAACCGGGCCCCATGCTCCAGGGGGCCTGTGCGGCTCCCCTGTACACCTGGATAGGAGGGGCAGCGGGGGCAGCATGTAGAGAATCACTGTCCCCCTTTTTCCTCCTGTAGCTGCAGGAGGAAAATGGAGGAGATTGGTTCCTCTGTATGCTGCCCCCGCCACTCCTCCTAAGTTGTGTTCTGCTGTCTCTGGGCCCGTGTGCTCCCCTGGTCCCCCCCCCCCCCGGATGTGTCACAATAGAGAACCAGGAAGGGGTCGGTAAATATGTAATTTACCAGCTCCTTCTTTTTCTGAATGGACAGAGTCATAGTCAGTGACATTGTAAAAAGATATAATAAAATGATAAAAAATAAAACAATTAAAATACCAGAAAATAAAAACTACTGACACCAGTGGGTGAACTTCCAGGATCACAAAGGTCACACTTGCAACCGGGCCATGGCATTCCCCAACCGTGGGGAAGCTCCAAGATGGCAGGAAGTGAGCCCGCTGCGGGACCGTAATATAGGGCCCCGCAACGAGAGTAAAGGGCTCCAGGATCAGTGGGAAGAGCCTCAGGCTTGAAGAGAAGGGCCCAGGCCAGGTTTCCGGAGGGTCCTTCGTGGTTTCTTGCACCGGGGCCCTGAAGGTTCTAGTTACGCCTCTGGACCCCGCTATCACTTATGTAATAATGCCACTCTCAGCTGCACAAAGTTTTCCAGCTTGTGGGACCACAATCTAGGTGCCAGCAGGCTGAGAGCGATTGTCACTGGGCTAATTAAGCGTATAACCCTTTCAATGCCACCACCCGTGTTTGGTTTGAGTCGGAGGAAGCTCATAATTCTAACAATATCAATTATGATTTTAGAATAATCGTCTGTAACACGCACGGTCACCACAGACAGGTATATTCTGAGGATTTATTCTATACAGTAACACTCTTCAAGAGACAGTTTTTTTGTTAGCTTGCATTAAGAGCTTAGGGACAAAGTTAACACTTTTCAAAATAAGGTTTTAACCACTTAAGCCCCAGAAGATTTTACCCCCTTCCTGAACAGGGGGTATTTTGCGATTGGGCACTGTGTGACTTTAACGGACAATTGCGCTGTCGCCTGAGGAGATGCATGGGCTGCGGAGGGGTCTCACTTACCCTTTGGTGAGGCTCCTTACATTTAAAAATGGCGCCACCCGGCCGCATGCGCCGTCTGCCCGAGAATAGCCGAGCGTGTACAGGCTTTCCCGAGTGGCAGCGGCACATGCCCATGCCCCATACCCCTTTGTGTCTGTTTATATTCCATTATTGGGATGTGGTACCTTTAACTGATCTATCTTCCTCTGAGCCAATCTGCATCTAGTACAAATCATATTGTGATTGAACGTTATTAAAAATGACCTTTCCTTTGCAATCTGCAGCCGCTGTAATTTTGCAATATGGCCACCCGGAGCTGTTCTGTACACAGAATGTATGCTGACCACACCCAGAAACATTATTTCCTGCTTGTGTGATTGGCTCACCAAATATTTCCCCAGAAATCTGATACAAGTCAGATTTCTGGCATCCCCTGCAACAAAAATGACATTTTTGGTGAGATACTCTTAATATGATTACATCTAAAGGGATGCAGGCCCAGCAGCTTTCCTCATTAGAGCTCTGCAGCTGCACAGCTAATAGCTAATTATGAAACCACTCCCATTTGACCCACTTAGTACAGAGGCACAGAGGCATAAACAGGGATTTCTTCAGAATAACAAAAGGTAGGAATTTCTCAACAAAAGTGGAGTTACGCTTTAACATTTTGACATTGGTCATTGCAATATTTTATGTCACACAGTATTTGCACAGTGGTCAAACGCAATTTTTTTGGGAAAAAATACATTGATTTAAAAAAAAAAAAACGAAGTTAGCCCAATTTTTGTGTATAATGTGAAAGATGATGTTACACCGAGTAAATAGATACCTAACATGTCATGCTTTAAAATTGCACACACTCTTGAAATGGCGAAAAATATTGGTACTTAAAAATCTCCATAGGCGACGTTTAAACATTTTTAACCACTTAAGCCCCGGAGGATTTGGCTGCTCAAAGACCAGGCCCTATTTTGCGATTCGGCACTGCGTGATTTTAACGGAGAATTGCGCGGTCATGCAACGCTGTACCCAAATTAAATTGGCATTCTTTTTTTCCCTACTAACAGAGCTTTCTTTTGGTGGTATTTGATCACCTGTGCGATTTTTATTTTTTGCGCTATAAACAAAAAAAGATTTTTTTTTTTTTTTAAATAATATTTTTCAAATTTTTTCTATGAAATTCTCAGAAAAAAAAAAGTAAAAATCAAAATTTTTTAACATTTTAGGCCAATTTGTTTTCTGCTACATATTTTTGTTAAAAAAATCGCAATAAGCATATTTTGATTGGTTTGCGCAAAAGTTATTGCATTTACTAACTACGGGAAAGATTTTTGTCATTTTTATTGTTTTTTTTTTAACTAGTAATGGCGGCGATCTGCGATTTTCTTTTGCGGGACTGCGACATTGCGGCAGACAGATCGGACCCCTGACTGACATTTTTGACACTTTTGGGAGTACCAGTGACATTACTACAGTAATCAGTGCTATAAATATGCACTGTTACTGAAAAAAAATGACACTGACAGGGAAGGGGTTAACTTTATTGGTGATCAGTGGGTTAAATGTATCCCTAGGGGCGTGATTCTAACTGGGGGGGCGTGGCTTGTGATGTAACCACAGAGACATACGATCCTACATAGCAGGATCGCATAGCCTCTGTGCTTACATCAGGGAGAATGACAGACGGCTGTGTTTACATCAGCCGTCCGTCCTTCTCCCTCTCTTGTGGAAGATCACGAGTGGCTGGTGGACATTGGAGCCGCCGGTCACACGCGCGAGCATCGTAGGTCTACGTCGCTTTGCCCAGGAGTTGATGACTGCCGCAGTAAATAATCATGCAGCGGTTGGCAAGTGGTTAATGGTTACCAGTTTAGAGTTACAGAGGAGGTATTGTACTAGAATCTTTGCTCTTGCTTTAATGATCGCAGTGATGCCTCACATGTGTGATTTGGACACTGTTTACATTTGCAGGCCCGACTTACATATATGTTTTCTTTGGCACGCGAGCACGCAGGGACGGGATGCTTTAAAAAAAATGTTTTTTGTTGTTATCACATGAAAGCCAACTGTTTGCTCTAAAAAAACAGTACCAGGGTGATGTCTCTAGCTGCAGGCATCACCCTGGTACAACCAGCTCCTCAAAATGACGTACAGGCAGGGCCTTTTTTCAGTGGGAACTCGGGGGAATGGAGTTTCAGCACCTCCAGCACTGGATGTATGTAATGGCAAGGGGTGCTGCCTGGGGTGTGATGGAGGGTCTACTGATGTTGGCTGCTGAGAGATCTATTGTTGCTGGAGAGGATATATAGTGGTGGGCTATTGTTTCTAGGAAGGTCTATTGTTGCTGGTGTGGGATCTATTGTTTCAGGGAGGGGGCTTATGTTGTTAGGGGGGTCAATTGTTTTTGGAAGGGATCTACTGTTGGGGGAGGGGTCAATTTTTCATGGCTACTGGAGAGTCTATTGATGCTGGCTTCTGGGAGATCTGTTCTTGCTGCCGGGGGGTCAGTTGTTGCTGGGGTGATAGTTTGTTGCTGGGGCAGGGTCTATAGTTGCTTAGGGCTATATTGCTGCTGGCTGCAGAGAATCTATTTGACTGCTTTTTCTTTTTTTTTATTATTACCAAATTCCATAAAAATTACTAAGGCTCCATTCACACATGAGCGTATTATTTTCAGGAATTTTTTGGACATTTTTCGGGCGTTTTTTTTGGCACTTTTTTAGGTGTTTTTCTGGCATTTTTTCAGGCGTTTTTTGCAGGTATTTGGAGGCAGGCATTGACATCTAACAAAAACATTTGTAATCTGCCAAAAAAGAAGCTCATGTACAGTGGCGGCTGGTGCATGATAATTTGGGGGGGGAGCGGCAAAACCAACATTCCCCCCGGGACGGTCGGCTGGCAAATCCACCACCTCCCCAACGTGGGATGGCCAGTCAGCCGGCAGGCCAGCTGGCCGGCAGGCAAATCCACCATCCCCCGGGACAGACGGACAGCTGGCCAGCCGGACAGCCAGCATCCTTACCTCCTCCTTCCCCGAGTGCCTGTGAGTCTCCGGCCGTGCGTCTCTTCCCTCTTCCTGGACAATGGCCAGTAAAATCGTTTCTCTTTTCAGCCAATCGGGAAGGGGGATTCATGACCCGCTTCCTGATTGGCTAGGAGGAGAATCAGTGTGATAATAGCGAAGCTTCATTTGCTATTGTCATATAACTGGGTGGGCTCAGGGCGCAGTGCTCTGCCCCCTGAGCCCGCCCTTTTTTGAAGCCTATTAGAGCCTCTAATAGAGGCTCTAATCAGGTGCTTAAAAAAAAAAACCCATTGGAATCCATGCAGCCGGCGCCCTGCATGTAGATTAGGGGGCCAGATGCATGGATGGGGGGCCGCGCCCCTGCGCCCCCGATAGACGGTTCGGCACTGCTCATGTACTTTTTGAGCTTCAGGCATTTTACTTCAGGCAACAAAACACTCAGATGTGAACAGGGGCCATTGAAATGAATGGGATTTTGCTTGTTGGACGTTTTTAGACTTCAGAGATGAGCGTTTTATGAGCTGAAAAACGCTCAGGTATGAACAGGGCCTTAGCATGATATAATGACACTTGGCTCTGTATTCTCTAAATGATGTGGTTCTGGAGGGGGGTATGGGGTGGAACCAAGGTTCGGTGCTCGGAGGTGGGTAGGGGGCGGAGACACAAAGTGACTCAGAAGGGGGGAGTTCCTGTACCTATTCTCTGATAAAAAAAAGCCCTAGGTACAGGTACGCAATTTTGCGGGAAGTGGTTATTGCACAAGGCTGGTGCGCCCTCTTTTCTTGTTTTAAAATTTACTTGCTGTTCAGGTCATTGAACTTGGTACTTTAAAATTCCAGTATACAGCCAATTTATCTCTATCATGGCTACAGTTTAATAAATACGACGTCTCAAGATTTTATGATGACTTTTACAAAGTCATACAGATATCAGCCCACACCTGTGCACTTAATTCCACAGCCTAATTGGGCTCCGGTTATCAAGGCAATTACAAAGCAGGTACATTCAAACGGATTATTACTGGAAGCAGATTTCAGAAATAGACGGTATATATACAGTAACAGTCACTGCTGCGTGAGTCAGCTCACTCACTTCATTTCAACAATGAATCAATAAAAATATTTGCAGCGAATGTGACCTTGAATGAAATGTTTCCATTAGGCATGCAGATTAATCAGAGCTCCCGTTCATTTGGCATTTCTTCTGTATAATGCAAATAGAAGTCCAATTTTGTCCCTAATTAGTAAAATAAATCCAACAGCAATAGTCATGTAAACCTGGAGTGATCAATCACTTCGCACTCTATTGTAGCAACAGATCAATAGTGTTTGTTGCAACAGTTTCTGCACTTTGTATTGGCTTTCTGAGAAATAAGTGAAAATTCTTTTTGTTTCTGTTATGATAATTCCCAGCTCTCCACCATGGGAAAGAACAATATATTTCAGGGCCAAAAATGTGAAAGATACAGATACGCCCTTGATAGACACACTCTTGGGCATTCTACTATAGTTCAAAAAGCAAAAACAGACAGAACATCAATAAGCAGAAATCCTGAGACCAGGACATTCATTTCAACAAACATCTTCCCAAAAGATGTGCACTTAACATTTTTTATGCATTTCATGTGCTTGTAAATGTCTTGCGTAGCCATCCAAGAGCCTTGAGACTGCTACTGGTTGCTGCCATCTTGGATATGATGTCAGCAGTCCCAGCATCCTCAGAACTATCACTTAAGTGATACTCTATGGCAGCCTTTTTCAGCCTTTTTACCCTGGAGGAACCCTTAAAAAGGTTTTCAGGTCTCAGGGAACCCCTAGTAAGATTAGTCCATAGGGGTCAAATGAGAAGAATTCCCCCCCTTACAGAGTTGGCTTGAAGGACACATGTTAGGGATCTCAAGCAGCAGGTGCTTATTCCTGTGCAGCAGGTGCTCATTTCTATGCGCATGTGCAGAGTCACAAGCATAGAAACCCAAGACGAGCAAGGACTAGAATGCACATGCAAATTCACATTGGCATCCACAGATTCTGGCGCCTAGCAGCCTATTTAAACTGAAAGTCTGCCAGGCTTCAGTGCTGGGTTGTCTTCAGCTCTGGTTCCTGTGTTCCTGATTCTAATCCATGTCTGCTAACCTTGTTCCTGACACAGCTATGTCTGACCCCTCTCTTGAATCACCCCTGCCTGCTCACTTATGTAACCAACCTCGGCTTGGATTTATGACTACACCTCTGCTTCCTGATTTGGTACCCCACCACCAGCACATTACCGACTACTGCCTGTTCCCAACTTTGAACCTGATCCTGATTCTGCACTCGTCTGCCTGACTCCCACTGAATAAGGCTTGTGACCAGACTCCACACCACCACTGGAAGGACTCCTGTGTCTCCAAGCTCACTACTACAGCTTCCTGGCACCTGCGCCCTTCCATTGCCCTACCAGTCCCTGTCTCCACTACCAGGGGTGCTTTGATGGGAATTGTGCATGAGGCCACCCTCATCATCGGGGCTCCATGGTCAGGTACGTGACAGACACCTTTGCAAGCATGCTGCTGGCTGTGCCAAGTGGCGTTGGGCCTGGAACTAATCAGGCACCATCGGATAAGAGGTCAGTTAGCCACAGCTCAAGGAACCCCTAGCCTGGAGGAACCAGCAGGGAGGGGTGGAGGAGCTGGGTTAGCACAAAGAGTAATAAGACATTCCTGAAGAGGAGCTGCTATGACATGCAATAAAGGAGGGTGCTGTATTAGAGAATTGACCCTTCTTTGAGGAGTCAAGTTTTCTAGCACATTCAAAAGCACATTGCAAGTGAATAAAAAAATGTATGTAGCACTGCCCCCTTCGGGTTGCTTGTAATTGTATGTTCTTCTCTGCCACTTTGACCTTGTGAACCGTCCAGGCCTCCTGACACTCTAGGTTCAGACATGTTGTGTATACCTTTAAATGACACACTGACACATTGCAGATAGGTTTTCACTGTTTAGCTTACTCAAGAAGAAGGCTTAAAAAGAGTATTAATCAACTAGGCCCTGGATAAAAAGCCAAGTATCAGTTGAAATAACACTCAAGAACAGTTAATAACTACTTATAGTAACAAGTAAATACACCAAATATACACAGTATATTACAGTAAGTGAATGAATCTCTCAGAGAGCTATAAATTGCTATGAGAAGCACTCTTACTAAAGGGGAACCCTGGGCTGGCCTATAGTACCTGTATCCTAATGAGAGATGAGGTAATCTAGATACCAGTAACGTGTCCCCTTTAAAAAGCAATGATATAGCAATGTTCAGAATGCAAGGCTATTATCTTCGCCGGCAGTTGGAGCTCAAAGAACAAATGATTCCCCAGTGTAGCACAGTGTGAAACAGGCAATGCAGGATAGCTGGTTCTGATTAATGATGATCCACTAACTGATCCAAGTGTAGAGTGTCTACGTTCAGTGTTTATGAGAGACTGTAGTAACTGGTAACTGAACTCTGAGCAGGCGCTCTCTCACCAATCCTGATGTCCCTCTTATGAGTTCTGGAAGAACAGGCAACTGCAACTCTCCAGGCTGTAAAACACAGAGATGGCTGCACTCTGCTGTTTCAGTGAGTCCCGCCGACTCTATCACCCATGCTGCAGGGATGTCCGCGATGTAGCGATTGTCATCCGTCCCGCCTGGGCTGAGTTTGCAGACAGCTGGGTGGCGTGCAGTAGGCTGCAGTCCTCTCTTTCTGCCGGGGAACGACGCACACACGATGGATTCCGACACGGACCCCCGGACACCGCTGTGGGATCGCTGATCCCACGGCGTCTCTTCCGGGTTCCGCGGCTCCGGCGCTGTGAGTGGCCAGAGCCGCGATGACGTCACTCCCGCGCATGCGCACGGGAGTAATTTTCCGGCAATTCTCGGCAAGCCCTGTGGCGCGCACGGGGTGTTACACACCTTCGTCATATTTTTTGAACGTGGTCGGTTGTTGACCTTTGCTCAGCTGCAGGCCAGGTTTGAAATACCCCAGAGCATGTTGTTCTCCTACCTTCAATTGCAACACGCAGTTAGAGCTCATTCCTCTCTACTCTCCCCAGGGTGGTCTCCGACTCCAGTTTTCTACAGTCAGGTCCATAAATATTGGGACATCGACACAATTCTAATCTTTTTGGCTCTCTACACCACCACAATGGATTTGAAATGAAACAAACAAGATGTGCTTTAACTGCAGATTTTCAGCTTTAATTTGAGGGTATTTACATCCAAATCAGGTGAAAGGTGTAGGAATTAAAACAGTTTGTATATGTGCCTCCCACTTTTTAAGGGAACAAAAGTAATGGGACAATTGGCTGCTCAGCTGCTCCATGGCCAGCTGTGTGATATTCCCTCATTATCCCATTTAAAAGGAGCAGATAAAAGGTTGAGAGTTCATTTCAAGTGTGCTATTTGCATTTGGAATCCGTTGCTGTCAACTCTCAATATGAGATCCAAAGAGCTGTCACTATCAGTGAAGCAAGCCATCATTAGGCTGAAAAAAAAACAAAACAAACCCATCAGAAAGATAGCAAAAACATTAGGTGTGGAGAAATCAACTGTTTGGAACATCCTTAAAAAAAAAAGAACGCACAGGCGAGCTCAGCAATACCAAAAGGCCTGGAAGACCACGGAAAACAACTGTGGTGGATGACCGAAGAATTCTTTCCCTGGTGAAGAAAACACCCTTCACAACAGTTGGCCAGATCAAGAACACTCTCCAGGAGGTAGGTGTATGTGTGTCAAAGTCAACAATCAAGAGAAGACTTCACCAGAGTGAATACAGAGGGTTCAGCACAAGATGTAAACCATTGGTGAGCCTCAAAAACAGGAAGGCCAGATTAGAGTTTGCCAAACAACATCTAAAAAAGCCTTCACAGTTCTGGAACAACATCCTATGGACAGATGAGACCAAGATCAACTTGTACCAGAGTGATGGGAAGAGAAGAGTATGGGGAAGGAAAGGAACTGCTCATGATTCAAAGCATACCACCTCATCATTGAAGCATGGTGGTGGTAGTGTCATGGCGTGGGCATGTATGGCTGCCAATGGAACTGGTTCTCTTGTGTTTATTGATGATGTGACTGCTGACAAAAGCAGTAGGATGAATTCTGAAGTTTTTCAGGCAATATTATCTGCTCATATTCAGCCAAATGCTTCAGAACTCATTGGATGGCGCTTCACAGTGCAGATGGACAATGACCCGAAGCATACTGCGAAAGCAACCAAAGAGTTTTTTAAGGGAAAGAAGTGGAATGTTATGCAATGGCCAAGCCAATCACCTGACCTGAATCCGATTGAGTATGAATTTCACTTGCTGAAGACAAAACTGAAGGGAAAATGCCCCAAGAACAAGCAGGAACTGAAGACAGTTGCAGTAGAGGCCTGGCAGAGCATCACCAGGGATGAAACCCAGCGTCTGGTGATGTCTATGCATTCCAGACTTCAGACTGTTATTGACTGCAAAGGATTTGCAACCAAGTATTAAAAAGTGAAAGTTTAATTTATGATTGTTAATCTGTCCCATTACAAACTGTTGTAATTCCTACACCGTTCACCTGATTTGGATGTAAATACCCTCAAATTAAAGCTGAAAGTCTGCAGTTAAATCACAACTTGTTTGTTTCATTTCAAATCCATTGTGGTGGTGTATAGAGCCAAAAAGATTTGAATTGTGTCGATGTCCCAATATTTATGGACCTGACTGTATATGATGAACACCCGCTGTGCACCAGGTGCAGCAGGGATAATGGAAATCTTATCCATCTCCTGTGGCGGTGCCCAAAGCTCCACAGGTATTGGATGTCTGTAGTTCAGACCATTAATAGTGCTTACCAAATATCGGTACCAACTGATCCAAAACCCTGTCTACTAGGCATGGTGGAGAAATACAATCAGGATGCTAATATTAGGGTGGCAGTGTCTAGGATATTGTTCAAGGCTCAGAAACTAATTTTACAACACTGGACTTCTCAGTCCCCTCCAACGTTGGAGATGTGGTTGCATAACATGGGAGCCACTCTGAGATGTGAACGTATGGTTAACCAGCATAGGGGAGTCCCACATAGATATGATAGGATCTGGGGAGGGTGGCTGGCGACCCCAGGTTTGGCCCCTGATGATTTGGTCCTAGACAGATTATTACAGTATTTTTCATGGAACTATTGTTTAGATCTTTCTAGGATAGTGGAATAGAGGGATTGTGTTTTACATGCTTCCAAGATGTTTATTAAGTGCAGGGCAGTGTTTATCTGTATATTGTGATGCTGACATGTAGTTGCATTGGGATGGAACTCTTCCGTAAATGTATAAACTGTACAATGTATGCTATTCTTTCTTTCAATAAACTTTGTTTCTGGTTTAAAAAAAAAAAAAAAACAGCTACCTGCTCCCTCCCCCCTGAAAGGTGCCAAATGTGGCACTGGAGGGGGGGGAGGAGGCAGATAAACGGAAGTTCCACTTTTGGGTGGAACTCCGCTTTAAGTCTGCAGGTTCTATTAAAATAAAACTTGCTGATCTCGTTTTGCAGATCCTTGTTCAGACACTTCCTTTAGGGTGTCAACTGTGCCCCAGCGTTATCACCCTATCACATACACCCATAGTGGAAACTAAAAGCAGCTGTGTCAACACACATTTGGCTGGCATGGTTTACCATTGAAGCCAGACAAAAGCCGTGTTGCGCAGCTGACGCTGAAGCGAGTACAAGTAAATGGAAAGTGAAAGAGACTGAAGCAGCATTGAGAAAAGTATTTTGTGAAAAAATAAAAATATTGCAGTTTTTTCAATGATACTCAGTGCTTCGGCAAACTAAATGTAATTTGCCCAAATATTAATTGTCAGCTAGGATTTAGACCTATGGTAATTTGCTAAGGATTTCATAGATTTACATGTAAGCCAACCCCTAGCTGACCCTCATAGTCATTGCTCCACTAGAGGCCTACAGGAATACAGGGTTGTCCAAGGGTCACCCCAAAGCCCATGCAGAAACATCTCATCTGCCAACCGTGTGTATAAATGGAGAGTTCAAAACCCCACCACCACATCATCTCCCTGGTCTACCCCATTACCTGAACCTCTATACAAATGGGATTCTATCACTCCTTGTATTCCTCTAGGGGTTGCAGGTTGTGACTCACTCAATGTCACTGTGCACCAGGGGCCCATGGGACATGGGGGCTCAGGTCACCAGATGCATGTATTGTTTAAGGGGTCCTCTACTCACTGCCAGGAGGGTAGACCTCTCCCCACTAGCCACCACCATCTCCCGACCTGACCAGATTTACCCCTAATATTTATATCCTGTTCATTTTCACCGATGTAGCATATGATGAGTCAGGCCCACCTTCTCTTGGATATTCAGGCAACCTCTCTGAATATATGGCCAGAATGTGACCTGGGAACTAAAAAGGTAATTTAGTAAATACATACAAATATATATAAACTCAAACTAAAAGGCAAAGGAGTTTGTTTTTTTGATGAAGTAGACAAAAGATATTTCAGATTTGTTTTCCTGCTGTATTGGGGGGGGGGGATTTCCCTCACTTCCTGTGTGGGGGAAAATCTTTCCGATATGAAAAGAGGAAGAAAAAAAAATACTTTTTATAAACTAGTTAGGAAAGGGTTAAAATCTCTTTTCCTGGCACCAACGTGGAAGCATACTACCACATGTATGCTGCCATGAATTGGCGCCAGGAAATAAAAAATATGGCTAGTGTTTAATACAATTTTATGTTTTCCTGGGGCCAACATGGCAGCATACATGCGGTAGTAATAGGGTTGCCACCTGTCCAGGATTCACCTGGACAGTCCGGGTTTTCAATTGTGTGTCCGGTTTTCAGTCTGCCTAAAAACCAGACACATTATTCAGACTGGGCTGTGGCTCCCTAAGTTAGCTGGAGAGAGGATTAGGCTTTCTCTTCCCTCCAACCTGCAAGGGGTGCTAGAGACCTGGCACTGAGCCTGAGAGTTCACCTCTGACTGTCCTTCTTTCTTTCCTCCTTGTCATGTGACTTATCACATGACTGGAGAGAGGAAGAAGGAGCTTTCTTGCAGAGTTTGTGATCTGTGAGTAGAGGGGGGATAACTCTGATGTGTGGAGGGACACCAGATGTAAGGAGGCAGTCTGATGGGGAAACCAGATGTGAGGAGGCACTCCGATGGGGACACCAGATGTGAGGAAGCACTCCGATGGGGAACCCAGTTGTAAGAAGCCACTCTAATGGGGAAACCAGATGTAAGGAGCCACTCTGATGGGGAAACCAGATGTAAAGAGGCATTCCGATGGAGACGCCAGATGTGAGGAGGCACTCCGATGGGGACACCAGATGTGAGGAGGCACTCTGATGGGGAACCCAGTTGTAAGGAGCCACTCTAATGGGGAAACCAGATGGAGGAGCTTTCTTGCAGAGTTTGTGATCTGTGAGTAGAGGGGTGGTAACTATGATGTGTGGAGGGACACCAGATGTAAGGAGGCACTCTGATGAGGAAACCAGATGTAAGGAGGCACTCTGATGGTGAAACCAGATGTAAGGAGGCACTCTGATGGGGACACCAGATGTAAGGAGCCACTCTGATGGAGAAACCAGATGTAAGGAGGCACTCTGATGGGGAAACCAGATGTAAGGACTAGGAGGGACTCCAATGGGGACACCAAATGTGAGGAGGCACTCTGATGGGGAACCCAGTTGTAAGGAGACACTCTAATGGGGAAACCAGATGTAAGGAGCCACTCTGATGGGGAAACCAGATGTAAGGAGGCACTCTAAAGGGGACACCAGATGTAAGGAGCCACTCTGATGGGGAAACCAGATGTAAGGAGGCACTCTAAAGGGGACACCAGATGTAAGGAGCCACTCTGATGGGGAAACCAGATGTAAGGAGCCACTGTGATGGGGAAACCAGATGTAAGGAGGCACTCTAAAGGGGACACCAGATGTAAGGAGCCACTCTGATGGGGAAACCAGATGTAAGGAGGCACTCTAAAGGGGACACCAGATGTAAGGAGCCACTCTGATGGGTAAACCAGATGTAAGGAGGAACTCTGATGAGGTCACCAGAAATAAGGGGGTATTCTAATGTAGCTAATTGATCTAAAGGGGCATTCTGATGGGGACACCTTGTAAGGTGGTTTTATTTTCTTTAACTTGAAATATTGATGTGATTGGCCTACTTTTATGTTTTAATAGAGAGCAATTTGGATCTTGGCTGGAAGAAAATTTTAGTGACCAGACCTCCTTGAGACTGAATTCATTACCCCTGCCCTAGATAGACATTTATTTATTGCAGGAATGTGCGCAAAATTGCATGCATTTCTGCAATGCACAAAAACATGCAGTCATTTTGCAGGTGTGCAGTGGTGCCAATAAGGCTTAATGGCACAACCACACACCTTGCTTTTGCACTCGTTCATCTGCAGCAAAACTCAAGGTAACAAAGTATCATGTGTTTTGGTGCAGCACAATTTATAAAATGGTTCTACAGGTGTTACATCTATTTGTACTACTCTGTTTTTCATTGTTATGTATGCTACAAAAAAATGTCTTTGTCATGCGCCGTTAAAGTGTTCGGGCTTGGCTTGAAGAAAAGGTGGCAACCATAGGTAGTAGGCTGCCATGGATGGGCACCAGGAAAGGAATATTATGGTAAGTATTTGATACAGTTTTCCATGTTTTTATCTGTCTGTGTCCCCACTAGGGGGGTCAATGTCTCATTCACACAGGTGTACCTAAGCACCCGTGCATCTCCATGCAGCAGTCCCATTCATGTCAATTGCCAGCAGATGCTGCACAGTTACAGCCGCTCCTCCCAATTTGACATCTGTGTGGGTGCATTTCCTTTAAAGCGGACAGTGTGAGTTCAAGGCTGTCCACCTGCACCTGCCTGAATGCCAAACTTTGAGCAACAGTTGTGTCTGTGCAGCTGCTGCATACCAATTGATTTGGATGGGACCCCCTGCAGGCAGATGCATGGGACACCTGTACATCCCCATGCAGGCAAACATGGCCCTTGCACGGGTGTACGCTGTGGTACCCCCATGTGAACGAGGCATTTACCTGTATGTAGTTGCCAGAGTGGGAAATACTAGGTATATTTCCCCAATGGATTAAGTGATATTGATAAAACCCTGATAGAAGATGACACTTCTCCCCCTAAAACATAAAAAAAAAATTGGATGGTGTAGGATCTTAAAAGCAAATACTAAAGCAATATAAACTTTTTGAATATTGGAGGTGACTGTGCATTACTTTCTACTTATTTTCTTTTCCATCCCTAGTTGAGCCTACCTCTTACCTTCAAAGTATCGGAGAACCATGGCCAACTACAATGTGTCAATTTTTGTTTAGATTGTAACGTGTACTAATGCTGAAACACCTCTAAGGCTCCATGTACACGGGATGTTGTTAAAAGTCCCTTTGAATGCTGGAATTTTTAGGACGTTTGAAACGCCCGTTAGGTTCGCGTTTGCACACGCGTTTAGTGGGCGTTTGCGGGCGTTTGCATTTAGAACCGTTCCTAGAGGTCAAAAAAACGATTCCCCTTTAAAATGGAAAAACGCAAACGATAAACGTGGGTCATTGCGTTCAGTCGCGTTCGTTCGCGTTTTTGCGTTTGAAACGCCGGGAAACACACGTTCGAACACAAATAATTGCTTTCCAAAAAACATCCCTGAACTCAACTGCCTGCAAATGACTGTAAACGACACTGTGTACATGGACAGATAAGATAACATGTAGATGGGTTCAGGGGCTTCTGAAAAAAACACCCAACTGCTCCTAAACGGCCATTTACAACGTCCCGTGTACATGGAGCCTAACCCTGCAAGTTGGGTTTAGCCCAAGATTCAGGACAAAGGGAGACCCTATTGCAGGCTGGAAGATCATGTGTGAGATGTCCCACAGAAGAAGATCAAAGCCACTTGAGATGTTGAATAAGTCAACCTCGTTTCACTTTTTCTTACAAACTAATTGTGTCACAAACATATCAAGTGTTCTGAACAGTGCTTGAGGCATAACTGCTGGCTGAAGAGAGATGATTAATTGATGTAAGCACTTTTAATAATGAAACACAAATCGTTACATGATGTGACCTAAAGAAGGAGAGGCAGATAATGTCCTGGAGGCTGCATACTTTGCGAGGTGGGGACCCTGTAATCATGTTTCCCTGACTTTTTCTTATGACATAGATGTCATCTCATTGGACTTGTGCAGTCGATTTTTTATCTTTTATTTTTTATTTTTTTTTTATTTAGTTCTTGAGGTTTGCCAGGATAACATGGGAAATTTCTGCGTCATGGGTTAGATGTATTTTGGTTTCACCAAATCCCTTGAAATAACCGCTTACCAATGCCAAGGATTAAATTGGGTTTATTGGTAATTTATGGTGAACTTAACCCATTCGTGAAACTTGGATGCCCAGCCAAAATTTATCAGTAGTGGTATGCATTGGTTAACTTGACAACTGTAATTGGCTGCGATACTGATCACATAACTGGGAAACAATCAAAGTGTTTCCCTACTGATAGTGCGAGATAACTGCTGTGAATGACAGTGCGGATCTGGAACTGGGAGCACACACTCCCATGATCTCCTAGTTTCATAATGGAACATATATTAGGTATACCTAAAGGCCAAACTTTTTCTTTTTAGTTTTGGATAGAATGGAGAGGGATTAGAACCACTGTCAACTTTTTATTGCAATAAAACTGTAAACTGTGCCCCAACTCTGCGCTCTTAGTGTATTACAACCATAAAATGGATATATATATCAGTGGCAGCTGGTGTATACAGGGAGCAGGGGCGCCGCCCCCCCCCCCCCCCATCCATGCGTCCGGCCCCCTAATCTGCATGCAGGGCGCTGGAAGCATGGAGCTTAATGGGTTTTTTTTTAATCACCTGATTAGAGCCAGAGGGTGATGTAAAGGGTGGTACCGGGGGGCAGAGCAGTGCGCCCAGAGCCCACCCATTGTGTGAATAGCGAATTGTCACACCGATCCTCCTCCTGGCCAATCAGGAAGCCAGTCTAATACCGGCTTCCTGATTGGCCGCATGGCAAACCCCATGCCATTGGCCAAGGAGGAAGCGGGAGCGGGAGGACCAGAGAAGACACGCCGCCGGAGTGAGAAGAAGCCGCCCGCCGAAGCCGTCACCGGAGTGAGAAGAAGCCCCCCCCGCCGAAACCGTCACCGGAGTGAGAAGGAGCCCCCCCGCCAAAGCCGTCGCCGGAGTGAGAAGAAGCTGCCCGCCGAAGCCGTTGCCGGAGTGAAAAGAAGCCGCCCGCCGGGAGACCGGGACTAAAGACGAGAGAAGTCGCATTGAAGGGGGCACGCACGCTTAACTCTGCATTGAATATGCACTGTATATATATATATATATATATATATATATACAAACCAAAAAAAAGTTGGGACACTGTACAAATTGTGAATAAAAACAGAATGCAATGATGTGGAAGTTTCAAATTTCAATATTTTATTCAGAATACAACATAGATGACATTTAAAATGTTTAAACTGAGAAAATATATAATTTTAAGGGAAAAATCTTTGGATGATATTATGCACTGTAGATGACGATAACTTCAAACTCTTTGCAATCTTTCTCTGAGAAACTCCTTTCTGATATTGCTCCACTATTTTTCGCCGCAGCATTGGGGGAATTGGTGACCCTCTGCCCATCTTGACTTCTGAGAGACACTGCCACTCTGAGAGGCTCTTTTTATACCCAATCATGTTGCCAATTGACCTAATAAGTTGCAAATTGGTCCTCCAGCTGTTCCTTATATGTACATTTAACGTTTCCGGCCTCTTATTGCTACCTGTCCCAACTTTTTTGGACTGTGTAGCTCTCATGAAATCCAAAATGAGCCGAAATTTGGCATGACATTTCAAAATGTCTCACTTTCAACATTTGATATGTTATCTATATTATATTGTGAATAAAAATAAGTTTATGAGATTTGTAAATTAGTCCATTCCTTTTGTAGTCACAATTTATACAGTGTCCAAACTTTTTTGGAATCGGGTTTGTATATATATTTACAAAAATAGTCCCTATCACAGCTGCAGTATTAACCCCAAATAAACTCTGATTGGAGATAATTATATGTCTATATCAATCACAACTATGCAGTGCTGTGTAAAAATATTTAAAAAAATATTAACCCAAAAAATATACACATGGGGGCGTGGCCGAACCGGGCATGTGAGAGGACTCAACTCACGGAGCTCCCGCACTTGATCCTACAATCTAATCCTTTTCCCCGGCCGGATTAACCTATATTGCAGATTGTTCACCATCCGGGGGTCCCCGTGATCATCCTGGTGCCTCTTGCTCCCCACTGCGTGTCCGGATACCGGAGATCCCGGAGGACTACAGGGTGAGCCCCGCTGGCGCCGCCGACAATCTCCTGCCATCCTCCTTGAACGGTCCATCCACGAGCTCCATCCCACCCCCAAGTGTCTCCCCCGCACCCCGGGTAAAGCCTCCTGCCTGTATTTTTCGAGAGAGACTTGCTTTTGTGGAGATCCGTTTTGCGGCCTAGTCGCGGGCCGAAGCCGCGGACTTTCCTGAGGCCGGCGGCCGATCGCGGAGGCGCCTGGACGTCCGTGGACCGGGTGAGCTGCCGATCCTATCTTCTTTGCCTCCTCTGCCTCCTGCTTGCTCCGGACTGCCTCCTGCTGTTCCCTCCACCCTTGGAACTCTGCAGCAATATCCCAGCTCTGCGCTGCTCCTTGCCTGTGATTACAAGTACAGCCACCCTTCCATACATCAGGCCGCATCTCCCTCTCCTCTCCTGCATTTCTAGCCTGACCTGCCTTGCTCAGGAGAGCCAGTGCTGTCTCACCCCCTCCTCCCCCCTGCAGAAATACCGCCATGACTCGCGGCAGCAAACCTAAAGAGGACAACACAATCTCGGCGGCGCTTCAAGATGGCGCTGGCCCATCAAATCCACAGCGTGTCCTGCGTGGCCCTGACAGACAGAAGGAGGCTGCGGTGAAGCCCAAAACGACCCGTCCCGCAGGTAAGGATGCTGCTGGGGATATATTACTTTATGCTAAGAAGCTGTCGGAACTCAGGGATCAGGAGGCTGGGGACTGTGCTCAGGCTGACAGTGGGGGGCGCCCCGATGCAGTCTCGCAGGGCCTGGGGGCTGCTCCGCAGCCAATGCTGACTGACTGGGACCTGGACGCAGATGAGGGGGTGACGGAGGAGGAACAACAACCTACGCTTAGCCAAATACTTTGTGCGGTGCACAAATGTACTGCCTCTGTGAATAATGTTCAGGAGCGGTTGGGGGGTCTCACTGAAGAAGTGGCTCTCCTTCGCCAAGACCTACAAAAGATCCGTGAGCGCACTACTGCTGCAGAAAGCCGTATTAGTGACCTGGAGGACCAGCTACCAGCGCTGCTCACTGAATCCAGAACAACTGCGAGGCAGGTCCAGATCAATAAAGACAAGACGGATGATATAGAAAATCATTTGCGGCGCAACAATGTGCGCATTGTGGGACTCCCGGAGAAGGTGGAGGGCAGAGAACCCACTGAGTTTGTTGAAACCTGGCTCTGTGACATCTTTGACAGGCAATCCTTCTCGCCTCTGTTTGTGGTGGAAAGGGCCCATCGGGTCCCCACTAGAGCACTGCCGGGTAACGCTCCCAGGCCCATGCTGGCCAAGCTGCTGCACTACAGGGACAGGGAGAAGGTGCTGAGGCTGGCCAGGGAAAAGGCAGAGGTCAAGTTCAATGGGGTTCGGGTGTCTTTCTACCCGGACTTCTCTGAAGAAGTCCAAAAGCAGCGAGCAAGATTCACCGATGTTAAGCAACGTCTCCGTCGCCTTGGACTCATATATGCTATGCTATACCCAGCCCGTTTGCGGGTCACCGCGGAAGGTAGAGCGCACTTTTTTGATACTGCTGCCGACGTGGCGAGTTGGCTCGACATTCATGAACCCGCCCTCCGTCAACGCCAGCGCGCTGCTCCTGATGAGTAAGGGGCGCCACAATGTGGACTTTGCATCTCTACGTGTTTGGACCCTCTGAAAGATTGCCCCGGCCGGGGTGCGTATCCTTTTTGTGATGGCACAGCTGTACTTCAACCAGCGAATACCTCTTCTAGTTCCGGTGTTCTGGTAAATGCATCTTACCTGGATTACAACATGCACGGTGCGCGGTTGCGCACATCAGGTTGGCGGGCCACTACTGGTTTGTGGGGCTGTTGTCCACGGAAAGCAGACTGGTTCTCCTGCCCGCCTCCTGTGGTTTGATAGGGCACCGTTGTGCCTTGTCCCGTTGGACTGTGGTCCTTTCTTCTTTCTTTTTGTTTTTGAGGAATCGCACATACCATTGACTTTGACAGCAACTTGGCTACGGACCTTTGGGGTGACTCCGAGCACCCTACTTCTGCTACTTTCCGGACCCCTACCCGGGGCATCTGTTCTGTTGGCGGGGGACGGACACATGCTACCCTTCACTACATGGCTGGACTCCCTATAGTCTCGTGGAACGTGAGGGGTCTTGGATGCCCTCAAAAGAGGGCCATGATAGCTGCTCAATTACGCAAGTATCACCCAGCGATTATAGGACTGCAGGAGACTCACCTGGTAGAGGACTCTGTAGGCTGTTTGAGATATTCCTGGGTGGGGCGAGGCTACCACTCCACTCCCTCTTCTTATTCCAGGGGGGTGAGTGTTCTGGTGCATAGGGCCATTGCCTTCCAGGAGTTGGGGGTGAGGGTGGATCCTGAGGGCCGCTTTGTATTTCTGCATTGTAAAATATTTCAGGTCACCTGTGTTTTAGCGGTGGTATATGTTCCTCCTCCATTCTCTTCCCGGGTGCTTCGCGAATTTCTAGAGTTTACAACGGATGTGGCGGATATACCCCTTTTTGTAATTGGTTACTTTAATGGGATCTTGGACCCTGTCAGAGATAGGCACCCGCCTGCTGTTCCTCCGGTTTCCGCGAGGGGTACTGCTCTCTCGCGCTTTCTGGGGGAGCTGGACTGGGTGGATGTTTGGCGCTCCCGGCATCCTGGCGTGGTTCGATTTTCCTGCTTCTCTAAGACCCATTCCTCTTTATCCCGTATCGACCTGTGCGTGGGCACTGGCGCTGCGCTCGCGCTGGTGGAACGGGTGGAGTACGCTCTGAGGGGGATTTCGGACCACTCCCCGTTGGTGGTCTGGATAACAGTGCAGCCCCAGACCGGTCTGCGAAGGGCCCCTTGGCGCCTGAATGCTTTCTGGCTGAAGCTTTTTCCCCCAGATACTGATATTTCCGCTGAGGTCACTCGTTTTTTTCTGCATAATGACCGGTTCCCTGACGCCCTTGTACGGTGGGATGCATTTAAATGTTTCCTCCGGGGTATCCTGATTACCAATATTAAGAAAGTGCAAAATGCCTCTAAAGATTTTGAAGAGCACTTGGCTCAGCGAACCCGTGATTTGGAGGAGGAATATATTGTCAACCCTTCGGATGTAACGAGAGATGCATGGTTGTCTGCACAGAAGGTGTGGGTGGGAGAGGTGCAGTCTAAGGCAGATAAGAAACGTTTCTTTGCTAAAACTACCTTCTATGAGGAGGGGGAGCGGACGGGCCGCCTGCTGTCACGCATTGTGGGAGTGCGCCCCTCAGCCCCCCCCATTGGTGCCCTCAAGTTGTTGGGTGGTCAGATAGCCAACACACCTGAAACCATTATGTCTGAACTGGTGCGCTTTTATTCTGATTTGTATTCCTCTAGGGTGTCTTGTGCACCGGCAGACCTTCGGCGGTATTTGGACGCAATCTCCCTCCCGCGGCTGACGGAGCGTCAGTGTGCAGATCTGGAGGCTCCCATCACTATGGATGAGCTGAGAGAGGCGGCTGCTCTCTTCCCGAGTTCTAAGGCTCCTGGTGATGATGGCCTCCTGGTCGAAATCTATCAGCAATATTCTGAGGTGCTTGCTCCTGAGCTGCTGAAGGTCTTCAATGCGGCTAGGGCGGCGGGTGCTCTGCCAGACTCCATGACCAGGGCTAGTATTGTCTTACTGCTCAAGCCGGGTAAACCTGCGTCAGACCCGGGCTCCTATAGGCCCATTTCTCTACTCCAGACTGATGTGAAAATACTGGCAAAGGTTTTAGCTAGGAGGGTTAATACTATTATTGCACATGTTGTCCATGAGGATCAGGCGGGCTTTATGCCCAATAGGTCCACTGCGATTAATCTTCGCCGTCTGTATGTAGCCATGCAGACACCGGCGGATAATGAGGGGGATAGGGTGCTGTTATCGCTGGACGCCAACAAAGCGTTCGACAGTGTAGAATGGGACTACTTATGGGCAGTGTTGGAAAAGTTTGGGTTTGGCCCAATATTTATCTCCTGGGTGAGATTGCTTTACTATCATCCACAGGCTTCCATTAGGGAGGGTGGCAGGATATCGGAGCACTTCTGTCTGGGAAGAGGCACTAGGCAGGGATGCCCACTGTCCCCGCTTCTATTCGCACTGGCTATCGAGCCGCTGGCGGCTACCATTAGAAATCAGGACTCCATAGTTGGGTTTCACTATGGCCCCCTTCAGGAGAAGATTCTGCTATATGCGGATGATATGCTCCTGATGCTTGGGGACACTGTTGCCTCTTTACAAGCCACTATGGCCACCATACAGGATTTTGGCCGATACTCTGGCCTCACTATCAATTGGTCCAAGTCGGCCTTGTTGCCGCTGGATAAACCTGGGGATCCTCTCCTGGGAACGCTCTGTCCAGTACCTGTGGTAACTAGTTTTAAATACTTGGGGATAGTGGTTTCCGCAGATCTGCTTCAATATTGTCATCTAAATGTCCACCCACTCCTGGCTCGGTTTCGCGACACAATTAAGGTCTGGAACAAGCTGTGGTTATCGGTTGCCGGCAGGGTGAACCTGATAAAGATGGTTCTGATGCCACAACTCCTGTACTTCCTACACAACTCCCCCGTAGTCATTACGCTGAAAATCTTCCGGGTAGTCAATACGTTGTTTAGGTCCCTTATCTGGCAAGGGCGGGCGGCCCGGATCCGGATTGAGCAATTGCAGAAACCCAGGGACATGGGGGGCCTTTTTCTCCCCAATCCTTGGATTTATTATCTAGCCTCTCAGCTGCAACACTTGGTTGGGGCTGTGGCTGGAACGGGGGGTGGGGCATTTCACAGGTGCCCACGGCATTCCTGAGGGGTTGGAGGCTCAACTCTTTGCTAAATCTAACAAACTCCACCCTACCTATAGACTTCTTCAGAAAGTCTGGGATAAGGCCAGACAGTTACAACAGGTTACCGGCTACACTTCTTATAGTCCCATATGGCATAATCACACATACCCTGAGCTGGACAAGCTGGATCAGGCTGGAAGGTGGCTGCCGTTTGGGGTTTCCCACATTAAACACATTCTGCTCAATGGGGCGCTCATACCCTTTGAGCAACTGCAACTTTGGTTCTCCTTGCCGAATACTATGAAGTTCTATTACCTGCAACTTCAGCATGCATTCCGGGCACAGCCTTCCTTGTCCCACTCCAGCTTGTCCTCCACACCGGTATTTTTCCTTATGGAGCAGTATACTTCTACTAAGGGTTTTATATCAGCCTGCTATGCAGCCTTATTGGGTTTATACCTGGACAGATATCCCTGTAAGGCGTGTGACCAGTGGGGCGGGGATGTGGGGGAGATACCTGCGGAGCAGTGGGAGGAGGCCTTGGAGTCAGTTAAACAGTGCTCGCTTAATGTTTCCCATTAGGTGTCCCAGCTGTATATCCTTCTACGGGTACATCATACCCCGGCGAAGCTGTTTGCTATGGGTATCCGATCGGACAATATGTGCAATAGATGTGAGAGAGAGGTGGGGGACCTAATACACCTGTTATGGAGATGCCCAAAACTGCATCGGTACTGGACCTCAGTGACCTCCACTATTAACAGAGTTCTGGGCTTGGCGATCCCTGTGGATCCCAAGCACTGCCTCTTGGGTATATTGGATCACATTATAGATGATAGATATTTGCGAGAGGCGGCTGCGCGAGCTCTGTTTCAGGCTCGGCTGCTTATTCTCCGACATTGGGTTGATCGGGATCCTCCTACATATCGGATATGGCTGGAGCGGCTGGGCGCCACCCTTCGCATGGAAAAGTTTATTTACTTGCATAGAGGTGCCCCGGCTAAGTTCCAGAAAATTTGGGGAGTCTGGCTGAATTCTCCGGGGATGGCTCCTACCTACCTGGTCCTCGACCGTCTGCTGCTTTAGGTGATTGGGGGGGGGGGGGGGGTGGGCCTCTGGTGGTCTGTGTTGAGAGAGCTGCTTTGATTTTGATGCATGACTGTTCTTCTTTGCTACGATTTTTTTTGGTTCAGGCTGCTCTCTGATTTCTGCTGTATACTGGTTCTGTGGCTGAGATCTGTAACACATTATGTGCCTTGTCTTGTGGCTGTTTTTACGTGTTTCTTCTGTTGCACTGCATGTTGCATGTTTGTATTTGCCTGCGATTTCTCAATAAATTTTTTTCTTGATTTAAAAAAAAAAAAAATATACACATAAAACAAGTGGTTATTGCAAATGCTCGGATACTATCTCCAAAAAAAATCCAGTGTATTTTTTTTTGGATGCTTATAACATTATCACCAATGAAGGTTTATGTTTAAACCTGTATATAATGGGTATGGCGCTGCTCTGCAATATAATATATGTTTATGAAAAGGATGCACATATGTATACCATAAAATGTGTGGTGCTCAGATAATGTGTGTATGTGCTAATGGTAATAAATTCACTGAAAATACATAGCGGGTGACTTGTGCTTATAGAGAAAAATCTTAACAATACATAACTAGTACATAATAGAAATACATGTGCAAAATCAAACAGCAATTTTACATACTCACAGTATGCAGCATTAAATGAGTCCTTCTGTGACAAAAAAGTGACTGGTGCTCATTAACCACTTCCGGACTGCCCTCTGTGTATTTACATCGCTACTTTGTCGTTCAGGACCAGGGTTATGACAGCAGATAGCTGCCAAAAACCCCAGTATATTTTTAAACAGGGAGCAGTTCACTTAACATAAAAGTGATCCCAGTCGGCAGATTCGCCACGGGATCATTTTTATGGGTGGCAGGAGAGGTGCCCCGAGGTGCCCCCCGCCGCTTCCCGGAGAGATCGGCAGCTGCGGAAATGATCCGATCCTGTGTACAAATGGACAGGAAGTCAAGTGAGGGCAAGATGGCCCCCACTCGACTCTATGCCCTTGGAGGACCGGAGCGACGTCATACATCATTTCCGCCCACCAGCCTTACAAGGGCCCATTTTTTTTACATTTTGAATGCTTTTAAGTGTAAATGTGAGATCTGAGGTCTTATTGATCCCAAATCTCACATTAAAGAGGCCCTATCCTGCTAATTTCTGTTACAAGGGATGGTTACATTCCTTGTAATAGGAATAAAAGTAATCAAAATTTTTTTTAAAGGGACAGTGTAAAAAAAAAAAAGTAAAATGAGTAAAAAGAATTGAAAGCGCTCTGTCCTTCCAAGCTCAGGCACTGAAGCGAACGCATAGGAAAGTCACGCCCACATATGTAAATGGTTTTCAAACAACACATGTGAGGTATTGCCATGATCGGTAGAGTGAGAGTAAAAATTCCAACACAAAACCTTCTCTGCAACTCTAAACTGGTAACCTGTAAACATTTTAAAAACGTCGCCTATGGAGATTTCTAAGTACCGAAGTTTGTCGCCATTCCACCAGCGTGTGCAGCTTTTAAAGCATGAGCAGAGGACCAGTGACTGACAATCACCATTTCTCTGCTCACAGAGTATAAATTATTCACAGTATATTATCTATAATTAAAGTATTTTTTATATGTAATCAGAGTAAGTGATAATTGGCCCTTTGGCACAGATTTCTATGCATAGGTCACATTGTTTAAAGTGCATTAAATAGAAATACAAAAGATTAAATTGAATCATTGTATCATACCTAATTAAATTGCAAATATTTTTAATCTCATGCTACACTGCCATCTAGAGTCCATAGGAGGTCTTGCTTAAAAATGCATTTAATATAGTAAATAATATAGCTCTATAAACTATGCAGATAGGAGCAGCTTTTTTCAATCAATAAATAAAGTTACATATGTTTATGCAAAATCTGAAGCAATACTGTTGTCAAAATATAACAAGATGATAAAAATAAAAAAAACATTAATAATATTTATTCATTTTGGTCAAGGAAAAGCAAGCACATTTTCAATCTCTTTATGAAGCTTTACTGCCATCTCATGGACAATGCTTCCACTACTACTACAACCACTACTACTGTTACTACAGCTACTACTGTTATTATTCCTAATAATGATAAGCCAAATGCACTTGGGTTTGGTCCAAGCAGGGTTCAGCTACATTTGAACAGGCATCTACATTTCAGTTGGACTCACACAATACAAAGTAATCATTTCAGCAGTCTCTGATAATCTCTTGAATAATGTCTACGGTCCATGACCATCTTTTGTATCATGTCTGTGGTTCTTACCATCTTCTCTCCCATTTCCACAGTCTCTGACCATCTCTTGTACCATGTCTGTAGTCTCTGACCATTTCCTATATAACTTCTGCAGACTCTGACCATCTCATGTGTCAAATCTGCAGTCTCTGACCATCTTAACCATCACGTCTGCAGTCTTTTGCTATTTCTTGTGTCATGCTTACAGTCGTTGACCATCCCTTGTGTTAAATCTGCAGTCTCTGACCATCTCTTGTATCATGTCTGCAGTCTCTGACCATCTTGACTATCATGTCTGCAGTCTCTGACCATCTTGACTATCATGTCTGCAGTCTCTGACCATCTCTTGTGTCATATCCTATTAATTATCCCTATAGAGTAGAGGTTAATAATGTCAGACAGGATTGGGGATGCCACTCAGTGCACTTCTTGCTGCATGTATGCATTCCTTGATGAACCAATCAAGGGCGAATACTGCTGTGCAAGATGTGACCGACTAGTTTCTCTGGAAGCCCAGATTCTGAACCAAAAAAAACAAAAAACAAAGTGGCAACATTGCGTAGCATCAACAACCTGTAAAGAAGCTTGGACATTACCCAGCATGTGCTGGCAGGGGCCGGCATAGAGGAGGGAGGAATAGAGGAGACGCAGGCACCAGAGGTAGGCAGTTGGGTGACAGTTAGAAGGAGGGGAAGAGGGAAGAGCGCTAGAGAGGCCAGTCCTGAGTTGGTACACTCCAACAAATATGCCAAGTTGCATAACAATGGGGATATCAGCTCAGGGGTGGCAGTGCTGGAGCATGCACCCTCCCCCAGCTGCCAGGAGGGCAGCAGCTCCAGGAAAGAGGGGGGGCGAGATACAGGAAAGGTTAGGCAGGTTGTGGTAGTGGGGGACTCAATTATCAAGAGGACAGAAAGGGCAATCTGTCAAAATGATCGTGGTAGCCGATCAGTATGTTGTTTACTGGGCGCTCGCGTTCAGCACATCGCAGATCGGGTGGACAGATTATTGGGCGGGCTGGGGAGGAAGGTGGAGGATCCTAAAAAATAATTTCAGGGACTTAGGGAATAGATTGAGGAATAAGACCTCTAAGGTGGTTTTCTCTGAAATACTGCCTGTACCTCGAGCCACACCAGAGAGGTAGAAGGAGATTAGGGAACTTAACAAGTGGCTGAGGAACTGGTGTAGGAAGGGGGGTTCGGGTTCCTGGAGAACTGGGCTGACTTCTCAGTTGGCTCTTTAGTAAGGACAGCTGCACCTTAATGGGGACGGTACAGCTCTATTGGGGAGAAAGATGGCCGCAAAGTTGGAGGGGATTTTAAACTAGGAGTTGGGGGGGAGGGCTCTGAGGTAGAGTCAGTCAGGAGGGAGTTAAGGTATTATTGGAGTCAGCAGCGACATCATATCCGTATCGTCTACAATTGGGGGGGCTGTGCGGACAAACCTCAGAGCAAACAGGAACAAAATTAAGCACTATTCACTATCAACTTCCACAAAACTAAGAGGGGTACATGCAAATGCCAGGAGCCTAGCTAATAAAATGGATGAGTTGGAACTGTTAGTACATGAGGAGGACATAGACCTTGTAGGAATAACAGAAACTTGGTTCGACCCCTCCCAAGACTGGTTGGCCAATATCCAAGGGTATTCTGTGTATAGGAAGTACAGGGAAGGAAAATAGGGGGAGGGGTATGTCTCTATGTCAAGAACAATGTAAGGGTGGTAGAGAGGTGTGACATTATGGAAGGGATGAGTACGGAGTTAGAATCTGTGTGGGTAGAACTCCATAGGGAAGAAGTAAAGGGAAAAGTAATTGTGGGGGTTTGTTATAGGCCACCCAACCAAAGGGAGGAGGTAGAGCTGGAATTTATATCACTGTAGGGTAAGGCGGCAAAGCTGGGATCAGTCTTCATATTAGGGAACTTCAATTATCCCGACATTGACTGGGAAGAGGGGACTGCTCACTCACTTAAGGCCTGTCTCTTCATGGAAACCTTACAGGACAACTTCATGGCTCAGTTGGTGGATGCTTCCACTAGAAAGAATGCAGTGCATTAATTACTAATGACCAAGACCTAATCTCAGATGTAGGAGTCTGGGACAACTTGGGTTCTAGTGATCACAGGATGATCTCATTTAGCGTAAATCACAATATAGCAAGGCAGGAGGGGAACATAAGAACCCTAAACTTCAGAAGGGCAAACTTTCCCAAACTATGCTCAATGATAGAATAAACTGGGATCAAACCCTAGGAACACTGACCACGGAGGAAAAATGGGAATGCTTTAGTAACATATTAAACAAATGCATCTCACAGTGCATTTCTATGGGAATAAATTTAGAAGAGCCAAAGCCAAACCTGGCTGGCTAAACCATAATGTAACTAAAGTTATTCGGGGAAAAAAAATGGCATTCAAGGAATACAAATCAGAGGGCACATTATCAGCCTTCCAGCAATACAAGGAATCAAATAAGAAATGTAAATACGAAATCAAAATGGCTAAAATCAACTTCAAGAGACAAATAGCACAGGATAGAAAAACGAACAAAATTCTTTAAATATATCAACAGCAGAAAAACAAGGTCAGAGCATGGTGCACACATAATTACCGATGATGGGAGGATGGTTACAGAGGACACTGAAAAGGCAACTGTGATTAATGCTTTTTTCTCCTCTGTCTTTACACAGGATACACTGACCATGACTATATGGTTAGCAGTACTTCACTGGACTTCCCGCTATGGCTAACAGAGGGTGAAATCAGGGAAAGACTGGATAAAATTAACACAAATAAATCACCAGGCCCGTATGGCATACATCCGAGCGTACTCAAAGAACTCAGTAATGTTATATCTAGACCACTGTTCCTGATCTTTGCTGACAGTATTTTGACAGGAACTGTACCAGGTGATTGGAGGAAAGCTAATGTGATATCGATATTCAAACAAGGGCAGAGGCATATCCCGGGAAATTATAGGCCGGTAACAGTGGCGGCTGGTGCTCAAAATTTTTTTTGGGGGGGGGCGCAAAAAGAAAAATGTAATAGGTATTGCTTTGCGGCAAAAAACGTGGTAAAAAATTGCGTGACTTTGAGGTCATTGTACAGGCATGGCACAGATGATGGTATAGGCATGGCACAGGTGATGGTATAGGCATGGCACAGGTCATAGTACAGGCATGGCACAGGTCATAGTACAGGCATGGCACAGGTGATGGTACAGGCATGTCACAGGTCATGGTACAGGCATGTCACAGGTCATGGTACAGGCATTTCACAGGTCATGGTACAGGAGATGGTATAGGAATGGCACAGGTCATGGCACAGGTGATGATACAGGCATGGCACAGATGATGGTATAGGCATGGCACAGGTGATGGTATAGGCATGGCACAGGTCATGGTACAGGAATGTCACAGGTCATGGTACAGGAGATGGTATAGGCATGGCACAGGTCATGGCACAGGTGATGGTACAGGAATGGCACAGATGATGGTATAGGCCTGGCACAGGTCATGGTATAGGCATGGCACAGGTCATGGTACAGGCATGTCACAGGTCATGGTACAGGCATGTCACAGGTCATGGTACAGGCATGGCACCAGTCATGGTACAGGCATGGCACAGGTAATGGTACAGGAGAAGGTATAGGCATGGCACAGGTCATGGTAAGGGCATGGCATAGGTCATGGCACAGGTGATGGTACAGGCATGGCACAGATGATGGTATAGGCATGGCACAGGTGATGGTACAGGCATGTCACAGGTCATGGTACAGGAGATGATATAGGCATGGCACAGGTCATGGTAAGGGCATGGCACAGGTCATGGCACAGGTGATGGTACAGGCATGGCACAGGTGATGGTATAGGCATGGCACAGGTGATGGTATAGGCATTGCACAGGTGATGGTACAGGCATGTCACAGGTTATGGTACAGGCATGTCACAGGTCATGGTACAGGAGATGGTATAGGCATGGCACAGGTCATGGTACAGGCATGACACAGGCATGGCACAGATGATGGTATAGGCATGGCACAGGTGATGGTATAGGTATGGCACAGGTGATGGTACAGGCATGTCACAGGTCATGGTACAGGCATGTCACAGGTCATGGTACAGGAGATGGTATAGGCATGGCACAGGTCATGGTACAGGCATGACACAGGCATGGCACAGATGATGGTATAGGCATGGCACAGGTGATGGTATAGGCATTGCACAGGTGATGGTACAGGCATGGCAAAGGTCATGGTACCGGCATGTTACAGGTCATGGTAGAGGCATGTCACAGGTCATGGTACAGGCATGGTACAGGTCGTGGTACAGGCATGTCACAGGTCATGGTACAGGCATGTCACAGGTCATGGTACAGGCATGTCACAGGTCATGGTACAGGCATGTCACAGGTCCTGGTACAGGCATGTCACAGTCATGTCATTTACCTGCTCTTGGGCTGGCTCACTCGACCGGACCGACTGCTGTGCTGTGGGCTGCTGAAGACGGAGACACGTTGCGCGCCGCTGCTCCTCCTCCTCGCTCTGACGGCGGGCGGGAAGGTGAGGACAGTGAGTGACTGACGCACGCACCGCCCCCATGCGACGTCAGCCAGGATGTCCTGAATGATTGGCCCAGGCTGGAGTCTGGACCAATCACAGCCAGGACAGGACTAGTGGGGAGTGTCGGGCGCATTGCTCTGCGCCCCGGTGACAACCAGATCGGCCAGCAATCGGCGCCTCTGCCTGGCAGCACGTGGGCTGCTAAACCCCACCCCCCATTGGCAGTAATAGGACCGGCGTCCTGGTATAAGATCAACTTCGCAATAGCATGCAATGTCAAGCTGCAGCTGCCAAAGCCGGCAGAATATTGGCATGCATAAGGAAGGGGATGTATTCCAGAGATAAAACTATAATCCTACCACTTTCTAAAACTCTGGCCTGACCGCATCTGGAATATTCTGTCCAGTTCTGGTCGCCAGTCCTCAGAAGGGATGTGTTGGAGCTGGAGAGAGTCCAGAGAAGGGCAACAAAATTAGGGGATTGGAGGACCTTAATTATGAAGAGCATCTACAAGCGCTTGATTTATTCTCCCTAGAAAAGAGACACCTGAGACGGGACATGATAGCGATTTACAAATACCTCAACAGTGATCTCGACATAGAAAAAAACTATTCAGTCGCAAGGAATGCATGAGGACATGAGGCTGTAAAATGGGATTAGAGGAGAAGCATTTTAACCTCAGGCTATGCAGGGGGTTCTTTACAGTTAGGGCTACAAGACTGTGGAATTCTCTACCACAAATGGTAGTAACTGTGGGGAGTATGGCTACGTTTAAATGACTCTTGGAAGTACATCTCAAGGCTCAAAACATTCAAAACATTCATGGGTATGGGAAATGATTAAGGCCAACACACCTACACAGGTTGCACTGGATGGGCTATTGTCTTTTTTCAACCTTAACTACTATGCAACTATGTAACTATATCTGCAGTGTCTGACCATCTCTTGTGTCATATCTGCAGTCTCTGACAATTTCTTTTCTCATGTTTGCAGTCTCTGATCATCTCTTGTTTTATATGCACAGTCTCTGACCATCTCCTGTATCATACCATTAGTCCTCAACTATATCCTGTTGTGTTTCTGCTGTCTAGACAGTTGGTGGTAATAGGGGATTATATTTTCAGAAGGACTGATAGAATAATTTTTCACCAGGATCACCTCCAGGATTGACCAAACCTGGTACTATGATCTCTCAGATGTACATAACACAAAGGGAGTCGCCATTGGGTGTTCACAGGGATACAGCCTTTAAGTTGGAATCATCTGTGGTAGATACATATGGAAGGTTTATTTTCTTGAAAGGCACCCTGGGTAATTTTCCATGTACGCTTGCCAATATATGTGCACCCAACCATGATCAAGCTGGCTTTCTTGCTAAGGTCTTATCTAGGCTTAGGGATTTTGCAGAGGGGTGCGTAATTTTAGCTGCGGACCTGAACGCCCCTTTAGAACCCAAAATAGATACGTCCAAGGGTTCATCACACATCTCCAACAAATGCTTAACGTTTATTTATAAATGTCTTTTAGATACCCAACTTATGGGGAATTGTAAACCCAAAGGGGAGGGACTACTCACACTTCACTCATCCACAATTCCTATTCCAGAATCATTTACATATTCATAGACCACCATCACCTAGAATTGATACACCAATCCAAAATTAATGTGACCACCGTCTGTGCTCATTCCCCGGTTTGTTTGAGTCTTAATATCCCCTTCACACCCCTTAAAGCCACTAACTGGAAGCTTAATGACTCTCTTTTGGCTGACTTTGTTGATAGGGAACAGATTGGTGAGGAGCTATCCTTTTTCTTTAAGGTTAACGAGGATCCAAACATATCTCTGGGTGTACTTTGGGAAGCTCATAAGGCTCATGTTTGAGGCAAATTGATAGAGTCAGGGGGCTAGAAAGGAGAGGGCACGGTGTAAGCACCAGTCTTCCCTTGTCAGGGCAATTTCTGCTTTAGAGAAGAGTCATAAAGCTTTGCATTCCTTACCTCTACTGCATTCCCTCACACAAAAACGTGAAGAATTGAAGTCCCTCCTCCTCGCTGAACAGAAGCAAAAGTTTTGCATAGTTTCTCATCGCATATACGAATTTGAGGATAAGTCCAGTCGCCTCCTAGCTAGGTAACTGCAACAGAAAAAAACTGCGACGTTCATATAAAAAAAAAAACATCTTCTGACTCACTCGTTTTTGACACCAAAGCTATTGCGAAATAATTCCACCCATTATACCAACAACTATATCACGTACACAAATCAATGTCCGATTTACACTGCCATCGCAGTAAAATACAGGTATACCTGAAAAAATTATTTGTGTAGCGCACCTCCATAGGAGCTGCTAGTAAATGAAGTCCTATTTTCTCTTAAAGCACACAGAGCTAGGCACAGCATTTCCTTACTTTTACATTGGCTCCAAAGAACAGTCTAGGGGTTTCTTTTTAGGTTTGTTTTTTTTTTTTTTTTATTGGGAATGATGAACTAGGATAGGGAGAGGGAGCATGGGATTCTATAAAACTATAGAAATGGAAAACTTGAGGACTTCTCTTTTTCTGGCTGTACAGTACAAAAAGGAAAGTCCCACAGGAACTCTATGCTGATGGTGACATGTACCCCTTACAGAGTTTAACAGCTACATACAGTCACTAACTCCTCAGCAATAGGGTGGCTTACCCACAGGATAATCGGTTGACTCCTGGTGGATATCCACCAGGCTCTTCCTAGTGAGGGAGATGTAGACTCACACCATGGGACAGGTGTACTCTTTCCCACCAACTTCCTCCAGTCTCTCTCCAGTGAGCTTCTCCAGACATGACTTGATCCCTGGATGTGAATTTGCAAAAAGGCCCCCCTAGCTAAGCCTAGCTGGGGTCTCAGGTGTCTTCCTCGAGGGCGCTGTAGCAGGGAGTCTTCTCCTGCAGGACTGAACCCAGTGTGAAACACTGAGCAGCCCTAAATAATCAACCCCTACTCCATCGTTGCTAACTAAATTTACCTAGCAGCCGACTCTACACTCAAGAGGGTGCTACATTTGGAAAGGAAAATAAAAAAGATGGGGTTCACAGGAATGGATGATTGAAGACAACACAGCTCCACTTTATATACTATAATGAACATTATAGGTTGGAGTACTCTAGTAGTACTTCACACAGTGGTGTATTTAGGTTTTGTGCTGCCCTAGGCCTGACTAAACTTGTGCACCCCCTAATTTAAATATGACCCAGCACTTCCTGTAAAGGCCACACCCCTTCCTGTTTATGACCCACCCTATCATCTGTAAACCACAGACCATAACCACAGTCTATCAGTGCCCATCAGCATAGCTTCATCAGTTCCCATAAGTTTAGCCTCATCAGTGCAGCCTTATCAGTGCCGCCTCTTTAATCATATCAGTGTGGCCTCATCAGTGGTCACCAGTGTAGCCCCATCAGTGGCCACCAGTGCAGCCTTATCAGTGCCCATTAGTACAGCCTAATGTCACGGGATTAGTAAGATTACTCTTTTAAGATATTTGGACTTGTGTTTGCTTCCACTGATTGTAATTATAAGATTATTTCACTTATTTGTATAATAAATAGGAAGTCCATAGTCATTATACAAATCATTAAATATTTTTTTGCTGCCCCCCTGCAAAGTGCCGCCCTAGGCCTGGGCCTTGTTGGCCTAGGCCAGGATACAGCATTGACTTCACAGTTGACCTTCCTGGATCTCAATTTGCTTGCATGTGGAGATCAGATAACTACCATCACTCACTTCAAACAAACTGATCGTAATTGCTTTATCCCAGTTGATAGCTGCCATCACGATTCCTGGTCAGAAGCAGTAAAGGTTATGATAGTGACACCTTAGATAATACTATTAAGAAGGTGGTTAATATCAATAGAACGTCGCTTTTGGAGTCTAGTAAGCGCAAAAATCAAAATAATAACTCTAAAAATACATTTGTAACATCTTTCTCTGCGCAACATTTTCTGATCAAAAATATAATTCGGTAACACTGGCCCGTAGTGAAGAATGATCGTATTTTAGGTCCAGCTCTTCCAAATCAAACATGTGTTGTGTTTAGAGGTGTACCTTCCCTTAAGCCTCATACACACGCAACTAATTTCCGCCGACCGGTCGTCTGTCTTTTGTCCAGAGTGGTGTCTGTTGGTTGGAATGTGCTCTAGACTGCACACAAATTTTCCCGCACGACAGAATTCTACTTCAGAAGTGATGTCATGTGTTGGATTGCTTTCTTTGTGTTCTTTCATCTCTGAGCATGCCTAGTCTTGCTCATAAGATTTTTCCCCACCGAAATCTGTACTAATGAGACGAAAATCGGACATGTTTTGACGGTCGACAAAAATTATATAGCCTGCACACCAGGATTTTTTCGGCCGAAAAGTCGGAGTCGGTTGTCGGAAGCACCATACTAACAAGCCGAAAATCGGCAGATCGGTCGTCGGACGAAATTTCCCGGCCGAATCTCTACTCGTGTGTACGAGGCTTAAGACACAAAATAGCACATAATGTTATCGATTGACCGAGTGGACCTATTTTCTTTCCTGAATTGAAGGGTTATTTCCCCTGCCATAAGTGCAATATCTGTTCCTTAAATTCTTTCAAAGGTAGAAAGATTGTTTGGAAAAAAAAAGAAAGATTGAAAAATTCCGATCGGTACAAACGGGCAGAGAGTTTGTCATCAATTCTTTCATCACGTGCTCCACAAAAAATGTTGTATACTTATTACAATGTAAGTGCAGCAAACAACATGTCAACCGCACCATGAGAGCCTTACAAGTACGACTAGGGGAACACGTTGGGAACATTAAAAAAAGATTCCCGGGCCAAAGTGTTTCTAAACACTATGATTTGTGCCATCATAGGAACCCCAAAGACACGTTTTTTGTCGTTATCAACAAATTTACTCCTCATTGGAGGGGTTCGAACATTAAAAGGGAGATTTCGCGTATCGAAACACGCTGGATTTATTGTTTGAAAACATACGTTCCCTTTGGTCTAAACGTGGAGTGGGACATCAACTGTTTTATCAGAAAAAGTTAATCATTTTATTTTTATATATATTTTTTTTGTGTAATATTGATATTTTTTTTATATTAATGATGTGCTTTTTTACTAGTTATTGTAGTTTTTAATATTAACTTATTGTGGTATTATGTTTTTGATTTTCACACTAAGGTCTCATTAGGAACTGCTACATCATGATTATTTTTTTATTGTGTCATCTATTGGGCCATTCAATATATATTTTTTGAACATCATGATCATACTATGTTTTGACCACTAGATGGGGTGCCATTAACATATACTATATATACTCCATGGGTGTTATTACATTTAATAATGTTTTGTTTTGCCCCTTCCCCCTTTTTTCTCTCTTTACTTGAAAGTGAATGGGAAATAGGGTGAATGTAGACATTTGCTACTCAGGGTCCACGGTGCTATTACTTAGAATTCATCATTGACTGGATCCTTCTAAGCCGGGGTTTTACCTCATTTCGGCCCCCATCTTTTGTTTACTTTTATCTTCCCGTGGTGTTATACGCCTGGAGTTTGCATCACTTCCGCCCTTCCCGATATTGACTTTCGCTCACAATGTGGCACCTTCGCCCTTTGTTCGTTGTAGATAGGCGGTGTCCATACCGCCCTCTGTTCTATAATGGGGGATATAAATAGGCATGGAGTCACGTCTGGCAGCCACGCCCCTGACGACGTCAAGCCTATGATGAAACGCGTTGGGCGGTGCCAGACGTGACGTCACCACGTCCCCAGAGCTGGCTTTTATTCTATGAGTGCGGGGACGCCGCAGCTCCTACTCTTTCAGCATCTTATGAATTGAATATGCCTGACTATTCTTTGGATCATGTGAGTGCACTTCTTTTAAAATAAATTGGATGTTTTAAAAGTTACTACGCTATGTGCCTGTATACTTATTTACATATGTGGCTCCCAATCCCCTGGTCTTGAATGCCTCCCTGTTTCAACACCCTAAGAAGTGATACCTGGTGGTCTCCTTACTTTGTGTCAAGCGTTTAATGGCCTCTCCATTAGTTTGAGTGGCCATCGCAATCTGGTAAGCTGCTATTGGTGTGCTGTTGCTTCCACGGGTGATCGTTTGTTTGCTAAGAAGTACGGATTACATCCGCATGCTGGGATTTGTGGTTCCTTCTTCTCTGCACAAGTGTTTTTTTCCTTCTTTATTCAAGGACTAGTATATGGACTTCATATTGTTTTGCTTCACTGCTATGTATATTGTCTTTTGAGTTTCGACTGTTGATTGCACTACACATTTATGTTATACAGTATATAATGAACATTTGACTTCATAAAGTGAACTATTTCTGCTCCTTAGGTAGTTGAAACCCAATAAGTGAAAACAGTGACTCAACCCCAACTATTGCTCCCTCCATATATAAGGAGAGCAGAAAAGTGCCTCGAGTGTAGACTTTTAATTTAGCACAAAATAAAAAGACAAATGGCAACTCATAGAAGCCAGAAAACATCAGGCTTTTAGGATAATGCAGTGGTAAGGCTCCTCCTGGTGAACTGCCTGTCCGTTCAACCCGAATCATCAGTCGGGGGCACCCTGGTCTGTGGGAGAAGATGATGCTGGCAGTCTTCTGTTGACTTCCGGGTCCCAGGCAGAGGCTGTGAAGAGACACACAGCGCGGAGAGAGGCATGTGACATCACCGGGGAGCTAGGCAAACACGAGGCGTTTCTGAGCCTGCACTAAGCTCTAACTGAGCATGCACGCTCTTTCTTCAGGTGTTGAGTATTAGCAAGCACAGTTCCTGATGGTTATATATAGGGTGAGCTTACAGTACATGGGAGAGAGGGGGAGGAGATAAGGAGTCTAATACCAGTGAGAAATACAATAGATGGCCGATGTCAGTTGCAAAAACGAAATAGCTGTTACATAATTACATAGTTAGTGAGGTTGATAAAAGACATCAGTCCATCCAGTTCAACCTATGATGTGTGTGTGTGTTTGCTTTTAACCGTACATCGTATACCCCTGTATGTTGTTGTCTCTAAGGTGCCCATCTACTAGTTTTTTGAAACTATCAATGCTTCCTGCTGATACTGCAGCGTCCCACTCAGGACACGTGGGAACTGCAAATGTATTACTTCTTTGTTATTGTTGTTTTTTGCATGTGCATTGCTACACCTGTTTAATCCCTGTTCATAGGCTGGTCAAGTGTGCTTCATACTTCCCACCACAAGATGGGGATAGCACCACTTTGGGATATCTATCCCAGCTCAGGTTTATCTGTGGTCAGTTGTTCAGTTCAGGAAGTCTGTGTGTGGAGAAAAGCTCCATGTGAAGGTGACAGAAGGTCAGTCCAGAGAGGGACAAATTGGAACTGCTAAAATCAAAGGGTAAAAAGCCACCAAACGGCAGCAAGACCTTTGAGAATAAAGGTGAAGGATTTCCTTAGCCACTGGCAACCTCACCAAATTTCACTGGATTCTAAAGGGACCAGGAACAAGTAAGCATTATACTGAACCACAGCCTGAGACAAGACCTACCAAAACCTATTAACAGTGGATCAGCAGAATTCCTCTATTTACCCAGAGACTGTATTCTATCTGGATGTTTATGCTGCAATCAAAACCAGTCACAGTAAAAGTTGTGAGTTGTATCCTACCACTGTCTACCTCATTCTTCACTATTGCTATTACAACTGGTTGTACCACCATTAACGGTACTGGCGTCACGACAAATACCATCAAGGGACCCAGCCACCACAAGCACTCTAAACACCCCTGTCATCACGGGCACCTCAACCACCATCTTGGCTGGCGTTTCCCTATCACAGAGCGTGCCCCGGAGGATTTCGTGCTGTCTTCCTCTTCACTGTGCGACCAGCCCAGGGAGGCTTTCTGCTAACCGTAAGTAAACCGATGAACTGTATTATTGCTGTCTCTCATCGGCCCACCGTGCACCTCACGTGTCGCCCCTGTGGTTCTGGCTCGTCGCATAAAAATTTGGCGTCACGAACAGGATATTAACCCCTGCGCCTTATCTAAAAGAATGTTGCATTAGAATAAGCCCCTTTGCTTTATTGAGAGACTGTTTACTTATTGCACGCTTTGTGGGGCCACAGAACTGTTTAAACTGTTTCAAAGTCGCATGGAAGTGTTATCCCAGTTATCAGCATAAAAATCGCAGCATCCAAAGAGAGGAAATCAGACATTTGTGTGTCAACAAAACTGCTTGCTGTATTTGAATTGACTGTTTCTATTCACTTAAAATGGCTGCCGGAGGCCTTCCTGTTCAAAAATGTCTGTGCCATCACTGTGGATAAGTTAGTGACACCCCCTGGAGAGCGGGAAAGTTTGGTGCCACCCATTTATGCAAAATTGTCCGGCCAGCACGCCTTTCCTTTGCTGTGTCAATCCTGGGTGGAGAGTGTGAAAAGCGCACGCCCCAGAAGTCGCGAGACTAAGAAGAGAAAATAATCGCATTGCTTGCCGTCCGAGCAGTAATCGCAACCTGGCAGTTGCCTCTACTAACTATAAGGAGCACTAATAGCAGGAACTCTGCCAGAGACCCAAAATCAACATTGCTGCAGCATTGTATTCAGCTGACATTAAATTCTTAAAGGGCCATACACCCGCAAGACAGCGGTTGCCCATAGCAACACCGCACAAAAAGTGTCTAAAAACGCATTTGACTTACCTAACTAGAATTCACCTACTGTTACCATGTCTGTGCATGAAGATGACGTGCAGCCTGACCTCAGCAGACCCCCTGCAGCAGCCGCAGTCGGTCCCAGTACAATCCCAACCGCTGCAGCACCAAGCTTAATGCCTTTAACCATGCCTTATTATTTTGGGGCCCCCTGGTTCCCACGATATTCTGGAGAAATTCATACTTTAAGAGACTTTAAAGAAAAAATTCTTGCTGTGTTCAGATTGTACCCTGTATCCTCAGAGCAACAGATGGAGATTCTTCTTGCTCAATTGGAAGGAGCTGCACTCAGAGAAGTGAAATCTTGGCCAAGCTCAGAGAGAAAGACCATGGAGCAAATTTTTGAACGTCTCTACACCACCTTTGAACCCAGAACCGTGTCAGAGGTCAAGATGAGGTTCTTCAGCAAGAAACAGCAATCTGGTGAGTCACTCAGAGACTTTGCATTATCTTTGCAGGAAGCCCTTAGAGCTGTTGTCCAAGTAGACCCCCGTGAGGCAGAGAATCAGGACAAAACCCTGAAAGAACAATTTATTGAAGGCGTCAATACAGACAATCTAAAGAGCCAACTAAGAATGTTAGCCGCCCAACATCCAGGAGCTACCTTCTTAGATTTTAAAGAATTAGCTATCAGCATACTGGGAAAAAGCCCACCAACAGAACCTGTTAGATCTGTTGAAGTGCCTGTATCACAGCTAGTTACCCTTGCAAAGTCTTTACCTATAGTCAGTCAGGCAACCCAAGCTCCAGTTCCTGACACAGTTGCCGCCTTGACTGAGCAAGTCCATTTCCTGACTAAAAGTCTGGAGAAAGTCCACCAAAAGTTGGAACAATGGGAAAAACCATTAATGCTAGAGGATGAGAAACCGGTGTCCAGAAGACTCTTCTCCTCTAATTATAGAGAGACTTATTCCAGAAATTCTGGCGGACGTCCCCCTGACCGCACTAGTACCCCTAAGCGGCCAATCTGCACATACTGTCACAAACCAGGCCATACAGAAGCAACCTGCTGGCAGTTAAACGGGAAACCCCTGAGGCCAAGGACCACCCCTCGGGAGGTAAACCAATAGGTCCAGAAGATTCCCACTGGATGCAAAGATACGTTGGATCCCGTCCTGAAGTGGCACTTCAAATAAATGGAGTTCCTTTTGTTGCCCTAGTTGACACCGGATCCCAAGTCACCACTATCCAACAAGCAGCCTTTGAAAAATACTGGGATCAAAGTCAGCTAACCCAGCCTCCAGAATCCTGGCTGAGTCTCATAGCCAGTAACGGCAAACCCGTACCAGTCCATGGTTATTGGGAACCTACCATTCAAGTAGGAGGAACTACACTTCCTCGACAAGGCCTTATTGTGGTACGAGTCAGAGACAATAACCCTAACCCTCCAATTGTCCTAGGAATGAATGTCCTCAGGAACTGTTATGTTGAGATGCTAGAAGCCTTGCACCAGTTAGTGCCTACTGCCTCTCCTGATTCTAAGAAGGTGATCCAACAAACCATCCGTGTACTAAATGCGCAACAGAGATTCACCAACGAAAAAGGAGAAATTTGCTGTGCCCGCATCCGGGATAAGCAACCTGTGATCCTCAAACCCAACACCGAAACTCTCTTGTGGTGCCGAGCCGTAGTCGGAATTCAAGGTCAAGACTACCAAGCCCTGGTAGAGCCAGTTGTTTTGGAAGACTATCCTCTAGTTAGAGCTGCAAGAAGCCTAGTAACCGTCTCTGAAGGTAAAGTGCCTATACGACTCCTAAACTTGAGTGATAGCAGTGTAACACTAACAAAACACCGTCCTATTGCACAGCTAATCCAAGTCACTTTTCAAGATGTCATCAGTGTGGCTACAGCTACCACAGAGCAAATTACCAAGAGCCAGAACCCACAGGACCAAAATGTAAACACATCCTGGTGGAAAGAACTTCATGTGGGAGATGCTTCCACACCAGCAAACCAAATTGAGGGAGTACTAAAAATTGTGAAGGAGCTTCACTGTGCCTTCAGTAAGCATTCCACAGACTATGGAGAAGTGGATATCATCAAGCACTCCATCCCTACAGGTTCACACCCACCGATCAAGGAAAGATATCGGCCTATACCACCAACTATGTACCAATCCGTAAAGCAAATGATCCAAGAGATGAAGGACTCCAATGTCATTAGAGACAGCCATAGTCCATGGGCTGCACCTCTAGTCCTTGTCCGTAAAAAGGATGGTAACATCAGATTCTGTGTGGATTACAGAAAAATTAACCAAATCACCCACAAGGATGCTTACCCTTTACCACGCATAGAGGAATCTTTGACAGCTTTAGGATCTTCAGCCTACTTCTCTACCCTTGATTTAACCAGTGGATACTGGCAAGTACCAATGGCACCTGAAGATCGTGAGAAGACTGCATTTACCACTCCTATGGGCCTATTTGAGTTCAACTGCATGCCTTTTGGACTTTGCAATGCGCCCGGAACTTTTCAAAGATTAATGGAGCGTTGTTTAGGACACAAAAATTTTGAAACCGTCCTGTTGTACTTAGACGATGTCATCATCTACTCAAAATCTTATGAAGATCACTTGAAACATTTGGCCGAAGTTTTTCAAATCCTCATTAAACATGGACTCAAAGTCAAACCATCTAAGTGCTATCTACTGAAGTCAGAAGTCAAATACTTAGGGCATATTGTAAGCTCTGAAGGTGTTAAACCGGATCCAGAGAAGATAGCCGCAGTCCGAAATTGGCCTACTCCTACTACAGTGAAAGAAGTGAGGAGTTTTCTCAGTTTCGCAGGATACTACAGACGCTTTATTCCTCATTTTGCCCAAATTGCGGGGCCAATACTAGAACTTCTGAGAGGACATCCTAAGAGGTACCAAAAGTCTCCAATACCAGTTGAATGGAACACAGAAAGAGAAATTGCCTTCCAGCTCCTGAAGAAGAAGTTAACAGAACCACCAATCCTAGGCTATCCAGATTACCAGCAGCCATTTCATCTTTACACAGATGCTAGTAAGAAAGGTCTGGGAGCTGTCCTGTCACAAGTACAAGAAGGTAAAGAAAGAGTTATTTCCTACGCTAGTAGATCTCTTAGAGGTACTGAAAGAAATGACCAAAACTATAGTTCCTTCAAATTGGAATTCCTTGCACTCGTGTGGGCTGTTACGGAAAAATTTAAAGATTACCTTGCCGCAACACCATTTGTGGCCTTCACAGATAACAACCCACTAGCACATCTTAATACCGCTAAGTTGGGAGCATTGGAACAAAGATGGGCCTCACGCCTAGCTAACTACGATTTCACCATAAAATACAGAACAGGAAAAGCAAATGAAAATGCGGATGCATTATCTCGTCTGCCTACCCAAGAAGACCCTACTACACAGGAAGATGTTTGGGAAGAGGTAGAAATGCCAGCTTTTTACAAAAATTTTGCCCAACAAGACATTATCACCATCAAAGGAAGAAAAGTCCTTAACCTTCAACAACAAGTGGATCCAAGATCCCAAGTGGACAAAGAAAGGTGGATCAAGCTGCAAAATGAAAGCAGAGTGTTGGGAGAACTGCAAGATTTCTTCACCAGCGGAAGAACACCTGAAAGAATTCGCAGAAGAAATGCTGATCCAGAATTGTCAAAACTTTGGAGACACAGAAAACATCTCTTCCTACAGAAGGGCCTACTATTAAGAAGAACTTTAGACCCAATTACCTGGGATCGTCTATACCAAATCTTAATACCACGCCGAGATGCAAGAATCATTCTTGAAATGTATCATGACCAATCAGGACACTTTGGCGTGCAGAAGACAGAAGCCACCATCCGTAGGAGATTCTACTGGATTGGGATGAGAGGAGACATTGAAAAGTGGTGTCGAGAATGTTCCACCTGTGCTGTTGGAAGAAATGAAAAACATGATCAAAAAGCACCCTTACATCCCATTGTAAGCAGAACACCGCTAGAAATAGTTGCAATTGACCATGTGAAGCTGGAACCAAGTCGCTCAGGTTACACATACGCCATGACCATCATTGATCATTATACCAAATTTGTTGTAGCCGTACCTGTCAAGGACTTGACTGCTAAGACAACTGCAGATGCCTTCTGGAAACATTTCCTATTGCCATATGGATGCCCAGAAAAAATCCTTACAGATCAGGGATCTGCCTTTGAGTCGCAACTCTTCAAAGAACTGTGTACACTTCACAATTGTCAGAAAATCAGGACCACAGCCTACCACCCCCAAGGGAATGGACTTTGCGAGAAAATGAACCAAACTTTAATTGAGATGTTAAGAGCAGTACCACCTGCTACAAGAAGTGATTGGCCTACTCTATTGCCTCAATTGATGTACACCTACAACAACACCATTCACTGTTCTACTGGATATACACCTTACTATCTCATGTTTGGCCGACAAGGTAAACTACCTGCTGACCATACTTTGGGCATACAAGTGCCTGATGCAATCAACCCTCTACCAAAGACTGATTGGGTGAGTGAGCACCAAAGACGTCTAATTGATGCACAAGAAATTGTTCAACATCGCATGGAACATGCTCATGAAAAGCAACAAAAAGATTATAACCAATCTGCCAAAGCAGAACCTCTCAAAATTGGTGACCATGTGTGGTTAAAAAATGACCATCGCACCAGCAAGTTAGATAGCAAATGGGAGAGAGAACCTTACACCATTACAGCTATTCTCAATCCAGAAACTCATACTTATGAGATCACTAAAGAGAACAAATCACGTGTAGTACATCGCAATCGCCTTAAGTTATGTCTCAAAGAAAGTACTCAAGAAGAAACTCTTCAAGAAGAAACTGTCCAAGAAGAAACACAATCCATAGAACCAGAGCCTACAAAATCATCTGATTCAGAGAATCCACTACAGTCTTTTGGAAAAGCATTATTAGACTCTGATCCTTTACAATGGTTCCTTACACCATGGCTCAATATCTTAGTGCCTGCCAAGACCAATACAACCGCACTTCAACCAGAGGAGCTATCTCAAGAAGTGTCTACTACAGCTCAAGAGATACCAAGTTCCCTTGAAACAAGGCCTGTAGAAACTCAGCCGCTACGAAGATCTGACAGGACTACAAGAGGACAACCACCTGTTCGTTATAAGGATTTCCTACACCAGCAGCGGAGAAGACAACTACCAGCCCTGCCATCTCATCGTTAAATGCATCCTTACATCGTCTGAAGTTCAAGAGTGAGAAGAAGACTTACTTGTGATATGTTCATTTCCTTTAAAGGACTTTTTAAAAGGACTACTTACCTACTGTTGTGCAACGTTCAAGCCTGCACCCGGAGATAGACTTTCACGTACCTGAGCCTCCGTGATATTCTTCTGTTGACATTTTCCTGTGCCCAGGGAACGGACTCATACCCTGTGAGCCTCCTGAGATGTTATTTTTGTTTTGTTTTTCCTTTTTCCATCTCATCGTGGACTATTCTGGTTTTGCCATACATCACCAGTCTTCAGAGGAAAAACGACACCCCTTTTTGTCACCTTTTGTCACATTTCGTTGTTGCCTGAGATATGTTTGCCCAACCCATTTTACTTGCAGATACAAGAAGTACAAGAATGGGGTTATGTTGTTATTTCCTATGCATGCATGCTTTTCCCTTTCTCTTATATCTTACAGGAAGACACAACATCGAGTCAAAATTGTGTCGAGGTCGACACACATTTTACCATGGGGGTATGCAGCGTCCCACTCAGGACACGTGGGAACTGCAAATGTATTACTTCTTTGTTATTGTTGTTTTTTGCATGTGCATTGCTACACCTGTTTAATCCCTGTTCATAGGCTGGTCAAGTGTGCTTCATACTTCCCACCACAAGATGGGGATAGCACCACTTTGGGATATCTATCCCAGCTCAGGTTTATCTGTGGTCAGTTGTTCAGTTCAGGAAGTCTGTGTGTGGAGAAAAGCTCCATGTGAAGGTGACAGAAGGTCAGTCCAGAGAGGGACAAATTGGAACTGCTAAAATCAAAGGGTAAAAAGCCACCAAACGGCAGCAAGACCTTTGAGAATAAAGGTGAAGGATTTCCTTAGCCACTGGCAACCTCACCAAATTTCACTGGATTCTAAAGGGACCAGGAACAAGTAAGCATTATACTGAACCACAGCCTGAGACAAGACCTACCAAAACCTATTAACAGTGGATCAGCAGAATTCCTCTATTTACCCAGAGACTGTATTCTATCTGGATGTTTATGCTGCAATCAAAACCAGTCACAGTAAAAGTTGTGAGTTGTATCCTACCACTGTCTACCTCATTCTTCACTATTGCTATTACAACTGGTTGTACCACCATTAACGGTACTGGCGTCACGACAAATACCATCAAGGGACCCAGCCACCACAAGCACTCTAAACACCCCTGTCATCACGGGCACCTCAACCACCATCTTGGCTGGCGTTTCCCTATCACAGAGCGTGCCCCGGAGGATTTCGTGCTGTCTTCCTCTTCACTGTGCGACCAGCCCAGGGAGGCTTTCTGCTAACCGTGAGTAAACCGATGAACTGTATTATTGCTGTCTCTCATCGGCCCACCGTGCACCTCACGTGTCGCCCCTGTGGTTCTGGCTCGTCGCAATACGACTGCTTGTGGAAGAGAATTCCACATCCTTACCGCTCTTACAGTGAAGAACCCCTTACGCACTTTAAGGTTAAACCGCCTTTCCTCTAGTTTTAGTGAGTGGCCACGTGTCTTATTGTATCTCCTTTCTCTGAATAGTTTTTTCCTTATGCTAGGGTCGCCAGTACAGTATTTGTACATTGATATCATATCCCCCCTCAATCGTCTCTTCTCCATAGAGAATAGGTTCAGTGCTTGTAGCCTATCCTCATAGCTGATGTCCTCCATTCCCCTAATCATTTTTGTTGCTCTTCTCTGGACTTTCTCCAGTTCCAGCACATCCTTCCTGAGGACCGGTGCCCAGAACTGGACGGAATACTCCAGATGTGGCCGGACCAGAGTCTTGTAGAGCGGGAGAATAATCTCTTTATTTCTGGAGTGAATCCCCTTTTTTATACATCCCAGTATTCTGTTGGCTTTGCTTGCAGCGGCTTGGCATTGCATGCCACTGCCAAGCCTGTTGTCTACCAGTACCCCCAAGTCCTTTTCCATCTTAGACTCACCCAGAGGTTCCCCCCTCTGACCACGGTGCCCTCGGCTGATGTATCAGGCTGAACGGACGGACAGTTCACCAGGAGGAGCCTTACCACTGCATTATCCTAATGCCTAATGTTTTCTGGCTTCTGTGAGTTGCCATTTGTCTTTTTATTATGTGCTTAATTAAAAGTCTTCACTCGGAGGCGCTTTTCTGTTCTCCTTATATATTCTCTCCAGAGTTTGCCTTCACTCCTGAGAATGGCTGCCCTAATTAAGTGCAACACAGCTTTCCACCATCATCAGCTTTTAGTCTATCATAGACTTTTGGACTGACCACCCCTACCATCATTTATACCAGAGACTTATACCTGTTTTTCCTGAGCGCTTTATGTATTTTGTCTTTTATTGCTCCCTCCGTATGGCTGTGTCCAAGGTTTCAATGACAGACATCTTGTCTACAAGGAAATACGGTAACTATACTATAAACTCTCTCTCCGATGGAGCTCTGGATTCTTTTGTCACGAGGACACACCTTGTATTAAAAATTAACTCCTGTTACCGGTGATACCCCTCGCAGGTGGTGTGGGCCCACCCAAAGCACGGAGTCTTTACCAAAGCAACTTGCATGGATAATGGGCCCTTGACCCTAGTGGCCCCCAAACTACTTTGCTGCAAGGTAACACAAGGTCGTGGCCCCCAGTAAGGCCCCCCCCAAGGGGTAATGGGAACAGGATGGTTACACTGTGAAGATGGGGTGTGAGTAATGACAGGTCACAATCTGGGCAGAAGGCCTAGGCAGGCAGCAGGCTAGAGAGTAGTATATCTACTTCATAAGTGTTTGCTGCTGTGCTCCCCCCTAAAACATCTGCAGCTTTTATGTAAACTGTACATGGTGATTGAGCCAAGATGTTTGCTCAGGCACTTTCTGTTAAAGGGTGACAACATTTTGTCCCTATCTTCTATTTGTGCTCCCAATTTGTCACCCGGTCACATATGCTTTCATTGGAGACTACAAGTGATGGTTTCAGCACACCTAATTCAGGCTTAGTTCACTATTGCAAACATAAAAAAGTGCCCTGAGAAATGCCATGCAGCAATTTCTGGAGTGCATATAGACTGGAATTGTCTGAAAGTAATCAGCAGCGCTGACATGCAAAAAACTATTTTAAAAAATGTGAAAGTAGTATGTTAGTTTAAAAAACAAAAACAAAATTATTACTTCCCTTTCAGTTATATTTCCCTCATAATTGTTGCTTTCTATGTACTTGAATTGGGATCGTTATTCCTGTTTTCCTAGAAACTTTGTTGGGCCATGATACGGTCCTGGTCCTGTACAACAATTTTCCAAATTGTACTCTTAAAGCGGAGTTCCACCCTCAGAATAATTTTTTTAACAAAAATAGCCCATTAATACATCTCGCTTGACAAAACCGCTATTTGCATATTTATGAGTTGAACAGTGTATTTGTTTAGTGAAAATCTTACTTTTAAAACTGCTGCCTGTGCGTTGTCATCTTTACTAAGGGCATCTGAAGCCTCAGTGTAAGACTTAGTGACCTTCTTCCTGCTTGCTGTTCATTCTGGCTACCCAGAATGCAGCAGGAAATCCCGCACATGGGCAGTACTATGCTTTGGGCACGAGAGACGTCGGGTCAGGAGGAAGTTGACGCCCTCTATATCCCTTCCTCTCCTACAGGAATGCTTGGCTCTGTACAGAGCTCAGCATTCCTCCTTACCAGGGCCTGTTATACTACAACTAGGGGGACTACAGAGCCCAGAATTCCTCCTTACCAGGGCCTACTGTACTACAACTAGGGGGACTACAGAGCCCAGCATTCCTCCTTACCAGGGCCTACTGTACTACAACTAGGGGCACTACAGAGCCCAGCATTCCTCCTTACCAGGGTCTGTTATACAAAAACTAGGGGGACTACAGAGTCTGTAGTAGTCCCCCTAGTTGTAGTATCACAGGCCCTGGTAAGGAGGAATGCTGGGCTCTGTAGTGCCCCTAGTTGTATTATAACAGGCCCTGGTAAGGAGGAATGCTGGGTCCTGTAGTCCCCCGACTTACCAGGAAGCAGAGCTGCAGCCAGTTGTGGATGAAGTAGCGGTAGGTGTATGGAGTAGGGCTCGGACAGGTCCTGGGTGATGAGCCTCATGTCGGGAATTTGGAGCTCGGACTAGTGCAGTGCATGGTACAGGCGGAAAGCAGGGCCTCCTCGCTCCCCTGCGGTCAACTCAGGCTGTCTGCCGAGAACCGCACCGCTACCAGAAGTGTACCGAGCTGGGAAGGCTGCGACTTCGGGCAGCCGGGCTGTCAGAGCGGGCGGTCGGGCAGCAGCGTGCTAAGTGGGCGTGCCGTGTGTATCCCGGGGCCAGAGAGAGCACTGATAGCTTCGCTCTCCTCCTCTCCTCTCCCGCGCCGCGAGGAGGAGCTCCGTATCCCACAAGCCCGGCCATCGCCGCCATGTCACTTCTGTCCCCGCCCCCGGAAGTGACGTCATTAGGTAATCGATTATTCAACCACCTCGAATCGATGCAGAATCGCGAAGGGTCGCATCGCGATGCATCGATTCGGTGATTATATTCAGCAGCCCTACTAGTCGTACAGATGTTTTTGTGCAATGGTGTACTTTGACGAGTGTTTTGGTGTGCACCGGTAGACACTGAGAGGCATGTTGATGGGACACTTCGTATAGATGTTTTTGTGCAGCGGCACACTGTGACAGATGTTTTGGTGTGCACTGTTACACTGTGACAGATGTTGTGTTACAGTCCATAATCCACAGTCCATATGTGTTTTTGATGGTATATGGGCTATATAAAGATCCATCACAGTACAAGACAAGTCAGATTACCTTGCAGAATCCACACGACTTTTATCCAACCAAAAAACATATAAGCGACTCTGGAGTGATCTGCTATCACAGTTTAAAACAGAGGCCCACGCCCTAATAAACAGAGCGTCAGATGATGGTATTATCAATACATTGGAGAAGGCTTTCCTAAAAAGAGAATTCTGTAAAAGACTCTATTTTTACCATCTCGCTAAAATCCATAAGGACCCCATCCATCCCCCAGGATGCCCTATAGGGACTACTATGGAGAGTGTTTTCAGCTATTTCTCCATCTATATAGACCACTTTTTACAACCCTTAGCGCATAACATCCCGTCCTACGTCCTTGATAGCATCCACTTGTTGGATATGCCTAAAAATTACACCTAGGATTCCACCTATATCTGGCTCTCCTTGGACATGAGCTCATTGTATACCTCAATACCCCATGACATTGGACTGAGAGCAATAGCACATTTGCTTGCCAATGACCCCTCCATCAATCCCCGCCAGAGTTCATCGTGGAGGCCACAGAATTTTGCATAACGCATAATTATTTTGAGTTTGACGGAGAGTACTATCTGCAGACCCATGGGTGCAAATTTTTAAATGGTAGATATATCTTATATGAGAGATGGACCTACCACCCGGGTCCAGGACTTCGTCCAACATTGTAATACCACCGACATGGGACTCTTCTTTACCTCTGTATGTGATCCGGTAAACTAGCCTTTCTAGATCTAAAACTGCCATGAGGGTAGTGACATATATGCCCACAACTACACAAAACCGACAGCCGGCAACTCATATCTCTGCCATCAGCCTCGTTGGGTGAACAACATACCAAAGAGTCAGTTCTGCTGCCTCAAACATAACTGCACTCGCAAAGAGGATTATATTTCACATAGCCATACACTCAAAACCAAGTTCCTGGAGAAGGGGTACCCAGTACTAATAACACTCAAGAGTCTCAACCTCTCAGATTTACTACCAGGTTCCACAATCAGTTTAGAAAGATGGAGCGCTCTCTACGCAGGCATTGGCCTATCCTTCTAGAGGACCCACACCTTAAAACGGAGTTCCACCCAAAAGTGGAACTTCTGCTCATCCACTTCCCCCCCTCCGGTGCCACATTTGGCACCTTTCAGGGAGGAACAGGTACCTGTTTTTGACAGGTACTCTTCCCCACTTCTGGGAGACAGCGCTCAGAAGTTTCATCCCCTTTCTTCTTCCCGAGCCAATGAGAATGCGCAGCACGCTTCGCGCATGCGCAGTAGGGAGCCGGCTGTGAAGCCGAAAGGTTTCATTGCTGGTTCCCCTTAGAGTGAATGGCGGTGGCAGCACCCGGCAGCCGATTCAAAAATCGGCTCGGTGTCGACATTGTGGGCTCCCTGAACAGGTAAGTGCTAATATATTAAAAGTCACCAGCTACAGTAGTGGTAGCTGCTGACTTTTAATTTTTTCTTCACAGCTGGAACACTGCTTTAAGTCCTCCCTGACTGACAGACCCAAAGTCTTCTATAGACAGGCCAAAAATGTCAAGAGCAAAATCGCCCCAGGTAAACAGAGTCCTTCATCCCCACCAGTCCCTAACCTCGACCATAAAGGGATGTACCAGTGCCATAAACTCAAGTGCCTGAGGTGCAAGCATGTCCGGCATGGACAGAAAGGCTTTAATCATAAAGGAAAAACGTATACCTTCCCGGAATTTTTTAACTGCTCTACAGAGTTTGTAGTTTATTGCCTCTCCTGTCCATGCAGATTGCTGTACAAAGGACACACCATATGGACACTCAGGAAATGATTTAATGAACACCGTAGATTTGTAGAGGAAGGGTCTGACAAGCACAGTGTACATTTTTTGACCACCATGACAAATCTTCTGATAGTCAATTTGTTTGGATCCTGGAAGCTATACACCGCTTTCTCCCTATAGTGGAGCATTTTAAACATCTCTGCGAGAGGGAAACCTTCTGGATCTATTCCCTGGATACTTTGTTGCCAGGGGGCCTGAATGAAGAAATAGAGGTCCATACAATCTTATAAAAAAAATCTCCATTCATAACCATAATTACCCATATGTAATTATTTTTATTTCCATTCTCATTTTTATTCTCACCATTATTCTTCACCCTTATTTCTATTTTTATTATGTTCTATTTTTTGTTACTTAATCTTTATTATTATCTATTGTACATATATTTTTTGTGCATGGGTCTTTTCCTTTTTTTCCCCTTATGGTCTGAATTCATCTGTATACATCCCTTACACTATCAATATGAGAATCATCATAATATTAAGTACTTTGTAGTCATACACGAGCCTCTTGTGTGTAATCTTCTTGTCATTGTGTTGTTTTTTTCAGTGTATATATGTGTAACACTGCCCCCTAGAGGACTGCTGAGTAGTACACTTTCTGGATTCCCCTGGGTTACCCTTAGCAATGGATAGCAGATAATTAACATTGAAAGTCCTTGGCTCACTCAATAATCAATCCAGGGGATGTTGGTTTTTGTGTTTTTATTTGGAACTGGGATAGGAGAAGGGATGAGTGGGATACTTCAACTATGAACTATGCACAATCGTGAGGTCAACTAGCTGTAGTGTGCGACAAGGCCGCTGCTTCACCATGCCACTGAAGTGAAGATAGATAATATGTTCCCGCTTGAATCACTCTTCAGGGTTCTAACTTGGCACTAGAGATGTATAGAACTGTTCGCCGGCGAACAGTTCCCGGGGAACTTAGCATGTTCGCGTTCGCCGCTGCCGGCGAACATATGCGATGTTCGGTCCGCCCCCCATAAGACATCATTGAGGCAAACTTTGACCCTGAACTTTACAGTCAGCAGACACATTTCCAGCCAATCAGCATACCTCCCTCCCACACCCTCCCACCTCCTATAAATAAGCAAGGGCAGCATCCATCTTAGATCATTCTGAAGCAGTGTGTGTAGTGAGAGTAGGGAGAGAGCTGCTGCTGCTGCTGCTGTTAAGCTAGGGACAGTTAGTCAGTGTTCCTGGTCTTGCAGTGTTCTTGGTCCACTACTGCTGTAATATCAGCACCCCAAAAAGCCCTTCTAAGGGCTGGTATTTGTGTTTTTTTTTTTTTTTTATATATATATATATATATATATATATACCTAGCGTCCCCAAAAGCCCTTTTAAGGGCTGGTAATTGAGTTGTTTCTTCTTATATATATATATATATCTATATCTATCTAGTGTCCCCAAAAGCCCTTTTAAGGGCTGGTAATTGAGGATTTTTTTTATTTATATATATACATATATATATATATATATATATAGTGTCCCCAAAAGCCCTTTTAAGGGCTGGTAAGGTAATAGAGTTTTTTCTTTATATATATATCTATATATATCTATTGTACACTGCAGTTGCCTGCCCGCTGTGTGTGAGAGGCCACAGACCTACCACAGACTGTACTGTGTGCACACCACACTCATTTCGGGTGGCACAGGCACAGTACCTTGCATTTTAAAAAATATTTTTTTTTTCCTCTGTCATAATTGCAGTGAGTGCTGTGTCAGGTCCACAGAGTGCACTGTACCCACTGCAGTGCACTGCCCACCACTGATATATATACGGTGGCACAGCATCTTGTTGCAATAAATTGAAAAAAAAAAATATTTTTTATTATTGCAGTTGCCTGGGCTGCCAGTTACTGTCAGGTCCACAGAGTGTACTGTGCCCACTGCAGTGCCACTGTGTGCCCACCCACCACTGATATATAAGGTGGCACAGCAGCTTGCAAAGTAAAAAAATATATATATTTTTTTTAATTGCAGTTGCCTGGGTGCCAGTGACTGCTGTCAGGTCCACAGAGAGTGTACTGTGCCACTGCCCACCCACCACTGATATATAAGGTGGCACAGCAGCTTGCAAAGTAAAATAAAATATATTTTTTTAAAATTGCAGTTGCCTGGGTGCCAGTGACTGCTGTCAGGTCCACAGAGAGTGTACTGTGCCACTGCCCACCCACCACTGATATATAAGGTGGCACAGCAGCTTGCAAAGTAAAATAAAATATATATTTTTTTAAAATTGCAGTTGCCTGGGTGCCAGTGACTGCTGTCAGGTCCACAGAGAGTGTACTGTGCCACTGCCCACCCACCACTGATATATAAGGTGGCACAGCAGCTTGCAAAGTAAAAAAATATATATTTTTTTTTAAATTGCAGTTGCCTGGGTGCCAGTGACTGCTGTCAGGTCCACAGAGAGTGTACTGTGCCACTGCCCACCCACCACTGATATATAAAGTGGCACAGCAGCTTGCAAAGTAAAAAAATATATATATATTTTTTAAATTGCAGTTGCCTGGGTGCCAGTGACTGCTGTCAGGTCCACAGAGAGTGTACTGTGCCACTGCCCACCCACCACTGATATATAAAGTGGCACAGCAGCTTGCAAAGTAAAAAAATATATATATATTTTTTAAATTGCAGTTGCCTGGGTGCCAGTGACTGCTGTCAGGTCCACAGAGAGTGTACTGTGCCACTGCCCACCCACCACTGATATATATGCCTGCAAGAGAAAAAGCCAGCCGCAGAGAAGCCGTATTCCTGAAAATATAAGAAAAATGCTGTTTTTTAGGGGTTCTGGACATGCTACAGAGCTGAAACTTGACAGGTACACTTTTTAGACCCCCCAGACACTAAATACAAAAAATGACATGCCTGCCTAAAAAAATGCCCGCTAAATGCCTGCAAGAGAAAAAGCCAGCCGCAAAGAAGCCGTATTCCTGAAAATATAAGAAAAATGCTGTTTTTTAGGGGTTCTGGACATGCTACAGAGCTGAAACTTGACAGGTACACTTTTTAGACCCCCCAGACACTAAATACAAAAAATGACATGCCTGCCTAAAAAAATGCCCGCTAAATGCCTGCAAGAAAAAAAGCCAGCCGCAGACAAGCCGTATTCCTGAAAATATAAGAAAAATGCTGTTTTTTAGGGGTTCTGGACATGCTACAGAGCTGAAACTTGACAGGTACACTTTTTAGACCCCCCAGACACTAAATACAAAAAATGACATGCCTGCCTAAAAAAATGCCCGCTAAATGCCTGCAAGAGAAAAAGCCAGCCCCAGAGAAGCCGTATTCCTGAAAATATAAGAAAAATGCTGTTTTTTAGGGGTTCTGGACATGCTACAGAGCTGAAACTTGACAGGTACACTTTTTAGACCCCCCAGACACTAAATACAAAAAATGACATGCCTGCCTAAAAAAATGCCCGCTAAATGCCTGCAAGAGAAAAAGCCAGCCGCAGAGAAGCCGTATTCCTGAAAATATAAGAAAAATGCTGTTTTTTATGGGTTCTGGACATGCTACAGAGCTGAAACTTGACAGGTACACTTTTTAGACCCCCCAGACACTAAATACAAAAAATGACATGCCTGCCTAAAAAAATGCCCGCTAAATGCCTGCAAGAAAAAAAGCCAGCCGCAGACAAGCCGTATTCCTGAAAATATAAGAAAAATGCTGTTTTTTAGGGGTTCTGGACATGCTACAGAGCTGAAACTTGACAGGTACACTTTTTAGACCCCCCAGACACTAAATACAAAAAATGACATGCCTGCCTAAAAAAATGCCCGCTAAATGCCTGCAAGAGAAAAAGCCAGCCGCAGAGAAGCCGTATTCCTGAAAATATAAGAAAAATGCTGTTTTTTAGGGGTTCTGGACATGCTACAGAGCTGAAACTTGACAGGTACACTTTTTAGACCCCCCAGACACTAAATACAAAAAATGACATGCCTGCCTAAAAAAATGCCCGCTAAATGCCTGCAAGAAAAAAAGCCAGCCGCAGAGAAGCCGTATTCCTGAAAATATAAGAAAAATGCTGTTTTTTAGGGGTTCTGGACATGCTACAGAGCTGAAACTTGACAGGTACACTTTTTAGACCCCCCAGACACTAAATACAAAAAATGACATGCCTGCCTAAAAAAATGCCCGCTAAATGCCTGCAAGAGAAAAAGCCAGCCGCAGAGAAGCCGTATTCCTGAAAATATAAGAAAAATGCTGTTTTTTAGGGGTTCTGGACATGCTACAGAGCTGAAACTTGACAGGTACACTTTTTAGACCCCCCAGACACTAAATACAAAAAATGACATGCCTGCCTAAAAAAATGCCCGATAAATGCCTGCAAGAGAAAAAGCCAGCCGCAGAGAAGCCGTATTACTGAAAATATAATAAAAATGCTGTTTTTTAGGGGTTCTGGACATGCTACAGAGCTGAAACTTGACAGGTACACTTTTTAGACCCCCCAGACACTAAATACAAAAAATTACATGCCTGCCTAAAAAAATGCCACCTAAATGCCTGCAAGAGAAAAAGCCAGCCGCAGAGAAGCCATATTCCTGAAAATATAAGAAAAGTGCTGCTTTTTAGGGGTTCTGGACATGCTACAGAGCTGAAACTTGACAGGTACACTTTTTAGACCCCCCAGACACTAAATACAAAAAATGACATGCCTGCCTAAAAAAATGCCCGATAAATGCCTGCAAGAGAAAAAGCCAGCCGCAGAGAAGCCATATTCCTGAAAATATAATAAAAATGCTGTTTTTTAGGGGTTCTGGACATGCTACAGAGCTGAAACTTGACAGGTACACTTTTTAGACCCCCCAGATGCTAAATCCAAAGAAATTTTTTATTTTTATTTTTTTTTAATTTTTCCAATAATTGGCTCTCTATCAAAAAATTATAATTTTTAAGAACTTTTTTTTGCGTGATCCCTCTCCGGCATGCCACAGTCCAGGTGTTAGTCCCCTTGAAACAACTTTTCCATCACTATTGTGGCCAGAAAGAGTCCCTGTGTGTTTTAAAATTCGCCTGCCTATTGAAGTCTATGGCGGTTCGCCGGTTCGCGAACATTTGCCGATGTTCGCGTTCGCCGTTCGCGAACGGCGAATTTTAGGTTCGCGACATCACTACTTGGCACCCCCTTTCTCACTTGGTGTGTGCGCTTACACCTGTCCACTGACTCTCTACTGGAGTGATCCCCTTCCTGGGCAGACCCCCTGTCAGGAAAGAGCTCACCTGCTGGTGGCACTGTAGCTCCCAGATCCATAAGCTGCAGTTCCAGTGTCCACCAGCGGGTGTCTCTCAGTAGTCAGAAGCGAACATCTTATGCAATCAGTCATCACCTAATGCTGGTTGCAGGAAGTATATTTAAACCCTGTGTATGCTTCTTCTCACTGCCTTGGTATTGTCTCCATGTGCGCCTGACCTGCATGCCTGTGTCCCTGTATCCTGATCCTGGACTCTGATCCTGACCCTGACCCTGCAGCCTGATTCCTTCCTTCCTGTTGCTTACTCCGTCTCCTGCAACCCTCTCTCTGTTCTGTCTTGCTCCCAGCTCCCTCTGCTTGATCTCCCGTGTATGACCCCGGCTCTGTTACTATTACTATTCATTTATCCTGTTTTGTATATATTTGGTTTGAGCAGTTGTTTGCTGTGTGTCACTATTGTTTGGGTATCTGATTGGATTTACACAGTTATAGTTTTCTGGAGGTGCGTTTACATTTGTGTTATTCACTTATTTTTAAATAAATTATATTCTTTACACCTTAATTATGTCTAATGTTCTCTGTGTCAGTCCACACATTTCTGGTCACACCTGTTGCTGACAGAATACCAAGGCCAGTCCTGACCAGAAGTGGCTGCACAGAGAAGCCATCTTAGCTCTGTTGTTTGTGGCAAGATGCATCTTGAGGAGGTAATTTACTTTTCTTTGCTGGTGACAGAGGAAAAGGAATACTGCTGCCAGATATTAAAGGAGTGGGCCAGGGACCAGCTGTTAGAATGCATTCGTCTTGCTCATTCCCTAGTTGATCAGGGCAGGATGCTGTTTGATGATGTTCAGCCATTGATTCAAGTTTGTGCAGAGTTGGCTTTGTCCAGTATTCCTAAAGAAAGTGATGACTTTTCTCCCCCCTTTTGTTATTGGAGGATGACTCCTCTTATTTCTTTGAGCACTATTCAGCATGTTCCCAACAGGTGCTAGTAGATTGTATTAATGCAGTGCAGTCTCTTGTCAGACAGGCAGAGTGTAAACTGAATCTTGTTCAACCGTTATTACAAGCATGGTCAGATATATTGCACTCAGCTTCAGTCAGTTTGCAACAACCCCTTCCTACTGCTAGACACCTGCCTGCTCAAACATCTCTCTCTCCATCACCCACAGCAACCACAGTTGCAGCCCAGTTTACCCTTCTACCAACCATATGTCAGTACCCTGTTCCCACTTGCTGCACCTACCCTGCCTTTAACTCCTTGAAGCTTACCTCTTCTCCACTGTCTGCACCAATCCTTCAGAAATCCTCCTTAGTTACTGCTCCTCTTTTTCAAAACCCCCCAGCTTTTCTTTGCTACCAGCTGCTCCCCCTACTCACAGCCCTGTGTTCACATGCAGAACCTCAGTGGCAAAACCCAAAAAGAAACGAAAGTTTTTCCCAACTTGCAAAATCTTGCCACTATCCAATTGTGCATCCACACCAGCGGATCTGCTCCAGCCTGCATCCATGCCTGCTTCCACGCCAGCCGATCTGCTCCAGCCTGCTTCCACGCCAGCCGATCTGCTCCAGCCTGCTTCCACGCCAGCCGATCTGCTCCAGCTTGCTTCCATGCCAGCTGATCTGCTCCAGCTTGCTTCCACGCCAGCCGATCTGCTCCAGCCTACTTCCACACCAGCCGAACTGCTCCAGCCTGAAGTTCTGGTCTCTTTTGTCCAGCCTGAAGTTCTGGTCTCTTTTGTCCAGCCTGAAGTTCCGGTCCCTTTTGCCCAGCCTGAAGTTCCGGTCCCTTTTGCCCAGCCTGAAGTTCCGGTCCCTTTTGCCCAGCCTGAAGTTCCGGTCCCTTTTGCCCAGCTTGAAGTTCCGGTCCCTTTTGTCCAGCCTGAAGTTCTGGTCCCTTTTGCCCAGCCTGAAGTTCTGGTCCCTTTTGCCCAGCCTGAAGTTCTGGTCCCTTTTGCCCAGCCTGAAGTTCCGGTCCCTTTTGCCCATCCTGAAGTTCCGGTCCCTTTTGCCCAGCCTGAAGTTCCGGTCCCTTTTGCCCAGCCTGAAGTTCCGGTCCATTTTGCCCAGCCTGAAGTTCCGGTCCCTTTTGCCCAGCCTGAAGTTCCGGTCCCTTTTGCCCAGCTTGAAGTTCCGGTCCCTTTTGCCCAGCTTGAAGTTCCGGTCCCTTTTGTCCAGCTTGAAGTTCCGGTCCCTGCTGCCCAGCTTGAAGTTTCGGTCCCTGCTGCCCAGCTTGAAGTTCCGGTCCCTGCTGCCCAGCTTGAAGTTCCGGTCCCTGCTGCCCAGCTTGAAGTTCCGGTCCCTGCTGCCCAGCTTGAAGTTCCGGTCCCTGCTGCCCAGCTTGAAGTTCCGGTCCCTGCTGCCCAGCTTGAAGTTCCGGTCCCTGCTGCCCAGCTTGAAGTTCCGGTCCCTGTTGCCCAGCTTGAAGTTCCGGTCCCTGTTGCCCAGCTTGAAGTTCCGGTCCCTGTTGCCCAGCTTGAAGTTCCGGTCCCTGTTGCCCAGCTTGAAGTTCCGGTCCCTGTTGCCCAGCTTGAAGTTCCGGTCCCTGTTGCCCAGCTTGAAGTTCCGGTCCCTGTTGCCCAGCTTGAAGTTCCGGTCCCTGCTGCCCAGCTTGAAGTTCCGGTCCCTGCTGCCCAGCTTGAAGTTCCGGTCCCTGCTGCCCAGCTTGAAGTTCTGGTCCCTGCTGCCCAGCTTGAAGTTCCGGTCCCTGTTGCCCAGCTTGAAGTTCCGGTCCCTGTTGCCCAGCTTGAAGTTCCGGTCCCTGTTGCCCAGCTTGAAGTTCCGGTCCCTGTTGCCCAGCTTGAAGTTCCGGTCCCTGTTGCCCAGCTTGAAGTTCCGGTCCCTGTTGCCCAGCTTGAAGTTCCGGTCCCTGTTGCCCAGCTTGAAGTTTCGGTCCCTGTTGCCCAGCTTGAAGTTCCGGTCCCTGTTGCCCAGCTTGAAGTTTCGGTCCCTGTTGCCCAGCTTGAAGTTTCGGTCCCTGTTGCCCAGCTTGAAGTTTCGGTCCCTGTTGCCCAGCTTGAAGTTTCGGTCCCTGTTGCCCAGCCAAAGGGGCAGGTGCCCAATGCCCAGCCTGTCTCTGGACATCCTGTCCCTAACAACCTGCCTGCCTCTGATGGTCTGCTGCTCGATGACACGTCTACCCCTAGGGATCTGCTGTCTGACAACCTGCCTTCTTCTGCCTCTGATCCGGTGACAGATGTCCAGCCTGATGATCCCATGCTTGATGTCCAGCATGCGTCTGATGATCCTTTTACCATTGACCAGCCTGATCTTACTTCTCTTCTACTTACCACCCAGCCGGGTTCTACTGACTCAATACCAGCTGCTCGGTTGGACTGTCATGCAAAAACAAAGTGTTCACCTGCTAATGGGTTTGAAAGCTCTGAGTCCTCGCATGCTTTATATGGGTTACCTGCTTGGCCTGAGATTCGTTTGTCGGTTGCCTCGGTTGAGTCCCTCTGGCAGAGTGTTGTTCCTATGGCTCCAAAGCCTGGTGGTCCAGACATGCCCATGGTAACTAGTAGCTGCATTTGCCTTCATGGCCCTGGTCATGGTAAGCTCCTGGGGAATGGAGGGGTACTATCTGTGCCTCTCCATGATCCGGATGCGCTTGCCCCAGCTTTGGGTGCACTAGGGGACCCGGGTCAGGTAACCAGTGCCTCAGAGATACCTAGGTGGCTTTTGAAGTGCAGAGTAAGTCCTGGAAACCAGGCAAGCTACTTGGTTATGGCGAGACACTTCTGTGTCAGAGTTCTGGTATTGTCACATGACCCCATGGCTAAGTCTGCAGGCAACTCGTGGGACCCCAGCAATGGGGTACCTGCTGTTCTGAGGGACTTGAAGTATCAAATTCTGTACATGTCAGAGGATCTGGCCAGCAGGACACCCAGCCAGTTGCTTGACCTCAGCGGTGGGATACCCAGTCAGTCACCTGACCCAGGCGGTGGGACACTTTGCCTATTGTTGGATCTTGGCAATGGGGCATCTCGCTTGGAACCCGGCACTTCTTCAGCCTACAAGGAACTTTTGCTCTGGATTTGTGCAGCAAATGACTGTCTTTTATGGACTGGTTTAGCTAGGGTTTTTTGGAGCGTCCTGAGGCCGCTCCTTAGAGGGGGGGTACTGTCAGGAAAGAGCTCACCTGCTGGTGGCACTGTAGCTCCCAGATCCATAAGCTGCAGTTCCAGTGTCCACCAGCGGGTGTCTCTCAGTAGTCAGAAGCGAACATCTTATGCAATCAGTCATCACCTGATGCTGGTTGCAGGAAGTATATTTAAACCCTGTGTATGCTTCTTCTCACTGCCTTGGTATTGTCTCCATGTGCGCCTGACCTGCATGCCTGTGTCCCTGTATCCTGATCCTGGACTCTGATCCTGACCCTGACCCTGCAGCCTGATTCCTTCCTTCCTGTTGCTTACTCCGTCTCCTGCAACCCTCTCTCTGTTCTGTCTTGCTCCCAGCTCCCTCTGCTTGATCTCCCGTGTATGACCCCGGCTCTGTTACTATTACTATTCATTTATCCTGTTTTGTATATATTTGGTTTGAGCAGTTGTTTGCTGTGTGTCACTATTGTTTGGGTATCTGATTGGATTTACACAGTTATAGTTTTCTGGAGGTGCGTTTACATTTGTGTTATTCACTTATTTTTAAATAAATTATATTCTTTACACCTTAATTATGTCTAATGTTCTCTGTGTCAGTCCACACATTTCTGGTCACACCTGTTGCTGACACCCCCAACAAGCTTCCCGGTACTCACAAACACTGTTTTTCCCAAGGTTGCTCTGCCTCCAACTCCACTAGTCAGTTCTCCTGGACCTCCTGGCTCAGCTCCATACTCCTGGTCCACAAGGCCGACCGCCTGTGACCACCTTCCACTGCAGCAGAAGGAGAGACAGCAGTCACCCTCCTCCTGGGACCTGGCTTCTCGCCCGAAGACACCCTGTCACATGTGCCCTTGGCTTTTATATCATATCCCAGGATGCACCACTGTCTGTGCCAACCCACTGGGATAGTTACAAAGCCTGTGTGTCACTGGCTGGGTTTCCTCCACTGTCCAACATGCTCCCCTATTGGATACAATGGGGACACTCCCTCAGCCAAGATGAATAACACATGGACATATGCAACAGGCTTAACTAATGATCAGACTCCCCTGATAAGCAGATGGAGCAGACTATGATTTGCCTGCTGCTCCCCTGTTAAGCAGGCAGAGAAAACTATTCTCCTTCCTAGCACCTATCTAGGAGGGTGCTACATATTTGTCCACACATATGTGTGTGAATACATAACGTTCTTTATTGTATAATTTCTGTTTAACATCTATTGGTGATACATACAGTTTCAATAATTGCCAATATAGTGTTTATTTCCATATCTTAATTCAAGTTCTCTGAAACATGTTTTGTCTTAGTATTATCATTTTCTTTTTTAAACTTTTTTGAGTCAGGGTGCCCCTTTAGTTGCGGGCATGTCTGGGTGTACACATTACTCTCAGCACATATAAACCTCAACAAAGATGGCACCCTAGGTATATAATAATAAAGCCGCGCTTATCCTAACATAATTAATATCTAAAATCAATAAATATAAGTGAATAAACAATAAATAATGTGCTTGATCAAATAATAAATGATTAATATATTCAAAGTGCTCCTAGTGTCATCCAATGTGTAAAAATAAAATATATAATAGCATGAATAGTCCGTGAAGTGCAAACTGCTGTGACAAAGGTGCTAAGTACAAGAAGATTATATATAAATCCAGGAACGTCAATGCATATACACTCTTCGTCCCAGTGTGACGGCTAACTGTACCTCCAAAATATATATAGTGAACAAAGTGACAAGTGCACAACAGCTGCGCAACAGTAGGATGATAATATGATGTATAAAACGAATAAACAATTAAATAAAAAAAAAATCCCATAAAACAAATCCATTCAGTGATCTGTAGCAGCTTCAATCATCATGCAGTGAAAGTGGCATCAAATCAGGTGGTGTAAAATCAGGTGAGTGATTCCAGGAATCAACCAGTGAGATGTAATAAGGAGATGTGCAAAGTTTCTGGGTGTGCTACACCCTTACCTTACTGCTGTAAGGTTACAGCATTTGGATGGTGTCAATCCCGTGTTCCTGTGTATATCCAAAGGGGATGCTGGGAGGGGGTATTTAAATTGGATCCTATCCGACTTCCACATTTAAATTCACAGTAGTCGGTGTATACAGCTGTCCGTTATGAGCGGTCAGTGATGCCGCAATTCCGCATCCAGTCTCTGTCCCTGCGTCTCTACATGTATCGTCACGGCCCACGTGACTTCTTCAGGAGATCGTGATTGGCTTAAGAGAGGACTGGCTTAAATAGTATTGTGGCGGTTGGCGCCATCTTGTGAAAGACCAGGACGCTGCACTAGGGCTATGAACAATCTAATATGGCAGCTCAAAAAAATAGAATATGGTGCCAAAAACGAGGGGCATAAAAACGTACTAAAAAACGGCTCAGATAAAAAGCAGGCTAAGCTAAAAATATTTATATTAATAATAACGTGGAGCTTACTATAACATCATAGATAAAAAAATATGAAAGCCCGAAGCAATCAAAATATATTGTAGCCTTCTAAAACTTATCAAAAATGTGTATTGTAAGAATATCATAAGATGAATCTGCATAGTAAAATATAAAGGTATATAAAAAATAGGTCATGGGCCGGAATAATTACACCGCCAGCTAGTAACCAAAAACATGGCCGCCTCCAAGGCGGCGACAGCTACTGGGCGGAGTAAGAATCTGCACTAATTATACCATGTACTTGGGTGTATAGGCTGCCGGTGTTGTGTAAAAACACTAAGTGCTCGAAATCTCCAATTATTCCCAGTGTACACTCACCGGAAATAACATGGTTGGAGATTTCGGCAGGTTGGAGTTTTCGGCAGTACACTGGGCGGCAGGTAACGGGAGAAGGGGGAGGGACAGCGGGCTCATCGGATATAAAAACTATCAGCAGACTACACCCGATCTCTCTCTCTCTCTCTCTGGGTGATCCCTCTCTGCGTGATCCCTCTTAACTCTGTCTCTGCTCTTTTAGATGATCCCTACTCTCTCTCTGGGTGATCCCTCTCTGCTCTCTTAGGGTGATCCCCATTCTCTCTGTGGCTGATCCTTAGTGTATTCTCCCTGTAGCGCCCCCCTCAGTGTGGTGCTGGTATTGCTCCTACGGTCACTCACCGTCGCTCTCGGCCCTCACCAGCAGAGACATGCCCTTCAGGCGGTCCACATATCCGGAGGAGACGTGTCCGGTGCCCTGGTCATCCCACTGCCAGTCCTCGTTCAGGGTGTAGAACTTCACCCACCGTAGGGTGTCCCTCATCCTGGGCGCCCCGTGCAGGCCCGATCCCCGGGCTCTCCTAAAGGCCGCAGGCCGGCCGCAGTCTCCGCACTCCGGGGGGTGGCAGTCTCCACAGATCGGAACGCCAGCCAATCCTGAGGAGGAAGTGAAGTGGGCGGGGATCCGCTCCTGTGTAACACGCCCACCCAGCACCGGCCGCCCGCCCGAAGTCTCTCTGCGTCCCAACGGCTGTCCGTGGGGCACATGCGCAGTAGCGCAATCCCACGGACACAGGAAGGCTGGATGCAGAGACACTTTCATTTTATTATTATAGATTGCATTAGTTTCTATTCTAATTTACTCAATTCAAATTAATTTTATTTGAAATTCGAACTTCAGAAGACGCTTATATTCTTTTTATTTTATTCTATTCTATTGTTTTTTGCTATTCTTTTCTGTTCTATTCTATTCAATCTCATAAGTGCGGGTGTTTGTGTTACTGCCAGCAAGGAAATTTACTGTTTAGCCCTATTATTCTTAACTTGACGTAAGTGTGATTTTAATATTTTTATAAATGATAAAAAAGGATTTTATGCTATTGGAGCACTTTGTTTTCCATGTCCCTATACACACTCTAATGATTGGATGTTTGGGGGGAGGACTATTATAAGATCCCTGGCTTCCTAGGAGAGAGTGGTTGGAGCCATTTTCTGATGATCTATGATTGGATTGTCCTAAGCCCGGTCTAGAGATGTATACAGCGGGTAAGCGTGCAATCTCTCTACTAATGGTTGTGGTTTACACAAGGATGCCATTCACTAATCCAATGAGCACTTAGGAGGAGATTTCCTTCATTCACAAGGACTTTTTATGGACTAATGTTTCTTCTCTTTTTTTTTATTTTATGTATATGTTATATATTCATAGAGTATTAATAATTTGTAGTGCAGCTGCAGATTTGATGATATTCTATTCTATTCAATTTGTTTCTATTCTATTCTAAGTCAAATTTATTCTATTTGAATTTTGGAAGATAGTCATATTCTTTCTCTTTTATTGTATTCTATTGAATTATATTCTATAGTTTGTTTCTATTCTATTCTACTCTTTTCTATTCTATCATATTGTATTCAAATTCATTCTATTCGAAATTCAAATTTGGGAAGATGATTATATTCTTTCTAATTTATTCTATTCTATTATTTTCCATTCTATTCTCTTATTTTCGATTATATTATTTTCTGTTATTTTTTATTCTATTCTACTCAAATGAATTCTATTTGAATTTCGGAAGACAATTATATTCCTTCTATTTTATTCTTGTCTATTATTTTCTATTTTATTCAATTCAAATTCATTCTATTCAAATTTCGAAGACAATTATATTCTTTCTAATTTATTCTATTTTATTATTTTCTATTCTAATATCTTTCTATTCTATTTTATTATAATTTATTCTATTTAAAATTAGAATTTTGGGAAAATGGTTATTTTCTTTCTAATTTATTCTATTCCATTGTTTTTCTATTCTATTCTTTTCTATTCTATTCAAATACTTTCTTTTCAAATTTCAGAAGACAATTATATTCTTTTTATTTTATTCTATTCTATTGTTATAGTTTATTCTAATGTATTCTATTCTTTTCTATTCTATTCCTTTAATTTATATTCTACTTAATTTTATTATTTTATTATTTATTCTATTTTGTTCTGTTTTACTCTATTATGTTCTATTTTTTTATATTTTCTATTCTATTCCTTTCTTTTCTTTTCTATTTCATTCTATTCTTGTTTATTTTTTATTAAATGTTTTATTGAAAAATAGAAAGAGAACAACAAGTGGCGAGATGGCAAGGCCAGATGATACAAGGTGATACAACATTGCACATCAGAAAGCATCGTACATTGCACACATATCCCGTTGTCAGTAAACAAAAAATAAACACAGTATGCAAAAACAGAACAGGGCGAACTAAACAATATCAAATCAAAAGTACAGTACAATGGTGTACAAAAGTAACACAGGCGTGTACCCAAGCTACATTAACCAAAAAGAGTAAGTGTTATGTATAAGAGGGCTTCCACACGGAGCAGAAGCAATCTCAAGTGGGATACAGAGAGAAACGTGACAAAGAGGGGGGTGGAACGTCCACTGTTCCAACTACCTGTAAGCTTGTAAAAGGGGCTGTGGGGAGGACGCAAAAATATATCTAGATGGAGAACCCCAGGAATGGACACCCCCAAGCGGAACTAGTTGTGTCCGATTCCATGGGGCGGCCACCCATTAGTGTTAGCAAGCAACACCCCGTTGGATGAAGGGACAAAGGGAAAGCATGAGATAGGTAGGAGGGTAAGGACAAACAGCACGAAGAAACAGACTAGAAGGACGTCCTACGACAAAGAGGGGAGCGGGGGGAAGGAGGAAAGGCGAGGAAGATAGGAGGAGCAAGGAAAAGGATGGAGAGGGAGGGAGCAAGAAGGAGAGAGAAGAAAAAAAAAGGGGGGGTGTGGTCCGGGGGCAGAGGGGATAGAACAGTACGCCAGTCGATGTAGCAAAAAGCGGGTGCATTCCCACTGACCTAGGCTAAACAGCAGGAGTAATCTGTTACCATGTTTTAAATCTAACTGGTCATTAGGGGGGCGGTAATTCTATTCTTGTTTTTTAAAGTCAAATTGAATTTGATTCGAATTTTGGCCAAATTTAGTTTTGTTATTTACGATTTGTTTAAATTTGTTACTATTGTAATTCGTAAATTAAAATCCATCCGAATCTCTGAATAATGAAAAATGTGACCGAATTTTGAATTGGAACGGAACGAACTGCACATGTCTAGAGTTCAGTAGCACCATTTTGGGTTGTGTGAGGCGCCTGTGCAGTGTAATGTTTACAATGCACTGTATGGCAGCCAAGGGCATACCTCAGGGTCTGCTTTCTCAAGGATCAAGGACAGGCTTCCCTCCCCATACAGCCAATCAGGGCCGGGACAAGGGGTGGGCAGGAGGGAGAGCTGCCCTGGGCTGTATGTTATCATGTGAGGTAGGGGGTGGGTACCACAATGTGGTTGGGGGGATTTGTAATGGTAGAGGGAATTTGGAGGGGCAGCAAGGGATAAGAATTGTTCTAGTAGGGGAAATTTGAGAAGGTGTGCTAGGAGTGGTGATTTGAGGGGATTTGTGTTGGGAGGGGGATCGGGGAAGAAAATTTGTGCTAGGAGGAGGGGAAGAGGAGGGATTTTGGGGGGTTTGTGCTAGAAAAGGTAATATAGTGGATGGGAGGAGATTTGTACAAGGAGGGGAACTTTTTTTTTTTGGTGGGGGGATTTGTGCTAGCAGTTATGATTGGGGTATTTGTGCCAGAAGGTTTGTGCTAGGATGGGGGATTGGGGAGAATTTGGGCTGGGACGGGGGTTTGGAGTGGGGAGGAGAGGATTTTGCTTACACGGGAGGTTGGGGAAGGGACAAAGATTTGTGCTGGGAAGAGGATTTCAGCAGGGGGTGGATTTGTATGGGGGGGGTTATGCTTAGGGGGTAGGCATGCAGATAGGTGCTCAATTTTTTTTGTTGGGGGGGAAGGGGGGCAGGGGATTTTTATTGACACATAATGCTCATACATCTTGGGGGGGTGGAGGGTGCAATATTTCATGTTTGCCCTGAGCTCTAGATGACCTTGTCCTGACACTGCAGCTAATCTGCTAACAATGGAGGGTTATTGAGGGTTTGAGCTGGAGGGGAGGTTTGGGAAGGGGCAAACATTTGTGCTGGCAAGGGGATTTCAGCAGGGGGCAGATTTGTATGGGGGGGGGGGTTATGCTTAGGGGGTAGGCATGCAGATAGGTGCTCAAATTTGTTTTGGGGGGGGGGGGCAGGGGATTTTTACTTATACATAATGCTCATACATCTTGGGCGGGGTGGAGGGGCTCAATATTTCATGTTTGTCCTGAGCTCTAGATGACCTTGTACTGGCACTGCAGCCAATCTGCTGACCATGGAGGGCTATTGAGGGTTTAAACTAGAGGGGAGTTTGAGGAAGGGGCACAAATTTGTGCTGGGAAGGGGATTTCAGCAGGGGGCAGATTTGTATGGGAGGGGGGGTTATGCTTAGGGGGTAGACATGCAGATAGGTGCTCAAATTTGTTTTGGGGGGGGGGCAGGGGATTTTTACTAACACATAATGCTCATACATCTTGGGGGGTGGAGGGTGCAATATTTCATGTTTGTCCTGAGATCTAGATGACCTTGTCCCGGCACTGCAGCCAATCTGCTGACCATGGAGGGCTATTGAGGGTTTGAGCTGAAGGGGAGGTTGGGGAAGGGGCAAAAATTTGTGCTGGGAAAGGGATTTCAGCAGGGGGGGCAGATTTGTATGGTGGGGGTATATGCTTAGGGGGTAGGCATGCAGATAGGTGCTCACACATAATGCTCATACATCTTGGGGGGGATCAATATTTAATGTTTGCCCTGAGCTCTAGATGACCTTGTCCTGGCACTGCAGCCAATCTGCATGGAGGGCTATTGAATACTCCTTACCTCCACACACTGTAGGCTACATACTTCTGACCCCTCCATCCTTTACTTACGCTTGACCTCTGCTCTCCATCCATTACTTACTCCTGATCTCTGCTCTTTGCGCATTACTTACTCCTAACCTCTGCTCTCCATACCTTACTTATTTCTGACCCCAGAGATGAATCTGACCCCTATTTGCCTTTAGTAAAATAACCCCTAAGGTTTATATCTACTTTAACCACTTGACGACCGCTCACATTGAGCGTACTGCGGCAAAGGGGCTCGTTATCGTAGACCTACGTCTCTGGACTCCTCCCCTTCTGGGCGGCGCATGCGCACTGCCCAAGGCTCGCTCCCGCTGTATTCAGACACAGCGTGTGTCGGGCCAGGGGAGGAGAGTCGGTGATCACCGCCGCACTTCCGGATCGTCGGGGATCGAGTGAGGAAATCCGCTCGCTTGTGTAAACAAAGCAGGCGGATCTCCTCTGTGACAGGCAGGGACAAATTACAGGATTCAGCATAGCTGAACCTGCGATCTATGCCTGTGTCACACAATCCCCTCCCCCCACACACGTCAGTAAGCACCAGGCATACATTTAACCCATTGATCACCAATAGAGTTAACCCCTTCCCTGCCAGTGTCATTATTATAGTAACAGTGCATATTTATAGCACTGATTACTGTAGTAATGTCACTGGTACCCCCAAAAGTGTCAAAAATGTCAGTTAGGAGTCCGATCTGTCCGCCGCAATGTCGCAGTCCCGCAAAAAAAAAAAAAAATCGCAGATCGCCGCCATTACTAGTAAAAAAAAAGGAAAACAATAAAAATGACATAAATCTTTCCCGTAGTTAGTAGCTGTGATAACTTTTGCGCAAACCAATCAAAATACACTCATTGCGATTTTTTTTTACCAAAAATATGTAGCAGAAAACAAATTGGCCTAAAATGTTAAAAAATTTTGATTTTTACATTTTTTGGGGGGGAATTTCATATAAAAAAATGTGAAAAATATTGTTATTTTTTCAAAATTGCCGCTCTTTTTTTGTTTATAGCGCAAAAAGTAAAAATCACACAGGCGATCAAATACCACCAAAAGAAAGCTCTGTTTGTGGGGAAAAAAAGTACATAAATTTAATTTGGGTACAGCGTCGCACAGCAGCGCAATTGTCCGTTAAAGTAACACAGTGCCAAATCGCAAAATATGGCCTGGTCAGGAATAGGGTAAGATCTTCCGGTCTTAAAGCGGTTAAAAATACGCTCATTGAAAAAATTGAATATATTGGATATTTTTTAACTGTCAAAGTAGAAAATGTAAATTTTTTCACAAAACTTTCGCTCTTTTTTTATTAATATCGCAAAAAATGAAAAGCGCACAGGTGATCAAATACCACCAAAAGAAAGCTCTGTTTGTGGGGGAAAAAAAGGACATAAATTTCGTTTGGGTAAGGCGTTGCATGACTATGCAATTGTCAGTTAAAGTCGCACAGTGCCAAGTTGCAAAAAGTGGCCTGGACGTAAAGCAGGAAAATCCCCTGGTGGTAAAGTGGTTAAAATGTAAAATGTGTGTGTGCTGTATTTCATAGTATTGAGTCCAAAACAGAAGCACATTTTCTATATAAAGCACTTTATTGTCATACAGCAATGACAACTAAATTATACAACATTTCTGTTTTTGCGTTATATACAATAAAAACAACCACAGCCAATCATGTTTACATTAATGATTTTTTTATTGGTTGAGATAATTGAATTACTTAAATAATAATTAGTATTGCTGCTTTAGAAAAAAAAAAAAAGTTTTTCTTCTTTTTTTGCTGAGACTTCTATAAAAGCTGCCGTAACTGTAACAAATCTCTGATTAGTGTTAGGTCTCGGTTAAAAATGAAAATTGAACTAAACGATGTTACAGAGTACGTACAAATGTAGTGGTCCATAGAAACAGAGAAGGTACATTTGATTTTTTTTTGGTTCTAGCACATTTTTTGGTCCATGTAAAAGGCACAGATTCTAGAAATAAGGCCTAGAGATGGAACACTGATTATCCCAAACTGGTCCATGAATCTTACCTGGGCAGTACACATATTAGGTTAAAGTGTTACTAAACCCACAACAGTAAAATCAGTCTGTATATGCACTAAAGCATGCTTGTTATTCTCACTGCGGAACCTAAGGGGTTAATCCTCTGCATTGTGTAAAAAGGCTGTTTGATCCTGTCTTCTCTGATCCTCCCCTTTTTCCACTGTCCCAAACCCATCTGCTGATAGAACAGAGGCTAGAGGATAAGCTGCACATGCTCAGTTTGGTGTTTATTGCTATAGAGAGATATGTAGATGTATATGGAGATTTATTTTTTCTTGGGAGTGTGCATGTGATCCGCACAGGGCCAATCAGCACGACCCAGAGGGTCAGGGGTTCTGCAGCCTCATAGGACAGTCAGAGGAGAATGGAAACTCCTCCTACAAGCTTTAACCAGACACTGACAGAAGTCACAAGACTGTTATATATACTACTGATGAGAAAAGGTATTTAGCAGTTTGTATTTACTAAAATAATTACATTTCCATGTTCTGTGTACTGTGGGAGACCAGATATGGTGACTGCAGGGTGCTGGGTTTAGTAACACTTTAAAGAACAAAGGTAATGAATTGATAATCCTATCCAGAAAATCTAGACTGATATTTCTATATCCCTTTGCAGCCAGCAAAACAAGCTGTTTCACCAGGCTTCTGGGAAGCATAACACCCTCCTATCACATGACATTATGCTGTGCATCCTCCCTCTAATGTTTCGGTGTAGATGGGCAAGCCTGCAGGAAGGGGAGGGGCTCAGAACCAGGGAACACCCAGTTTTATTGGATTCACGGCCATTCAGAAAGTGAAGTGCCACCAACTGAAGGTATTGAGTTAGGGGGCCAGCCAGGCATGAAAGTTGGAGCATTATAGCCCACTGGCAGGTAGGTTGTGTCCCACAAGCCAGTTTTCACTCTAAATGTAAAGTTTCACTGACTTAAAGTTTGTAATGTTGAAATAAATCAGCCTTTCTTAACCTTTTGACTACAGACGAACCCTTGAAATAACTTTCTAATCTCAAGGAACTCCTACTAAAAATGACTATATCTACAACTCATGATACATTAGTGTGATGGTCAGTGGGAAGAATGCTCCTTACACTTGTGGTCATTGGGAAGAATCCCCCCTTACAGATAGCTAAAAAGCTCAATGGTGTCAGTGGAAACTTATCCAAGAGGTAGACATTTCTGATCGCTCAAGGAACCCCCTAGCAACCTCTGAAGGTTAAAATTAGAAAATGTAGGGGTGGATTTAATAAAGGCAAATAGACTGCACACTTTGCAAGTGCAGTTGCACTCATTTCACCTAGAGCTTAGTAAATGTGGTAAAACCCTGTAAAAAATGTTCGCCAGATCACTGACCATACTCTTGTCCACTGCAGTTAGGCAATACAGCTTGGTCACCAATCCACCCTAAGTCTGTGGTTGTTCAATCTTTCACTAAACCAATGCACATGTACATGGCCTGGAAGGGGGTGCATACTATGCTATATGTTAGTTACTGTCTAGTTGCTCTCTAGGGTAGGTAAAGGTATAAACAGATTGCACTCTGTGGTTTAATAGCTGCACATGGTAATACCAAATTGGCAGGGCTTTTTTCAGCTGGAACTTGGTGGAACTCAATTCCACCACCTTTGGTTTAGGCTATCTGCTTCCTGCTCACCACTATCACTTGTAAACACAGAAGTCAGGCTTCTGTGTTTCTCTCCCAACATCTCCCACAGACCAGATCTCCTAAACAGATCCCACTGAGTGCAGGAAGGGGACAAGGGAGATGCAGGTGTCTGGGGTGCAGTGTGGTCATAGGCGGGAGGGGGCATTGTGTGGTAGGCTGATCCTCTGTGATTTTCATTTTTCCCTGGTGCTCGTATGCCGATACCCCTGCTGGATGATCTCCCTGCAAGTGAGAAAGGCGAAACTGCCTACAGTTTGTGGGGAGGTACTAGAGCTTCAGCTTAATATTCTACCGTGCTTCCGTCACGGTCACACCTCGGTCTGGCTTTACCTTAGATCCTCTGAAAAACTGATACAGCCCTTTCATTATCTCTCTCTCACACCTGAGCCTTCTTTTTGAACTCCAGCCGCACACAGTTTCCCATGGATGGGTTTGTGTGAGCTTGACACAAAACTTGAAAGGGGCCTACCCCTCTAGATACAGGTCTTCCTGACCTTGTAGGCATCTTTTATGATCTACACTCCCTAGTGGACACACGAGGAGAATGCTGAGCCTGCCGAACTGATTTTAAATCTATGCATGCAGAATTTCTTCTTATACAGACAGAGACCTTACAAAAATTTATGTGCAATACTTTACATTACCCCTGAAGAAGAAGCGAATAGCTTCGAAACGCGTTGGGTATTTGGGTGTGAATCATATTGCACGTCTCTGTGGCTGTACTGTATTGCATTTTTTGTCTGCTTACTTTCTATGTACATGTAATATTTTGCTGTTTTTAGACTCTTATGGTTGTTTAATAAAACTTTGATATTTTTTCAAAAAAACCTTACTATCCATACTTGTCTTATACTAACCCAAGTGCCTTAAAAGTCCCAACCCCTTAGGGGAACCCCCTTCTTTTGCTGTATTCAGCTTAATAGAGCAACAGAAGTAAGACATGCGGAAGATGGCAGGGCTTTTAAGAAGTGAGGGAGAATGTGGGGCAGTGGGGGGGGGGGGGGGCTTGTGAGCAGAGGTCAGAGCTAAAGAGGGGTGAAAATGACATGTGGATGGGGAATGCAGAGGTAAGCAGCTGTGGAAGAGGGCTGAACTCTGCACCCTGTGCCACCCCTGAACTCTGCACCCAGTGTGTAGTGCCACCCCTGAGCTCTGCACCCTGTGTGTAGTTCCACCCCTGAACTCTGCACCCTGTGTGTAGTGCCACCCCTGAACTCTGCACCCTGTGTGTAGTGCCACCCCTGAACTCTGCACCCTGTGTGTAGTGACACCCCTGAACTCTGCACCCTGTGTGTAGTGCCACCCCTGAACTCTGCACCCAGTGTGTAGTGCCACCCCTGAACTCTGCACCCTGTGTGTAGTGCCACCCCTGAACTCTGCACTCGGTGTGTAATCCCCCACAACTCTGCACTTTGTACATAATGCACTCCAGATATTTAGTGCCCCTTTATGACTTGGCCACATCTACTATATGATGCAGTTTGGTGTGTGTGTTTGAAAGGGGGGGGGGGGTTGAATTGCTGCACCTATTCTCTGAGAAAAAAACGCCAAGGAGAAGTACAGCCAAAACAAGCTTTGGCTGTTCTTCCCCTGTGGATCACAGGAGTGCAGACCGTTCTAAATCCCGCTGTCGGTTGATGTCACAGAGTCGGTCGAGGATTGCAACCATATGGTCAGAATCTTGCCCACATGCCTGGACCGGCACTCAGCTCAGCCTCTCAGCGATCTGCTGAGATGCTGAGCTGCCCGCTCCCACCCCCTCCACAGCCCAGCGCTCCAATGAGCGAGGAGGGGACAGAGCAGAGAGCCGGCGACTGACAGTCAGCAGCTCTCTGCTCGGGGAGCTGTGAGAACCGAGTGATTGCTCGGTTATCAGTGTTAGAGTCGGCAGGGGACAAATGCTGCATCAGACCGATGGTGCATCCATCTAAAAGTATGATTCAACAAAAACAAAAATTCCTATACATCTCTCCTAAGATCAAATGGACTGTTTAGAAACATCAGTGTTCCATTCACATACTTTATTGTTCTTCCAGTATAATCATCTGCAATTCTTATAGTCATTAAAATAACATTTCCTCATCATAGAAGTGGCTGGAATATTTTGCTCTGTTCCAGCTTTAGAAATATGGCAGGCATGTAAATTTGACCAAACCCAAGTAATCCAGTTCTGTATTTTATGCCATTTTTATTGTTTTCACTGAGCTTTGGGGCTTTAATTAAAGGGAAACAATAGTATTTTTAGATTTAAAAATAATCTTTATGTAAATTTGATTAGCTTAATTTAAATAATGTTATCTATAAGTGTTATATGAATAAAGCCGACACACGAAAAGTCTTCTTCCAAGTAAAATTCTTTATTCCAACATGGATAGCAGTGACAACATGACAAATGTTGACGCGTTTCGGCTTTACGCCTTCCTCATAGCAATGATAGCTCAGGCGTAAAGCCGAAACGCGTCAGAATTTGTCATGTTGTCACTGCTATCCATCCATGTTGGAATAAAGAATTTTACTTGGAAGAAGACTTTTCGTGTGCCGGCATTATTCATATAACACTTGGTTTGGACGTTCAGCCTTAGCACCGACACTTAGCTCTTTATCTTCCCACAGTGCGGTGGAGCTAGGGTGAGTTATTGTTAATGTTATCTATAAGTGTTAATCTTTAAAAACCCGTTTCTGTGTGCAGTGTTTAAAGCAGACCATGCATTATAAGGATCATTATAATTGCCACATGAAAGTGTAAAACAAAGCACCTGTGGAAAAGAAAATTTGAAAATATAGGGGTGGCTTTAAAAAAGGCAAATAGACTGCACACTTTGCAAGTTCGGTTGCACTCATTTGCCCCAAAGCTTAGTAAATGTGGTAAAGCTCTGCTTTTTTCCATATCCAATCATGTACAAGCTTTTTTTTTTTCTAGTTTACTTGCACCTGATTGGGTATTCTTTACAAATTGTAAACCCTACCACAATACATTTACTAAGGAAAATAAGTGCAACTGCACTTGCAAAGTGCATAGTCTATTTACCTTTAGTAAATCGATCCAACAGAGTACTAATCTCCCATGTGATGCCTAGGTGGTGGTAACCTCATTATCCTTCTGGTGAGATTCTAGTAACACAGAGGATTGCGACATTTGGGCACTCTGTAGAAGCATAATCTCCTAAGAATTGGGATACTCAGGAATTCCTAGGATCTCATCGGAAGGATAGTGAAAACACCCTCTCCAGTGCAAAAGCCAATGGTAAGATAGGTATATCTACAATTTTTTTTTCCAAAGCTGCTTTGTTTAATACCTGGCCATTTTTTTTTTTTTTTTACTTTCTGCTATAAAACATTCTCAATAAAAAAAAAATCATCATTTTAGGCCAATTTTTATTTTGCCACATATTTTTGGAAAAAAAATTCCAATAAGGATATATTGATTGGTTTACGCAAAAGTTATAATGTCTACAAACTAGGGGAAAGAGTTATGTAATTTTTATTTTATTAATTTTTTTTTTACTAGTAATGGTGGCAATCAGCAATTTTTAGAGAGACTGCAACATTGCGGCGGACAGATTGGATCCCTAACTGACATTTTTGACACTTTTGGGGGGACCAGTGACATTACTACAGTAATCAGTGCTAAAAACATGCACTGTTAGTGTACTAATGACACTGGCTGGGGGGATTAACACCAGGGGCGATCAAAGGGTTAAATTTGTCCCTAGGGGCTGCTTTCTAACTGTGTGTGGGATGTGCTTGCTGTATGAACACAGAGACCTGTTTTCCCTTAATAAGAGGAACACAGGATCTCTGTGTTCATAACTGACAGAACAGCAGTCTCCTGTGTTTACAACGGCAGGCCGCTGTTCTGTCTCCACAGGGAGTGATCGCGGGTGCCCGGGGGCGATCGTGGCCCCTGGACCCGCTGATTGGCTCCCCCTGTGCCCAATCGGCATGTGCACGTGCCCCCACTAGCAGTCCAGTGAAGCGACGTACATGTATGTCGCTTTGCGGAACAGAGCCGACCTGCTGCAGTAAAACTACGGTGGCTTGTCGGCAAATGGTAAAGTGGTTGTAAACCCTCTCATATACCCAGTGAAGTGACTGGTCTCAGGTGATACACAGAGATGAAACAAATCCTCCTACATAGGTATTACTTGTTTATCTGCAGTCTTCTCTTCCCTACACCCTTTCAAAGGGCAGAATTGTGTTAAAATCCTTCTCTATCTGTTAGTATCACAGAGGAGAGGGAGGAGAGCTGCAGTTACACTGTGTGAGAGCTGATTGGAGGAAAGGCAAACCCCCCCCCCTCCACACAGCACGCAGGAGTAAAGGAAGGATACTGAGCTGTGTTCTGAATAGACAAGCTCCAGTATGAACCCCCCCGCCGTCACAAATTTATTTCATGTGTTGGGAAAACTTCTCAGAAGTGACTCATTCTGATAACAGAATGAAGCACCAGAGAGAAACAACACTTAGAGCTTTGGAGAGAGATAAGTAAACACTACAGATATAAATGCTTTATACAGATTCCATGACTAAGGTTTACAACCACTTTAACGGGTGGCTTTGTACTAGTTTTGGGGCCCTGATGTAATGAGTGGACCTCGCTTTAGAACAAGATCTGCTTAAAAGAGAAGCTTTGCTTTACCTACACAGACCGCCAGACTCAAGAATAAAGTCCTGTGTAAGGTCTAACTGTCACCACCACTCAAGCATTCAGTGCTGCATCATGGGAGGATGGGAGACAATCTCATACTCCCCCAATACAGTATGTGGACGTACCAGATATTTACCATTGTTCTGGTGGTCACAGGGAGTGGCATTATATATATACAGTATATATAAACTAAGATGAACAGTGCACCTGTTAGTAAGTGCAAATCCCTGTATCGATAGCAGACAATTAAAATCGATTGCACCAATCAAATCTTGTTTCATTCACAGTTTCTGGCTTAACACAACCCTTCGACATTAATCTGGAAAGTAGCAATAGGTGCTACATTTCCCCATTTGTACATTGACATTACTTCACTGCTCCTCCTTTACTGTGCAAATCTATAACGCCGATTCTAACAAAAGACTCTTAAAAAGTCCAGCTGAGCTTATATCAACAGTCATTCAGCAATGCCTATTCAGCAATGCCTACATAAAATACAAATACCCAACTATGTCACCTTGTCCCAGTTGTTTTCTGACTCACCAAAAATTCTCTATAGTTTCCCTTTCAGAACTGGTGTTAAAGGGCAAATACAGCTTGCATTTCAAAACCATTTAAAGGAGAAGTACAGCCAAAGCTGGTCTAGCTGTACTTCTCCTGTGGATCACAGGAGTGAAATTTGTTCCGCACTCCTGTGACCTGTTTTCAGCTGACAGCGGGCTTAAGCCTGCTGTCGGCTGACCTCATAGAGCCAGTGCAGACTCAGGTAAGATTGTGATAATGATGTCAGGATCTGCCCACATGCCTGGACCGGCACCCGTCTCAGCGAGCCACTCCCAGCCCTTCACAGCCCAGTGCTCCTGTAAACAAGGAGGGGGCAGAGAAGAGAGCTGGTAACTGGCAGTCTGCAGCTCTCTGCTCGGGTGCCCTGAGAACTGAGCGATCTGCGGTCTTATATAGCTTGGTTCTCAGTGTTAAAGCCAGCGGGGGACAGATGCAAACAAAAGCCCACTGACACAAATCTTTCCATTAGGATGGAAATATTTAATTAAAAAATTGATTCAGACTATGTACTAGTTGGGAGGACTGCATTTAGGGCTAAATGTTGACCATATATATGTATTTTTAGATATAGTATTAAATACTTTTATAGACTGACATTAGGAATTGCTTTTTACTAAGACAAGTATTTTTGCTTATAACCAAATAATAAATTAATTCTGAGAATTACTAAGGCATTATTATTCAACTCATAACCATGATATGTTTTTCTTATTGGGGGGGGGGGGGGGTGTATGTGTCATTCCATTAACAAAGTCATTATTTCCCTTTCTAAATCAGATTTTGTTTCTAAATTGATTGTACAGAAGCAGTGATTAGTAGTACATTTAACTATTTATACTTTTTTTTTAAAACAGTTTGGACATTCCATATAGGGGAAAATAATACACCACTTTATCTAAGAAAGCAATAAAATAGGATGAGCAAAACTTCAAGATTTCAATCTACCAAAATTTTGGTAAGACTTGTAAAATTTTGGCCAAATTTCACTATTTAGGTGACATACATTGGAGTTCATGGGAATGGTGAAATCGCAGTTCTCAGGGGTGCAATGGTCTTTAAATAAGTGTTAAAGAAGCTCCTTTTAACTATCCTGGATCTGTTCTTGTGCCAAAATTTGCCCCACATTAGCCTCCTTATTTGAGTTTTGTCACTGAACATAATACAAAAAGATGGTAGAAAAACATACTCCAACAACAATCTAAAACATAGAAAAAAAAAAGAGAGAAAAAAAACTCATAAGTACGAAGAACACTAAATTAAATAAACGTAATGACTCTAAATATGCCCCAGGGGAAGAAGTTTTTTTGACAAGCAAATTTCAGCTAAAAAGCTCAATGTCAATGAGTGAAATTTAAAATATCACTGATGGTGAAAATTGTAATTTTGCTACTATTTTAGTTTGATGAAATTTTGAAAAGCCTAGAGCCCTGTGAACGTCCATGGGCCCAGGCCCAGCTATAGTGAAAGAGCTCAAAGCTGTGCTTCCTACTGTCACTTCACAAAGGGGGGATGTACTTATATGCAGCTGGTATCTGATGGGGTCATACCATTATAGATAATACATCTCTGTGTCCAATAAAACCTAGGGGGAAGGATATGTGACATCTTCATGTGATAAAACTGTAAAATATGCATGGTCATTGCTAACAGACTTTTTTTTAATGAAAGAAATTTTGGAAGCTACTGTATTTAAAAAGACTGAAAGAAAATTACATAAAAAAAAGGAGGGGGGGGATTTATAGGTGATTGACATTGGTTGGAATTCACCATTCTGCTCATGGTAACATATACAGTAATAAACTGGAGAATTAAATATATTAGAGTGATGCTCTTTAGACCCGGTTCACACTAGCGCGACTTATCAGGCAACTTGGTCACCTGACAAGTCGCGGTGGGTCGCCTGCCATAGATTAGCACAGGAGCCGTTCTAATAGGAGCGACACAAGTTGCTCCGACTTAGAAAAAGGGTCCTGTACTACTTTGGGGCGACCTGGAGGCGACCTGCATTGACTTCAATGATATGAAGTCCGTGCATGTCGCGCCGAGGTCGCGGTGCACGCTGTGCACCGCGACTTCACAGGTCGCCCCAGCAAGTAGCGTCGCCCCTGTGTGAACGGGGTCTTAGCCTGACAGCACAGGCATGGTTGACAACCAGGATTCCATATAAAGTAAACTTGAACTCAAAAAAGTTTTGCTACGTTATAGGGAATATCTAAAATTTGTAATTGTGCCTAAGCAGGACCTTTAAAAAAATCTACCTTTGGTCTGGAATTCCTCCAGAAAAAAAAAAAGCAGTGCACTCCCTGGTATGTGCGTGGCCTAGGCATTCTTGTGCATACAACCTAATAGCTGTATATCTGCAGTGTCAGATCTAAGGCACTGCTGGCTCTGATTGTTAGACTTAGGAGATTTGGAGTGAGTTTTGGTGGTGTCATTACTGTGCTGCTCATTGTTTAACTTGCTGGAGGTGCTGACATGTGGAAGCAAAGCCCTGCCACTACCAAGATGGCCACCTCCATGCAGAGACACAGCATGAAACAAGACATGGTAAGTCAGTAATAGGGAAATATTGTCTGTAATAAGACCACATGCAATATTAGTGGCTAGTCCTTGTCTCTCTGGGCACAGCTACAGCGTCTCAAAAGAAGAATGTGTGTCAACTAGCACTTAGAGATAAAACAGAACTTCCAAAAGTACCTGCCCTACCATATAGTAAACTTCCCATTTACCTTTGAACAAACACAAGACCATAGAGCAGAGGTTCCACAGAAGCAGTTTTCAAGTAATGGTTTACATATTTTTTCAAGGGAAAAGTTTCGGTGAAAACTGCAGTCTACAGAAATAATTATAATTGAAGTATACATACATCAAAATTAAAGATATTTTTGGACCTCAAATGAAACCTTTTTTTACCTTCCTGTTTTTATATAGTGAGAGACAAAAATAGTAAAACTGTATATCATTTTACCTGCTTAAATTTTTAATATCACATGACACTACTTATTTGCTCTTGGGCTTCACGAAGTTGTTGAAAGTGTTTTTTTTTTCCTTTTCAGTAAATTGAATGTATATTCCCAAATGCCACAGATATATGAAAAAAAAAATGAGATGGGCATCTTGGTCAATATAAAATAAAGAACGCATAATGCAAACTACAGTCTACATCTGAATTGCCATGCTAGGCCAAGCTTATTGTATTGCATAAAAACTGCATTTCTAAGTACTAATGGTTCATATTGTAAACATCAAGCATACAGAGTTTAAATTCAAGGCCACAACTTATTTTTTTTTTTTTTTTCATCTTAAAGTTTCAACGTGTCCCTTCTGTGTTTCTTTGGTTGGCCGAGCTCAACTCGTAGTGTATAAATGCATAACTTATATAATTATATAAAAATGAAAAATACCATTGACTTGTATACTTCAACCTGACGAACGCACAGCGTTCGCGACTCAAATAAAACTGGCGCCTGTTTATAAAAACAACAACAACAAAAGTTCAGATTGTAGCAACGAGGGAACTTACTTAATATTCAATCCAAAATCCCTCAAACAGAGATTACAATAAAAAAATGTGTACAAAATCCACCCTGAGAGCTTTGGCAATAAAATTGGAGAAGGTTGATCGGATTCCACCAACGAGTATTGCTTCCAATATCAGTGCCATATTAAATTCTCTTGCTGCCATGGGCAACACATTGAAAAAAAAAATGTTACATTTAGCAATGACTAGATGTGAACTGCGATAATTGTATGTTTTAGGTGTGCTAATAATTCACCGTCATTCTGCACTTAATATGTATATAAATGGACCTGGCTTTATAAAAAAGACAAAAATGAAAAGAATTCTGGTTGTTTCCACTTCTCTTAAATCAGCCATTGCATCTCTGAAAAAAAGTCGGGTGTTGTGTATTGTACATTACAAACGAGGTCCTGATTTTTTTTTTTTAAATATCAGACAATTCCAGTTTTATATCATTAAAGATAACTATTCTAATCTATACCATTTCAACTGTATAATTTTGTTCTCAGTAATACTGATGGCGTTATTAATACTGCTGTAACATTTCTCAAAGAAGTCTCAAAAACATATGTCCCTGTATTGTCAAGCCCTCTGTCGTTTCAATAGCTTTCCGTGAACAAGACAAATTTTTCCACAATTTTTCACCCTTCCCTTCGACATCTGCTTATAAACCTTCTTGAGCATAATTACTTCAAAGCACTTTCTTTGTTCCACCAAAATGGCTCATACTTCTCTTTCAGATACATCAAGGAATGTAGGAAGTCTTCACAGTTTGCCAGAAAGTTTTTTTTTTTCCTCAAGTGAAATTTTGTCAAATTTTTGCCTTGACATTGTGTTACTGATACTACTTTGCTTCTTTGATCCTAATTGTATACTTGTATTCTTAAATACAGGTAGTTTTCACTACAGAATTTATATTATGGTAGTCCACACTTTTGTATATAGCATATAGTTTTCTTATTTACTTTTCTTTTTTTTTTTTTCTTTTTTTTTTACAAAAAGTTTATAAGGAAGATCTCACCGTCGTTTTCGGCAAATCCATCAGAGGCTTCGACTAGTAAAAGTCGAACCAAGAATACATATTGGTTCAATGCTGATGTCTCCTACGTTACATCTTTGGCATTTGAACTTCGTTAGTAGAATTTTGCATCTTTAATCTCTAGAAAAAGTTTTGTGTTTTTGGCCTATCTGCCCCTTTTTAATGCACCTGTTAAAAAAAGGCACTGGTAACTCATAATGATCACCTGGTAGAGTCCCTGGTGAATTGTAATCCACAATAAAGTCTTTTCTTGAGATTTAGTAGTAACTTCCAAGATGAGATGACATGTGACTTGCCGGGAGTCTACTACTGGGATAAATACTTCCGGTTGGAGAATTCCAATAAGGGTTCGGAGCTGCAAAAAAACTGGATGATGTCACAGGTAAAGCTGGAGGATGAGGAGCAACAAAGTTCATCTTCTGAGGGTGCGTGTGATAAGAACTCATGTAGGGAAGTTCAGAAGGATACTTGTACATTGTTGATTCTGGAGGATGTGGTTGAAGGGCTTGAGCAATCCCATGAAAGTCAAACTTATAAGCGTAGCGCTTGCCATGGACTTTAGTCATAATATTCTTGTCGTAGTAGTAGCGGAGTGCACGGCTGAGCTTGTCATAGTTCATATTAGGTTTACTCTTCCTTTCTCCCCAACGTCTTGCCACTTCATCTGGGTCGGTCATCTTAAATTCTCCATTCGTTCCTTCCCAAGTAATGCAGTTAGAGTTGGAGCTGTCTGAAAGAAGTTCCAGAAGAAACTGCCACAGCTGGATTTGGCCACTGCCTAGAACAATAATATTACAAAGTGATGAAAAAGATCATTTCAATTTAAGGCATTTTTTTATATGTCACCTCAGTTTCTAGGATGCAGGCAGGTTTTGTCGCTTGGTGTCCTCTGTTGCTAGGACAAAGGTTACTATTGCTGCCTAGCATCCTCTAATGCTAGGACACAGGCTAATATTTCTGCCTTGCATGCTCAGTTGTTAGGATGCAGGTGGCTATTACTATTTGCCCCTTAGTCAATCATGACCACATACAGCCATTGACTTGCATTGGTGGCTATGCAGATGCCGCAAAGCGTCATGCCACGTACGCCACAGCATACAGGAGCTGGTAAGCGTCCATGGGCATGAGGCCTTATTGTCTTTTGCTACACTATAGAATCGATCGGGCACAGCAATGGTTCTTTCATGCCTATAGGTACAAAATATGGTCAAAAGCGTGTGCACACCTGAACATCACACTTACAGGAGCTTATTGGACACCCCTTTCTAAAACCACTGGCATTAATATAGATTATACCCCCTTCTTCCATTTGCAGCCATGACTAATTTCCACTTTTCATGGAAGTCTTTTCACATGGAATGCATCTGTGGGGATTTGTGCCCATTCAGCCAAAAGAAAATTTTCTTCACACTGAACTCTTTAAACCATGTCTTAATGGGCTTGGCTTTGTGCACATGGGTGCACTCACGCTGGAACAGGAAAGAGCCTTTTCCAAACTGTTACCACAAGGTTTGAAGTACACATTTGTCCAAAATTACTTTGTATTTTGCAGCATTTAACAGGACCCCTTATTGAAAAAATCTAAAAACTCGATAATTTGAACAGATGTTCAAATTCTTTTAATATAATAGGTGCGATGGTCAGGTATCCACAAATGACTATATTGTGTACCTTTAGATCTGTTGGTAGAAAGGAGCTTCATGAATAACTCAGAGCTTACTCAAGCCTAAGGAGTCTCTCCTTGCTATCTCCATGTGACAACACCTAGCCAATCACCAAGCACCAGTGATGTCACAGGAGATGAAGAGGAGTGGGTCACATGCTCTTATATATATACAAAAGTATTTACATTTTTTTTTTAGATGGCCAATTACCTACAAGGATGGTTAGTCTAGTTTCTAGTTGTGCCCATTCATAAAAATACAATCTGATCTGGCCAAAAAACAAACAAAAAAACAGGTCAAGCAACTTTTATCCCGTGTCTAATGCTCAGTATGTAACATGTTGATTTACACTAAGCCTTTCCAGGAGAAAGGCTGGATTAATATCCTCCTACTAAGAGTTCCAGCTACCAGTCTGAGGCAGACTTCAGGGAGATTTGAATCTAGGTGGCGGCTACAAAGAAGCGATTCCAATTCTTTCTAAGAACACATTGATAGGTAACGTCTGTAGGAAGCTGCTAGAGTGAGATCATGTTGGCAAAAACACATAATACAGTGTGGCCCCACCATCTTGGGTCAATGAGGCCCCACCATATTAGGTCAATGTAATTTGACCTACTATGTCCATATTAGGTCAATAATGTCATGAGCATCCCCCCCCCACCATTTTGTGCATGTGCATTTTGGGTATGGGAAATTACAGCTGATTGGCCCAGCAATGATAGCTTACGTCTGGGTTTGGCAGAACGTACCCAAGCTCACCACTAACTGACGCTGTTGGGACAAGCCCAAAGCCCTTCAACACATACTCTATTTTTGGCACATAAAGCTATAAATCTATTTGACATCTGTAGACAACAGCTGCACATTTTCTCCAGTCTTCTGTAAATTAACCCCATCATTTTCAGTGTAGTAAGAGAGTTAATAACTTTCTCCTGACTCTATGTTAATCCCTATTATTTGCATGCAGATATCAGATGGTTTCATTTTATTGAATACCGATTCTTTTTCTCATTGTCATACCAGGTTAACAGTCCATCTGAACCACATTAGCATTTGCTGTGTTTCAGCACATTCAGTATATTTCCCCTTTCCAAGAGCATTCCTCAAAACTGCTTTTAATAAAAGTCTTGGGCTGCGGATATTGTTATTTATCCATAGAAGAGAAAAAAGGGAAAGATCCATTAAGTGGTGGTAGCCTGCGGGCTGCAAAGGGCTGGTGAGGTTATGAGAGTCAATTAGCAGCAGCAGGTAGTTGAGGAGAGTGGCCAACAGGTTAACGGGTGAATTGTTAAATGAAGCTTTCTGTAAGTTGTAAGTATGAGTTCCTAAACACACAGGAAATATTTAAAATGTATAACTCTAACAATGAACTTCTCTTATTTGTTCCCTTTTTGTCTCCATAATATACCTTTGAAAGTGTTTTGTTATAAATGTTCAATAAGTGCAAAATCAGATCTGCCTTATGTCCACTTCACTCTGCATGTGGCATCTCAATCACTATAATCAGCTTGGCCAAGCTCAACTCCTTAAACTACAAACCACTTCCACTTTGTTGCATGGATGAGGAGGGGAAGTAATCTGTAATTTAGAAAAGATAACTGGGCAGAAAAGAACATTCCAGGTAGATTTTGGCACTTATACCCATCCACTATGGCCAATGCTGGTTTGGTTTGTCTTGCCATCATAAAAGTACCAGGAAGATTATAAATTACCTGGACAACTTGACTGTGCAAAATGTTTTTCATAGTTTACTAACCCCTTCCCACCCTTCCCCGGTGGCTCTTTAAGTGGGTCCTAACACCAGGAGGTGGATAGACTTTTTGATCACGTTATCACTGTGATTGGCAGTCACAGTTGTCATATAAGCGGAAGCCCATCCCACCGGCTCCTGATCATAAGCAGACAATGGGAGCTGTCCATGAAAACCCACAGTCACTGGGCCAAGGGCATGCAGTGAGAGCACTCTCAGTACAGAAACTTCAGAGCCCCATGGATGCAAATGTGCAGCACGTGGACATGAAGGCCCATCCACCCTGCTGCTGCATATATGCTTTACTTGGTTTGCAAGATCCATAACATAGTTACATTACCTGTTGATTCTGACAGTTTCACACTTCCTGTAACAGGCCAAGCTGTCCAGCAAAAGTTAGAGGTGATTTTGGTGTAATATGGTGTAAACCATATTACACTACTGGGGGTGCATGCAACAGTTAGCTTTTATTTATATGATTTAAACTTTTTTTTTTTTTTAATGAGAAAAAGATTGTTGCTGTAACTGCCTCAAAACTATTAGCTGACTTTAACCTATTGGGTCTATTATTAAAAAAAAAAATTCAGACCGAATACCAAATGCAGTCAATCATCCTTTATGAATTCTGACCATATTTTGCTTAATGTCTTGCTAAGATTTACAGATCCATCTAGTGGTGATAATGTGGTAGTTTTCTTTAAATACCTCAATCAGGAAAACATTGCATTATGGCCAAATGATGGCTGTGGGAATGTGGAAAATATTAATAAATGTCAAAGTAAGGGTGGCATGAGGCTGCAACTGGATGTATAAAAAGAAAAAAAATCTTCAATACAAATCACTGGGGTTGTCCTGAAAAATTCAAAATTTGAAAAAAAGGGCTACATTTTTTTTGGGGTTTCTTGCACTTCATTTTGCATTTACCGGTATTTACTGCAGTATGACCATCATTCTTGGATTAGGTTTATGTTTTTTTATATAAATTGTAGCTATGCTACAGCTGTAATAACTTCTATTTAGTTTATGTTTCTACATAAACTGTAGTTTTTACTATAGCTTTCATATATTCGATTTTATCCTGACATGCAAAATTAGTAACAGGCAAAGAGCCAGTTGATGTTTTGTCTCTTTACCTGGATTTGCAAGGCGACTGCTTGTTGGGCCAAGAATCTGATAGGGATCTAAAATAGGAAATAAAAGAAATCATAAATATTTCATCCAGCATGTTAACTCAATGTATGTTAATTTCCTTGTACTGCATTGTTACAATTTTGGATAAAAAGACATTGAAAATATTAGGGTTGATTTACTAAAACTGGAGAGTGCAAAATCTGGTGCAGCTATGCATAGGAACCAATCAGCTTCCAGATTTTTTTTTTCTGTTAAAACTTAATTTTAAAAGCTGACATTATAAGCTGATTGGCTACCATGCACAGCTGCACCAGATTTTTTACTCTCCAGTGTTTAGAAAATCAACACCATTCTGTACTCCAAATCTCGCAGTTATCATGGTTCTGGTAGGAATACCTGAGTCCCTAAAAAGGGTGAATCTACAACAGGAGCAAACGCATTAAAATATGGGCTATGTGGGTAGATGTGGATGAAGACTTGTGGACCACGGGCAGTTTTAACCATGCCCGGGCACAGTTCACCCCCTTGGTCTGGTTCGAGTGTGCAGTGTAAGTGCTCTGAACCATGCCCAGGAACAGTTAATCGCACCTCTTCCAAGTGGTCCTGGGCACAGTTCACTTGTGGTCTGGCACTGTTCAGGTCAGTGATCTGTGCACAAAACTCTCCATAGATCACTGAGCACAGAAGTAGGAATCCCAGTGTTCTAGTTGGCAGAGGTGACAATGTAAGTAAGTGTGCCCAGGTACACTTGCTTCTAGCCTAATGTGTATGTAGAGCAGCAAAGGAGTGGAGGGAAGACATCAAATTCCGGCATGGTTCAGTTCAACTGTGCCCAGTGTGAGTGCCTCCTTAGTCTGTAATGCAGATCGGCAGCTGTTTCCGGCAGCCAGACAAGCAGGTGGGTAAAAGCCACTCAACGGAGCACAGCCAACCAGCCCTTTTATGATAAAAAACTGTTTCTATGGGCTAAAGAAAATGTACCATGCAAAGTGTGCCATGGTTGTACCGTGGTTAGATGGGCATAGTGACAGTGGGTGTTCCTAATCGACATGGTTTATTAGGACAGTGGTTCTCAACTCCGGTCCTCGGGACCCACCAACAGGCCAGGTTTGCAAGATAACTAAATTACATCACAGGTGATCTCATTTGCTGCTCAGTGATTGCAGTATTCTAGTCTGCATCCCCCAAGGTAATACTTAAAATCTGGCCTGTTAGTGGGTCCCGAGGACCGGAATTGAGAACCACTGTATTAGGATACCCCTTTTCACATCTTTCTGTATCACCTTCTTTTGAGGCTCTTGCCATTCAGTCGTATAAGCGTCTGAGAGCTCCAAATGAAGTTGGTGCTGGAAGACTTCCCTCTGCCAGGAGAGCAGATAGCTATATAATGCCCAGCATATGTCAGTGATTGGGGGCCCCCCTTGATCGATACATGAATAGTGAAGTACCACCAGTCCTACATACCATATTAATACTACACATGCCCCACTGGCTACTCCTTCCCAAAAGCCACCTAAAAAATGGTTAGTTGTCTCTGCTATTCACACGACTGCCTTCCAGGCAGAAGGTGATCCTTATCCAATTTATGCTTCATTTAAGTTCTAATTTTTGAATACAGGCAGCACAACATCCATAGTTTCTGCAGAAATGCTTTCCTAGCTGTTTTATGGTGTTAAAGCAAATATATGGATGTAAAATCCTAAATCAAAATTTAAATTGATATTGTATTGTTTGATGGGTACCTTAAAAATCATTTTTTTCTTGAAATCTTTTATGTAGGGTAGGGTTAAAACCCCTATTGGAGTATTTATTGATACCTTCGTGCTGCTGGGGAGATTTTTTTCAATCACTTACTGTCCTAAAGATATAACAGGACCTAAGAGGAAATATCCTCAAAGTGAGGGAAATTCCAATTCTAGTTGTCAGCGGAACATTTGTATCCATCAGAAGATTTCGGTTTACCTCTTGGTCTGGTGACAACTCTAAAATTTACAATTTCTACTGATGTTCTGTCCATGTGATGATGGTCACCAAGGCAAATAGAGGAGTGAGAAAAACCATAAAAATGTGATAAAGGGTTTAACCCTTTACAAACAAAAAAATGTTTATATTTTAATCAAATTAACAGGAAACCACATTTTGACAAAAAGGCCAGGATAAAACCTGCCACGGTGGCATCCCAAGTGACTGTCCTCACATGGTTCAGATACAAAGCCACAGGCCTCAGCTTGCAGAAATAAGTTCAAACTGATATTTTTATTGCATTACAATCCCTGTCTCTGTTCTATGAACAAAGGAGTACACTATAGTGAACCTGTCATCAATAGAAAAATTAGGAGGTATATTTATTTAAAATGGTAGATAAGCCTAACTACACAGTATCTTACAAAAGTGAGTACACCCCTCACATTTTTGTAAATATTTTATTATATCTTTTCATATGACAACACTGAGGAAATGACACTTTACTCCAATGTAAAGTAGTGAGTGTACAGCTTGTATAACAGTGTAAATTTGCTGTCCCCTCAAAAAAACTCAACACACAGCCATTAATGTCTAAACCACTGGCAACAAAAGTGAGTACACCCCTAAATGAAAATGTCCAAATTGGGCTCAAAGTGTCAATATATTGCGTGGCCACCATTATTTTCCAGCACTGCCTTAACCCTCTTGGGCATGGAGTTCACCAGAGCTTCACAGCTTGCCACTGGATTCCTCTTCCACTCCTCCATGACGACATCACAGAGCTGGTGGATGTTAGAGACCTTGTGCTCCTCCACCTTCTGTTTAAGGATGCCCCACAGATGCTCAATAGGGTTTAGGTCTGGAGACATGCTTGGTCAGTCCATCACCTTTACCCTCAGCTTCTTTAGCAAGGCAGTGGTCATCATGGAGATGTGTTTGGGGGTCACTATCATGTTGGAATACTGCCCTGCGGCCCAGTCTCAGAAGGGAGGGGATCATGCTCTGCTTTAGTATGTCACAGTACATGTTGTCATTCATGGTTTCCTCAATGAACTTTAGCTCCTCAGTGCTGGCAGCCCCAGATCATGACACTCCCACCACTGTGCTTGACTGTAGGCAAGACACACTTGTCTTTGTACTCCTCACCTGGTTGCCTCCACACACGCGTGACACCATCTGAACCAAATAAGTTTATGTTGGTCTCATCAGACCACAGGGCATGGTTGGTCTAATGAGACCACCATGTCCATCTGAACCAAATAAGTTTATCTTGGTCTCATCAGACCACAGGGCATGGTTCCAGTAATCCATGTCCTTAGTCTGCTTGTCTACAGCAAACTTTTTGCTAGCTTTCTTGTGCATCATCTTTAGAAGAAGCTTCCTTCTGGGACAATAGCCATGCAGACCAATTTGATGAAGTGTGCGGCGTATGGTCTAAGCACTGACAGGCTGACCCCCCACCCCTTCAACCTCTGCAGCAATGCTGGCAGCACTCATATGTCTATTTCCCAAAGACAACCTCTGGATATGACGCTGAGCACGTGCATTCAACTTCTTTGGTCGACTATGGCGAGGCCTGTTCTTAGTGGAACCTGTCCTGTTAAACCGCTGTATGGTCTTGGCCACCATGCTGCAGCTCATTTTCAGTGTCTTGGCAATCTTTTCATATTTTTTACGTAGAGCAACATTTCTTTTTTTCAGATCCTCAGAGAGTTCTTTACCATGAGGTGCCATGTTGAACTTCCAGTATGAAAGAGTGAGAGCGATAACACTAAATTTAACACACCTGCTCCCCATTCACACCTGAGAGCTGTACACTCACTACTTTACATTGAAGCAAAGTGTCATTTCTTCAGTGTTGTCACATGAAAAGATATAATAAAATATTTACAAAAATGTGAGGGGTGTACTCACTTTCGTGAGATACTGTATATTCTAAAAAATGTTCCATCCCCCCTTCTCCTACCTATCTTACTCTGGTCTGGTCTCATGATCCCCCAGCTCCCCTGTGTCAGTAAGTGGCTGTTGCAGGAAAGAGGAGGGAGAGCTGCAACGGCTGGGCCATGAGAGCCTATAGGTCAGGGGTCTCCGAACTATGGTCCTCCAGTTGTTCAGGAACTACAATCCCTATAATGCCTAGTCATGTCTGTGAATGTCAGAGTTTTACAATTCCTCATGGGACATGAAGTTCCTCAACAGCTGGAGCGCGATAGTTTAGAGATCCCTGTCAAAGGTGATGTCAGGGCTCCCAGAATCGATAGCCATTGTTCAGCATTCACTTACAGAGCTGTAGGATCACATAATTCGACCGGAGTGGATTAAAATAAGTAAGTACAGAGATCTCTTTTATACAGGTTAGGCAGGATAGGTAGAAGGAGGGGGGCATAACATTTTTAAGTATAGTTATAGTTAGGATTTTCTTCCATGTAAAAATTCAACCAGATGACCTTACAAACATGAACCTTTTGGTGGAAACTAACAAAATTTGTGTCTTAATTACCTAGCTGGGGCCTTGGATCTTCTGTTTTTGGCACTACGGTGGGTGCTTGAGAAGCTGAAAAACAAAATAATTACTGAGAACTATATAAACACAGTTATTGAAGGTTTCATAGGGTGTGGATTCGGGCTGCAATTGACACTATCTTTGTTACAGATTATTGTATGGGACACAGTTGGAACCTTACCTGGTGTGCTTGGCTCATGGCTTCTCCAATAGCTTCCCATGCCTGTTAAAGTATATGTAAAGCTAAGATTTTTTTTTCATCTTTTGATAGAGAAAGGTTAAATCTCTTAAGATTTTTGGCCTTCTAAATCCCATTGAGGAGATTTCCCATCACTTCCTGTCCAGAAAACACAACAGGAAAAGAGGATATCTCACCAAAGAGAGGGAAACCCCTCTTAGACAGTCGTCACCAGAACAGGTGTCCTCAATGGAAGATCGGCCACTATTCATGTTCTGGAAACAACTCAAAATTTTAGATTGTCCATTGGAATTGGGTAATTCCTGACCCTTACCCTAATTTATAAAAAAAAATGTTTTGGCATACATAAACTTTTTGGGCCCTATTAACACCTGAGCATTTTGTAGCTTAAAGCTCAAAGCTCCAAAGCTCTCAACAGACAAAATCTCATGTTTTTAAATGGTGGACATTCACTGTAGCTTGATTGCTGAGGCATCAAAAGGTACATGAGCTATTTCTAAAGCAGAACTAAATGCTTTTGGCCCCATATACTTTATTTGGAGCACATTGTGAATGCGTGAAACAAGTCTTTTTGTGCACTTCATTGGGCGTACTTTGAGGGATTTTATAGCCTGTGAGAACTGGTCTCTTCTGCCTTTTGCTTTCCTTTTGCTAAAACAAATATGCCTGAAGCAAGAACACAAAAACGCTCCAAAAAAATGCCCCAAATTGCCTGAAAATTGCTCATCCCAGGTATAAATCCAGCCTATGGCTTAGGGTTAGGTGGTAATGAGCTATGTAACCACCACTAGTTGACATCATCCTAGTATTGTAGCCAATTCATTATGAAAGAAATATGTGGGCTGCCATTGATGGCCTTCATTGGACAATGCTGAATGCCTGGCTGGTTCTGGATTTTATAGTTGTGATTCAACAAACTAGAATAAGCCTCCAGTATATGAACAACAAGGAAAGGTTGGAATCCCTCTTCTCTACACTTGCTCTTAGTCTAAAGCCCCGTACACACGCACAGATTGTTGGCCAACCGATCGGCCGTCTTTTGTCCAGTGTTGTTTGTTGGTTGAAATGTGCTCTAGACTTGCACTGGACTTTTGTTGGCCAACAAAAACCAACTTCAGAAGTGATGTGATGGTTGATTTTCCCTGTGTTTTTTCTTCTCTGAGCATGCCCAGTCTTGCTCATCTGATTTTTGTCTGCCGAAATCTGCACTGACTGAGGAACAATCGGCCATTTTTTGTTGGCCAACAAAAATTTTATAGAATGCACACCAGATTTTTTTTCGGCCGAAAATTCGCAGTTGGTTGTCGGAAGCATCATACTAACAAGCCGACAATCGGCAGATCGGACGTTGGCCAACAATTTGCAGCCAACAATCTGTGCGTGTGTACGGGGCTTAAGTCTATCATATGAAACAGAAATATCAGTATAACTTCCAGACAGGCCCCATATATCTCTAATTACAGGCTTATCTTAAAGATCAGACCTGGGCAAATTGTGGTTCCAGTGCCACATCTGGCCCTTGGCTGTCCCTATCCATTCCATGCCTCCTTTGTCAGCATGCTTTTCTGAGCCTGTCAGCTTCCTCTGAGGAAGCAGACTTTCTCAGAGAGGCACGCTGACAGATGTCCATCTGGAGAGCTTCAAGAACTGAAAGGAGAGAGCCCGAGGAGCTGATTGGTACTGCAGGGAGACTTGGTCCTGGTGAAAGAGCGTTGCCTAAGAGATGTCCCACCGCTCTCCCACCGCTCTTCTACCTGGCCAAGTTCTTCATGTGTTAGCACCTGCATGCTGCAAACCCTAATACCCATGAACCTGTTCTTCACCCCAGGTCAGGATCTGCAGAAATTCCCACTGTACCAGTGCTTTTCAAAGGACAATTGACAGCCAGCTTCTATGTGCATTTAGTGGTTTGTCCAGAGTTCAACTGTAAATCTTGATTGCCCTATACCTGCAGCTCTATAAGTATATTTATGGTCAATTTAGATGGCTGTTTTTAGTTTTCTGCTTATTTTTTTGAGAAAAGTTTTTGAAGGATCTGAAATGCAGTATTTGTATTGGACCATGGAGCGTGGATCTGGCATATATTGTTGCTTCTGCATGCAGGATGATGGGATTTCTATAGGCAGCCAGTCCATCGGTATTCGGTTTATTTATTTATTCCTTCAAATAGGCATTGGGAATACAGAGTGACCACATTGTAATTGCAATTGGGAAGCAAGCCATTGCATTCTGCATCCACATATTTCATGGATCTGAAGTTTGCTGGAATATGGAGTTCAAACAATGTTTACAAAAATATAAAAAAAACTTAAAATGATGGTGTGAATTTCATAGTTAAAATCTTTACATATATATACATATCACCTACCTTTTGACTGCGGTGTTGGATGATTGGCCCATGCAGATCTTCTTGTCTGCTCATAGGTTAAATCTGCAAAAGGAGTAATCGACTGTGATTTCCACCAAGTGAAGGACAGACAAAGCCGTATTTACAATAATAGTCTCATATTTACAGGGAAAACAGCTTAACCCCTTGCCGGCATCCCCCGCCACTGTAGGAGAATCTAAATGCTGGGAGGTGGGCATTTCGATCATGTGACCACTGTGAGTGGCTGTCATGATTGAAAACTTCCAATTGCATGTATGCATCGGGAGCTGCCCTTGACATCTTTGTTACTGTGCTAAGAGTGTGTAGTTAGCATGCTCTCAGGCACAGAAAAGCTATTAATGCATGTCTAGCAGGAACAGGTTAAAGCAGCCTTCACTTAAAAATTCCTCTTACCTACTTTCATTTCCTTTCCCCCAGCCTTTTCAGAAAAGGTATTTTTTTTAAAGGGGGGAGGGGGGGGGGGCAGCAGGTGACTTTTTTGTATTACTTCCTTGTTCCTCACCTAGGCGAGCATGTTGTTGTCTCAGCCCACCCCCTTCCCCCAACCAGCACCTTCCTGGAATCACATCACACATCCCAGGTCTCACCGTGATAGGAGAGACATTAGGACATCACAGCTGGCTCCCAAAACTAAGATGGGGCATGGAGAAGCAGAAGGCCTGGAGATATTTAGCTGCACAGAAGACAGCGCAGGACTCCATGGCCTTGTAAGCAAGGCTTTTTTTTCTCAGTGGGAACGCGGGAGAAAGCAGCTCCAGCACTAAATGGGTCACTGGGGTGTGCTGGAGAGTCTATTGATGCTGGCTTCTGGGGATCTATTGTTGGTGGGGAGGTCTGTTGTTGCTGGTGGGGGATCTATTTTTGATGGGGGGAATCTTATGTTGCTATGAGGGATCTATTGTTGGGGGGGTGTATTGTTGTTGGCTGCTAGAGGGTCTATTGATGATTGCTGCTGGGAGATCTACCATATTGTTATTAGTAGGGAGTTTTTGTTGTTAGGGGACCTATTGTTGCTGGTAGGGGGTATCCATTCTTGCTGGTGGTGGATCCTATTGTTTCTGGTGGGGATTACCTGTTGAGAGAAGGGTCTATTGTCACTGGCTGCCGGAGGGTCTTTTGATGCTGCCTGCTGGTAGATCTACTTCATTGTTACATTAGGTGTTTATTGTTGTCAGGTGCATCGATTGTTCTTTCGGTATTTTGTGTTATTGGGGGGGGGGGGGTTCTGTTGTTGCTGGGGGGGGTCTATTGTTGCCTTCAATGATTTATTGTTGCTGGGGGGGGTCTATTTTTGCCTTGCATGATTTAATGTTGCTAGCTGCAGAGGATTATGCTTGGAGGTGGGTAGGGGACAGAGACAAGAGACAACTTGGAAGTCGGGAGTACCGGCATCTATTCTGTGAGAAAAAGAGCCCTGCTTGTAAGTATCTGTTTCCTGGAACTCAGCAGCTACAGTAAATATTCTTTGCTAAAGATCTTCTTTAAAGGCCCACTTTATTCTGATAACTGTGTAAGGTTAATTCCTATAATGATAGTATTTTATACACAAGTTTCTTTTTTTCTTTATATCAAAAAGTTTTTTATGAACATTTTCAAGAATTACAATACAGACATTGAATAGACCAGAGTGTCCATACATTTTCAGTTGTACCTCAGATACTAACAGAAAGACAACAAAATGGTTGCATCAGATATCAAACATCGATAAAGGCACTGCCTATTACCACATCCACTCGACCATAGAGGGCAAGTTAGTATTGTGCGTAAACATTGCATATCCCATCTCATCCTGCCATGGATCCCAAGGGCCTTCACAGATTTAACCCATGTGTCAAAGCAGTAGCCTATCCAGCACCAAGTCTATTGGTGCCAACCCAGATGTAGCTAGCCAACCTCCCCACACTTTGTCATATTTAGCCAGGCACCCACGGTGTTAATAAATCAGCTGTTCATACCTCAGAGTCGTGCTCATATGCTCTATCTATCTAATAGGTGGATTTGCAGATTTCCAATATAACAGGATAAGTTTGCGAGCTTACAAAAAGGCCCTAAAAACTGCCTCCCGAATATGTGGGTACTGCACTGCTTCATCTAACATAACCAGTATACATTGTTTAGGGTCAAGTGCCATACCCCATTTTAAAAGCCCCAATAATGGTCGTAACTATAGTATCCCAATATCTGGGAAGTTTAGGGCCTAAGCATGTGCACAAGATCCCCATGGTCCCTACTGCATCTGTTGCAAATTGTATCTGTCCGTAAACCAAGATCATTGAGTTAAATGGGTCATGTATACCCCGAGTAGGATGTATAGTTGGAATAGCTGCTGAGATACATTTAAGGAGCAGCTGCGGACCAACTCTAGCACTTCCTCCCACTGTTCACCCGAAATGGTACCAACACCAGCTTCCCACTTCTCTAGAACTGTACAGGGGTAGTTTTTCAGATAATCAGTAAGTATTATGGTGTAACAGCCTGAAACAAAGCCCTTAGTTGAGGACACTTGTTGCACGTAGCAAATTCAGGAGCTGGAGGCATAGTAGGGGTCTCCAAGGATTCTTGGGCACTTATCACGTGCTGCAATTGTAAATAACAGAAATTCATATGTGAGGGCAGACCATATTGAGATTTTAATTGTGGGAATGTTACATAGATTTCTTTTTCAATCAAATATCTTTATACTTTTCTCCACATTCACAGTACATGCAAGGCAAGCTGTCAAACAAAAATGGCCGGTAAAGTGTTAGGGGAAAAACACTATAAGGGCCTGTGTATATAGGCTTTTGTTTTTTTTTTCGGATCTGCGTATCTTCCCATACAAGTCAAAGAGAATACAAAAGAAGCTGTGGACTGCAGATAATATTGGGGTTCTGTGAAGTGGCTCTGTAGCTTATGCATGTATTTGCAATTGTGTGCAAACACCATCACCATTAAGAAATGCATAGACATAGGTAGGGCAGTTGTCCACTCTAGCCATTATTGGCAACAATCAAATTACTATGGGTAAGCGCTAACACAAACAGTTCACTGTTTGCAAATGGTGTGATGATCAGGCAGATTAGAAAACTTGTTACTACTGTTCTGTACTTAAAAGCAAGTGCTAACAACAGACTACAATATGCCAACACCTTGCATCTCCGTTTCTCATTTACATTTGCATGGAAAACTCTACCATACTCAGGAACACCCATTTTCTAAAGAAAAAGTCCCAGGTAGGTAGGAGCAGTGCCAGGAACAATTACATGAAGATCTTGCCTAAGCAGCCTCCAAGAGGTTAAGACTAGACCAAGCCCACCAGACAACACCTACAAGTATGATATATTGTTCGTGTGGAACTGCACTTGAATTAAAATGTAAATCTGCATGTTAAAAAAAAGAAATATAACGACTGAGAAAACAAATGCAACACCAACAGTAAACAGACATTACACTTACCTGGTCTGTTTGTGATTCTCTGAGATGCTTCGGGATATCCTGATGCATTTGGGAATATAAAGGTGGCGCCTCCTGCAGAAAATTAGCATAACCAGAATAGGCCATTACTTTTTATGAAACTTTAAAATGATCCCTTATTGAATGTCATAATGTCACAAGCTCCCGATTACGATATGTTACAAAACATAAACCACTAGCTAATTCGGGTATCTTTAGGTGAGGGAGGAACAAAATCACTAAATATCACCCTTATCTAAGCCCCAGTTACAAGTTAAAGAAATTTCTGTCTTAGAAATAGCAGAATTTACATCAAAAAAGTTGTTTTAGTTTTGGATAGAGTGGAGAAGGTTAGAATGATTTCCCTGTTCAGGTGACAACAGTTTCACCTGAAAGAAAATCAAGGAAAATCTCCAACAGAAACACAAACAGAAATAGAAAATGCAAATAGGAGGGTATGACTAACCAATGAAATATATGTTCAGAATTGTTACTACAATAAATGAGTTCTTAGTGTTTTTACTTAAAGGGATGTGGGGAGGGCAAGGTGGTGTTGGGAAGGAATAAGGGGGAGGATTGGTTGGCAGGGGTAGGTTGAGTGTTGCATATAGATGGAATAAGAACAATAGAGATGTTGCCTAGATGGGTTTTACCACATGGGAAGTGAAGGAAAATCTGAAAAAGGGATAGAGATGGAACACAAAACCCAATGAGGCTTTAGCCTCCATCTAATAACAAAAAAAAATCACATTTATTTCAGTCTGGGTTGTTGTTGGAGAGTTCTCTTAACTTCCTATCTGGTGAAATGGTGTCAGCAGGACAGGAAGTGAAGGGTACATTTCTTTAATGAAACCCCAGGTAGCAGCATAAACCTGACAGGGGGAATACCTCTCCCCAGTTCTATTCAAAGCTAAAAGGTTTGGTTGAATATACACTTTATTAAAGTGGTAGTAAACTCTCATTTGTAAATTGTATCTAAAGGTAAGCATATAACAAGACTGACCTGTAGGTACAATGAATATCATCTAAATGTGCGCCGTTTCAGAAAAATTCCTTGCCGGTGATGTCATTGATGCATGCACACTGTGCTCTGCATTGAGGACCACTGAGTGTTCCATCAATTCAGAGCATAATGTTTCAAATGTGATTACCGTTTACATGCGTGGGAGTCATGTCATCGCGGCTCGGCCATTCAAGAGACTGAAGCGCATGAACCCAGACGGAAGACCGGGTGAAGATGGAAGACCTGGCAGCAGTGACAGTGTGCTGCTGGGGGCTTTGTTTGAAAAGGGAAGTCTGCCATAATGTGCTAGTTATGGCATTAACCTGCAGGGGGACAGGATTTTTTTATGGACTTTACTACCACTTTAATAGTGAAATAAAATAATATTGGAAATGTTAGCATAACTCATTTTGATAAGCATAATTATTAATAAAGAGTAACCCAAGAATAATACATACATTATTTTTTTTTTGAGGTTTGAGAAGTATGCATGCAATATGATCAAAACTATAATTTTTCTAAGCTAAGATCCACTCTAGGGCCCTGTTCACACCTGAGCGATTTTCTGCTTGTAGCCCTAAAACGCTTAACAAGCCAAATCCAATCCATTTCATTATTCACATCTTAGTGTTAGGTCGCCTAAAGCAAAACTACTGTCATTCAAAAAAGTACATGAGCTTCTTTTTGGCAGATTGGAGGCAAATAGACTTCAATGGGAACACCTGTCAAACATGAGAGTTTTTTCGAGTGTTTTCTGCTCAAACAGTAGCTCTCCACCCCTAATCTCCTCCTTTTCTCCTCCCCCTAGTGCTTGCTATAGGCTAAACAAAAACACCTGAAGGTGTAAAACGCTTGTAATACACTTCTAAAGACGCTCAAAAACTCTCAAATATAAACACCTGAAAGTCGCTCTGCTCAGGTGTGAATGCAGCCGTAATTTGTAATATAGCAAATGTATCCAAAAGATCATCAGAACCATCAGCGATGGGTGCATTACCTGTGTTTCTAGCATGCATTAATCGTGGTGAGTTTTGTAAGGCCTTATCAACATCATCTGAAGTCAAATGAGGAAGAGGAGCTACAAAACAAAACAAAGCAACACCAAAGTAAGAAAAAGGGGCAATTGAGAAGCTATAAAGTTTAATGGGAGTTTTGATATAAGCATTTTTTTTTTTTTCATTTCTTTTTAATTAGTTTTCTTTTAGAGATATTTATTTCAATTTAATCCTACGTGTGTGTCTTTTAATTAGAAATTCCAATTGCATTTAATTTTTATTTAAAGTTATTTTTATTTTTTAATTTGTAGTTAAATTCAGAACAATTTACAATCAATCTGAGTAGTGCTGTGATTAAAAAAATGGACAGAATAAAACAAAATTATAACATACAAAATCATTCTTTAGTAGCTATTATTAAAGCAGACCTTGCATTAAAATAAATGTCCCTCTTAATATCTAGCACCCCCAAACAAAGTACAGATGAAAAACTTAAAAAAAATAAATAAACATTAGGAAACAGAAGGAAAAAAAGCACACCTAGACTACTGAAAAGCTCACCTAGACAAAGACAATATTATTTGTCTTTATGTAGGATCCCAAATCTCTTGAGAATGTATTCCTGCGCAGTGCTGGAGCACCTTTATGCAAAATTTAGTAGTGGAAGGGGCCAATGTATTTTATCATTTTATTTATTTTCATAAGTTTAAATCCTTATGCTTTTTGTGTCCTTTTTTTTTTGGGGGGGGGGGGGGTTGCTAAGCATTAAACAGACGTTTCATTTACATTAAATTCAGTGCAATAAGCCCATTCTATTTGATTGCCTATAAATTGATCTTGATTGATTTACTGTACAATTTTATGGTTCATGCAAGGTCCACTTTAATTTTTTTTATTAATATTAGTAGTTGTATAATACTGCTATTATCAATTTTATTTTATCATCGTATCATTTAATTGGTTTAGTAATATTAAATGCAATAATTGTATGTACAACTATCATGACCAATACAATAGAAATGTTATAAAATTTTTTTTTTTTTTTTTATGCCCAGCTCTAGATTAAACTCTTTTTTTTACAGTGAATACTGTTAAAATCATTGTCATGCTCTTATCATTGTCTGCTGAATTTTTCTTACTTCCTGCTTGACCAATGGGAAAGGAAGTAATGAGAATACCTCTAACATTGACACAGGAAGCAATTACAGAAGCAGTTCTTTTTTAATTTGGAGACAGATAGGAGCTTCTGCTATTCTCTTTTTGCTGCCTATGCCCATTATAGGCGATTGTCCCTTTTTTTGCCCACTAGGATAAGAAGTAGGGGAAATCTAGAATGCAGGAAAAACCTGAAAGAGGTACTAACCCTTCATCCAAGACTTACCTAAAAAAGCTATTAGTACTATATATTATTAAAATATATTAGTTTAACCTATTATTAAGAAAAAGTAATTCTGTGCTTGGTACACCATACAATTCAGGGACTGCTGCACCTGAATCCCATCGCGTAATATATGTGAAATAAAATGAAAACCAAACACCAGTGCGTTGTCTCCTCTAACCTCCCAAACATACAACCTCCAAATAAATAATTTATTTGTGAAATTAGTGAAACACGTGGATATAATCACATAAACATTATAACAGATATCAAATGAAATTAAGTGAAAACTCAAGAATTTTCTAAAAGTTCATAAAAGAAAGTTCCAAATCCATGCACTTCAATTAAATGGTGAAAAACAAAAAGACTTCAGAGGAAAGAAGCTGTGTCCCAGGGTCACACCACCATAAAGGGGTATGGGTTATAGTTAGATCCCACAAAGAGATCATAAATTGCCTTGCTGATCAGCAGCCAATTAGGATATCAACCATTCAAGACGGAACTCCTTCTACCTTCCTCTAAGTAGACATGCGCCATCCATCCATGCCTACTGAGAGGAAGGTGTAAGGAGTTTCTTCTTGGACGATTGATATCCTAATTGGCTGCTGAGCAGAAAGGCAACTTATGATCTCTTTGTGGTATCCAACTATCTGGTAAGCAGACCCATTACTCTTTATGGTGGTGTGACCCTGGGACACAGCTCCTTTCCTCGGGTGTCTTTTTGTTTTTCACCATTTATTTAGAGTGCACGGATTTGGAACTTTCTTTTGTGAACTTTTAGAAACTTCTTTCCTTTTCGCTTAATATCATTTGATATCTGTTACAGTGTTTATGTGATTATATCCACTTGTTTTACTAATTACAGAATTAAATAGTTTATGTGGAGGTTGTATGTTTTGGAGATTAGAGGAGACAGCTCACTGGTGTTTGGTTTTCAAACCTATTATTACTGCCTAAATAACTTTTTTATTTTAGGAACCCATTTAAACTATTGTGGCTGGTCTAAAGCATTGCATTAAAGCATGTTTTTTTAACTAGAATTATGCCATATTTAATGCAATTTATATCTAAATACGTATATGGTTAAATTATTAATGTAAAACTTTCTGAGACTTCAAAAATAATCCAAAACTGGAATCTCTACCACAAAAATAGTAAAAATAAGTTATTTAAATTAAATTTAGTACAAATAAACCCATTTCATTTAATAGGCTATAAGTTGATTATGTTTACTGTAAAATTACCTGGTTAATCAGTCTTTGGTATATGCATTGATTTTTGTATGCAGATCCTCGACCATTTAAAAGTGAAAAAGAAATAAAGATGGTAGCAAATAGTGTGGTAGATACAAATATAAAATTTGCATGTCGTAGAGAAAAAATATTAGAGAAAGTGGAAACAATTAATTTGCATTAAATCAGCATGCACAAATGAAAACATAATACACAGGATTTATAAAGAGAATATATATACATATATACAATCATAATAATCATAAGTAGAAACAGTAATTTATTTTTGTAAAATAAAAAAATTAAAACTGATTGGCATACTTTCTCTGAGGTAGTGGAGATGTGAGAGCAAGATCTCTGCGTTGTAGCTGGCCGTTAGTCTGTGGAAATCCTCTTTGCTCATTTTGCATAGTTCTTTCCCGTCTATATTTTGGAAAAGCATGACATCAACATCTGGTAGTCCATATTCTTTAATTGCCCATTCCAACCACTGTCGCACATGGTCCGTGCTCCATAATGTTGGATCTAAAATTTAGTAAAAGGCCAAATATTATTGCACCAATATTATTTAAAAACCATTGAACTTTTTGTTATCATGGAAGAATTGTAAAAATGTTAAGCGTTTTAAAAAAAGAAGAACAGAAATGACATGTGATCTGCCTATAATGCTATTAAGCCTTGCTGTGGACTGACAACACACTGGACTTTGGTGGACTAAGTGTTATCAGCCCTGCTCATTGTCCTTTGCTACTACTCAACCACTCCTAGTCTTAGATCTCTACAACATAAGGGCTAATCATTCTGTACTCCAGGGTAAGAACTAGGACCGCTCCTTCTGATAACACAGGAAGCATGCAGAAGACACAGGGCGGCTTTGGATTTTTTTTGTACTCAAACAAATATAACAAATATTTCCAATGGTATGTTTAAAGAAGAACTCCAGGAAATGTAAAAATATTCCCTTGCTGGAGGGTTAACTGCTCATTTATGTCTAGGAGCGCCTTGGCGAAGGACTTACTTACGTGATCCTCTGCTACTGCAGGCTTCTCTGCAAAGCTAGATTGGTCCCTGCAGCCTCTTCTCCCCTATGCTCTGGAGTTCTAAGGTCCTCTGACATCATCAAGACAGATGCAGGGACCATAGCCTAGCATTGGGTGTGAAGACACTGGGGAAAAGTCCACTGCTACAGCATGGGGGAGAACGCCTGTCGAGGAATCGGGGGATCAGATAAGTAAAGATGCTTTTCTCATTATCTCAACACAAGCAGTTAACTATTGCAGGGTGGGTGCAGGCCCATTGCAAAGAGAGTTTTTAGGTTTCCTGGAGTTGGGCTTTAACAAACCAAAGGGGGCAAATTATCAGCCTGTATATATTCTTTCATTGCAAGGACATTTTTCGGTTTCCTATGCTGTGATACTTTGACTGATATATAATTCATCATGCAGCACTGTATCCAAATAAATTATATATATATATATATACAGTGGGTACGGAAAGTATTCAGACCCCCTTAAATTTTTCACTCTTTGTTATATTGCAGCCATTTGCTAAAATCATTTAAGTTCATTCTTCTTCCTCATGAATGTACACATAGCACCCCATACTGACAGAAAAACGCAGAATTGTTGACATTGTTGCAGATTTATTAAAAAAGAAAAACTGAAATATCACATGGTCCTAAGTATTCAGACCCTTTGCTCAGTATTTAGTAGAAGCCCCCATTTGATCTAATACAGCCAGGAGTCTTTTTGGGAAAGATGCAACAAGTCTTTCACACCTGGATTTGGGGATCCTCTGCCATTCCTCCTTGCAGATCCTCTCCAGTTCTGTCAGGTTGGATGGTAAACGTTGGTGGACAGCCATTTTTAGGTCTCTCCAGAGATGCTCAATTGGGTTTAAGTCAGGGCTCTGGCTGGGCCATTCAAGAACAGTCACGGAGTTGTTGTGAAGCCACTCCTTCGTTATTTTAGCTGTGTGCTTAGGGTCATTGTCTTGTTGGTAAACCTTCGGCCCAGTCTGAGGTCCAGAGCACTCTGGAGAAGGGTTTTGTCCAGGATATCCCTGTACTTGGCCGCATTCATCTTTCCCTCGATTGCAACCAGTCGTCCTGTCCCTGCAGCTGAAAAACACCCCCACAGCATGATGCTGCCACCACCATGCTTCACTGTTGGGACTGTATTGGACAGGTGATGAGCAGTGCCTGGTTTTCTCCACACATACCGCTTAGAATTAAGGCCAAAAAGTTATATTTTGGTCTCATCAGACCAGAGAATCTTATTTCTCACCATCTTGGAGTCCTTCAGGTGTTTTTTAGCAAACTCCATGCGGGCTTTCATGTGTCTTACACTGAGGAGAGGCTTCCATCGGGCCACTCTGCCATAAAGCCCCGACTGGTGGAGGGCTGCAGTGATGGTTGACTTTCTACAACTTTCTCCCATCTCCTGACTGCATCTCTGGAGCTCAGCCACAGTGATCTTTGGGTTCTTCTTTACCTCTCTCACCAAGGCTCTTCTCCCCTGTTAGCTCAGTTTGGCCAGACGGCCAGCTCTAGGAAGGGTTCTGGTCGTCCCAAACGTCTTCCATTTGAGGATTATGGAGGCCACTGTGCTCTCAGGAACCTTAAGTGCAGCAGAAATCTTTTTGTAACCTTGGCCAGATCTGTGCCTTGCCACAATTATGTCTCTGAGCTCTTCAGGCAGTTCCTTTGACCTCATGATTCTCATTTGCTCTGACATGCATTGTGATCTGGAAGGTTTTATATAGACAGGTGTGTGGCTTTCCTAATCAAGTCCAATCAGTATAATCAAACACAGCTGGACTCAAATGAAGGTGTAGAACCATCTCAAGGATGATCAGAAGAAATGGAAAGCACCTGAGTTAAATATATGAGTGTCACAGCGAAGGGTCTGAATACTTAGGACCATGTGATATTTCAGTTTTTCTTTTTTAATAAATCTGCAACAATGTCAACAATTCTGTGTTTTTCTGTCAGTATGGGGTGCTATGTGTACATTCATGAGGAAGAAGAATGAACTTAAATGATTTTAGCAAATGGCTGCAATATAACAAAGAGTGAAAAATTTAAGGGGGTCTGAATACTTTCCGTATCCACTGTATATTTTATGTAGATAACGCTTTCTTTAGTGGAATTTAATAAGTAAAAAAAAAGAAAGCACTCCTATGATTCCTTTTTAGCAGACAGTGGGCTGAAGCCTGTTGTCGGCTGATGTCACAGAGCCGGTCCAGGCTCAGGAAATATCACGACCATATGGTCAGGATCTGCCCACATGCCTGGACAGGCACCTGGCTCAGCCTCTCAGCCCGACGCTGACAGCCTGAGACGGCCGCTCCCACCCCTCAACAGCCCAGTACTCCAGTGAGCCCTTGAGGGGCAGAGCAGACAGCAGTGACTGACAGTCCCAGCTTGCTGCTCAGGGAGCTCTGAGAACTGAGTCCTTGGCGATGTTTGATTGCTCGGTTCTCAGTCTTAGAGCCAGCGGGGGGACACATGCAGCATCAGACCAATGCTGCATCCACCTAGGTAAGTATGATTCTAAAAATAAAAAAAAATCCCCTAATTCTCTTTTAAAATGTGAAGCTGAAAAAAAAAAAAATCCCCTAATTCTCTTTTAAAACGTGAAGCTTAAAAACAGTGCAGAGTACACAGGTGAAATAGAGAGGAAGCAGGAGGTAAAGGAGTAAATGTACTGGTCACACACTATGGAAGAGGTTAATGTACAGATGTGCGAACTGGTCACACAGAGAGACAGTGTGGAGATCAGATGTGTAGGAGAGGAGGGGGTGAAAGGGTTAAACTTTACTTGAATGTGTTACTGTCATGATGTCTATAGTGCACAGAATGAATGAATGAGTAATTCAACCATTAGTTCCAGTTTCCTTCCCTTCCCTTCCTCTGTTCCTTTTAGATACATGTCAACATTCACTTGTTACATCATGTGAACGCTGTGATCAGTCTCCCTATGGCCAATCACAGCAATCTGAAGGCACAGAGCAACTAAGATCATCTCTGTCAACCCGGCACTGGAAGCAGCAAGAAGAGGAGGAGAGCACCTGGAGGAGGTGCGGGCTGTGTTCTCTCCCCCCCTCCTCCACATAAGCTCCCACATAATGAAGTGGGGGGGTGGTTACAATTTTCCATCTTTGCCCTGGGCACTGGATGATCCTATCCGGCCACTGCATAGAGACATCCAAGAACAGTTTGGATTTTACGTAGGCAGAAGTGTTGGCTTTCAGAGGAACAATAGACTAATTATCACCTACTTTCTTTGATAGGGTCATTTTTTACATGCTTTTCTCTTTACGCCTGGGTCACACCTATTGGGACATTGAAAGTGTGCTACTTCACTTGAAGTAGCACAATTTCAAAGTAGCATTTCAGTGCTACTTCAAGTGCCACTTCGAGGACATCTGTGTGACTTCATGCATAGATGTTTCATGCAAGTCGCACCTGAACTTGCAAAAAGTAGCGCAGGAACTGCTTTTAAAATGGGTGCAACCCTTACTCTGTTGGATTCGCACGATTTGACCACTTCCAATGCGGACAATAGGGTGCAATTTGTCATGCGATTTGAAACTGTCAAATTGCATGACAAGTCACACTGCTGAGACCGGGGGCTCAGAAGGATGCCAGCATCTTTGTTCAAGTATCCACTTCCTACAAAGTTACAATGTTGCAGTTTGATCATTGGGGAAGGGGAGACTGAGCAAATGCTTTCTTCTAGCTTTTAGCCTAAGCTAGGGGTCTCCGAACTTTCTAAACAAAGAGCCAGTTTACTATCCTTCAGACTTATTGAGGGCTGGACTGTGGCCAGTGGGAGTAGAAAAGGTCCCTACATTAGTGGGAAAAAATAATGCCCTATTGTTTGCTTCAGTGACAGCAATTGCGCCCCGTTATTGGTATAAGTGGGAAGAATTGCGCTCCATTGTTGATGTTATTGGGCCCAATTGTTGGTGACATGGGGAGGAAGTGTGCCTCATCATTGATTTCATTTGGCCCCATTGTTGGTGTCACTGGGAGAAATAGTGCCCCATTGTTGATGTCAGGGAGAGGAATTGTCCCTCTTCATTGGTGTCAGTGGGAGGAATTATGCCCAATTGTTGGTATCAGTGGATGAAATAGTGCCCCAAGGGTCAGATAAAAGCAAGCAAAGGGCCGCATCTGGCCCCGGGCTGCAGTTTGGAGACCACTGGCCTAGGCAAAGACACAGTTGAAATTTAAATATTTAAAGAAAAAGGGTAAAGCTATTTTGTAAAATTGTACTATTACTATAGCATATTGGTATTCTATAATATATCAGGAATTTATTCAAGCAGATTTACGGAAAAGTTTACTTTAAGGTAAATGTCTTGAGGTGCGTAAGTCGAATAGCAGGCTGCTGGAAAGATAAATATGTTTGAAGTGTGAAGATGGACCTACTGTGTAGAGTTCACTAGGATAGGCTTGTGAAGGTATTTTTAGAATTGGAATCCTGTATGGGAGAGCCAAAGATGGGGCCACTGGTTGGAGGGGCTGGATAGGCCCCTGGTTGGGGAGATGGCAGAATGGGATAAGATGGTAGGGAGGCCAGGAGGAGCCTTGTGGTCAGATGGGATCTAATGGGAGCTCTTAGTATGAGGCATGGGCCTCAAAAGAGCCCAAGGGGAGGGTTTCCTACCCTGATGTCGCATATACTGTAAATCACAGTATTTTGCTAAAACTACTAAAAAAAGCTACTGCAACTGTGTGTACTTTTTACTGCTCAAACTTAATTCCACATCTGCCAGGGTTCCTGATATTTGTTCTGCTGGCTTAAAATGATTAACACAACGTATTTACACAGCCCTAAAACTTTAAAGACAGTCTGGACAATTAGCTTTTCAGGAAAGTATGCGCTTGGCTTCGTAAGTTATCCCTTACTATGCTGACCAAGCTCTTCGACTCCGTCGAGTACTGAAAGTTAAAAACACCTGGATGTCAGACCACTAAGCACATAGAAACATTCAGAATATTTATAACAGAATGTCCAGTTTTCAGTAACAGAAAAACAAACGGCCGCTGAAAAACATTTCACACTTGTGTGTCATAGCACTGGAATCTTCATATGTCTACTGTATTCCCTTTGTGGTGTTGCAATACAATTAACTTTTGTGATAGATTTAATTCACTGGGCTGCTTATTGGCCTTGATTAACTATACAAACGTTGAAGTCAATAGGATGTGCCAGGAGCAAATCTCAATTGTATGCATCCAGCTGGACAAGAGGTGATATAAATTAAAGAGGAACATCCTGCACACTAAGGAACAGCAAATAATAATTGTATTACCAGAAACTTTTTTATATTCTAAAGCAGCCTTTCTGAACCTATTTACCCTAGAGTAGTGATGGCCAACCTTGGCAGCCTAGATGTTTTGGAACCAGATTTTCATGATGCTCATGCACTCTGCAGTGTAGTTGAGCATCATGGAGAATGTAAAAACTTCTGGGGTGCCAAGGTTCGCCATCACTGCCCTAAAGGAACCCCTAACAAATCAATACTGGGCACTTACCCCCTTCCTGCCCAGGCCAATTTTCAGCTTTCAGCGCTGTCACACTTCGAATGAAAATTTGTTGGTCATGCAACATTGTACCCAAAATAATTTTTTATTATTTTTTTTTTTTCACACAAATAGAGCTTTCTTTTGGTGGTATTTATCACCACTTGGTTTTTTACTTTATGCTAAATTTTTTTCTAAATAAATGAGAAAAAGACAGAAATTTTTGAAAAAAAAAAAAAACACGCTTTTCTTTCTGTTATAACGTTTTGCAAATAATAAACTTTTTTTCATAAATTAAGGTCAAAATCTATACTGCTACATTTCTTTGGTTGAATTATAACCCAAATCAATGTATATTTTTAAGTCTGCTGGAAAGTTAAAGTCCACAAAATATATATCTGAAAATCGATCAATGCTGATGTAGTGATGGTCTATCACATTTCTTGAGGCCCCAAAACACCAGGACTGTACAAATTCCCCCCAAATGGAAAGTAGACAGTCCAAGGTATTTAGTAAGAGGCATGCCGAGTTTTTGGAAGTTGTACATTTTTGTCCCAATTGTTTTGAAAAGTAAGAAATTAAAAAAAAAATGTTTTCATTTTTTTTTTTTACATACTGTCACCAGTGCAGTACAGAAATATCATATAACTGGTCTGGCAGTGATCAGGGACACTGACTGGAGACAGTTTGTAAAAAAATTATTTCTTTCAACTTTTTTTTTCTTTTTCATTACATTTGTTTTTCTTTTATTTACAATTTGTTTTCTAACACACTGTAACCACAGAAATACAAAGTTTCCATAGAAACACAATTTTAACACATAATGATTGCTCATACAGTACCAGTGAATTTCATAGGTATAGGCAACCATTTTAACTGAATGAAACTGGTTCATTCAGTGTCTTTTGTTGTGATTAGCTGTGATTGGCAAAAGCTAATCACATGGTACAAATAGGCTGTGAGTGGCCCTGTCTGTAGCATGTGATCACTGTGACCAATCACAGCTAGCAAAACAATTGTATACAATAGATGGCATGAAAGGAAGCCATCCATTGTTTACAATTGTCATGAGATCTGCTGTGATTGGTCACAGGGATCACATGGTACTGGCAGCGGGCCGGTACAGTGATCAATTATTGGCTGTGTCCGCTGGACACAGCCAGTGACAGATCACGCCGCTGACAGACCACGACATCATATGACGTCCTCCCAGAACAACAGTACTCACGCCTGGCCAATAGCAAAAGGACAAGGTGTTAAAACAATGTTCAGGTCCCGGGGAACCCCTCCTAAAACCAATTTATTGTCAGGGAAAATGCTCCTTACATTGGTGGTCTATGGGAAGAATGCTTTCCTTAAAGTGGTTTTCAATATGTTACCCTTACAAACCGCTAGAAATATCATTGGTGTTATGCAGCTGGCTCCTCCAAGTGGTTTTGTTAGGCACCATTAAATATGAAACACAGCTTAAGGAACCCTGAGCAAGCTTTGAAGAAACTCTATGGTTCCATAGAACTCTGGTTGAGAATAGCTGTTCTAAGAAGCATGTAAAGTCAACACTTTTTTGTTATGGAGAAGAAGGGTTAAAACCCTTGTCAATTTATTTTGTTTTGTTGACACCAAGAGTTCCCTTTACTTCCTGTCTTGGGGATGCAACCAGGAATAAGAGGAATTGTCACCTAAATGAAACACTTAAAATAGTTGTCACTGTGACAATGGTCACCAGGACGAAGAGAAGTTTGCATTTTCCCTATGGGGACCCAGACAGTAACATAAACCTTAACTTTCCTCAATTAATCCAAAGACAAGGTTGAATAACTTTATACATAAAGTCAATCTGAGTGTTTATGTTTCAGGCATTGGGAGGAGGTTAGGCATTTACCACAGGTAGATAGAATTGCAGACTCAGTAAATTAGGTATTTTTCTTTATCCTAAATCAGTTTTTTCTAAACAGGACACATCCAAAGATTGGCTGCACAATTAAAGAAAATAACAATGATGGGTTGGCAGTGTATATAAAATTGTTTAATAAGAAGTTCTCCTTCTGTTTTGCTCATGCTCATTAAAGCGGGCCTAGTAGTACCAAATGTACCTGTAAAAAAGTTATATTTATTTTTATCTTACCTATTTTTTGGAAAGATACAAATAGGGATTTCCAAGGTGCTGGAGACAGAATACAACAGTATTATAAAATCTGATAAACATTATTCTACATATTCAAAAATTAAAATCAAGCATTTTTGTATAAAATCAACAATGAACATTTCATACGGTCGTCATGTACGTACAGTGGTTTCTGCTCGACATGTTTCATCAGGAATATGTCTTCTTCAGGAGACTCAGGAAGCCCTGTACCTTGTACCACTATTAATGAATAAGAAAATACATTTTAAGTTCAATTGAATGCAGAAATGGATATAAACAGTCTGCAAATGCATACAAAAATGCAGAAGTCATCTCTCATTTTTTATGCATTTGCAGACTATTCATATCCATTTTTGTATTAAATTGAACCTATAATGTATTTTCTTATTCATTTAGGGTGATACTGTGTACAAGGCTTCATGAGTCACCTCAAGAAACCATATTCCTGGTGAAACATGTAAAGCAGAAACCACTGTACATATATAACAACAGTATGAAATTACCATTATTGATTTTATAAAAAAAAAGCTTGATTTTAATTTTTGAATATATAGAATAAAATGTATTTGATTGTATAATACTGTTGTATTCTGTTTTCAGCACCTTAAAATTTACTTTGTGTATCTTTCCAAAAAAAGATACAATTTTGGGATCTGGTGCTTTCATCCTCGCATCTCTAGCAGATTTTTCTAAAATTTTTATCTTACCTAGTTTCCACATTGCTGGGTATAATCTCACCATCTTTCCAGGAAGATTCCTTAGGAATATAGAGCAGGAGAAACCTCAGGAAGAAGACAACCAATCCATTGCAAGAGCATCTTCTTCCCAAGGTTTTGGCTGATTTGTATTCCCCAGGATCTAGCCAGAATAAAATGTGGTTTCATCCTCCCCTATGTGCTGTGGGGGGAAGATGGGGGTAGAAGGGGGTGAAGAAGGGAATAAAACATTTGTCTTTACAGGTACATTTTGGAACTTCTAACATTAGGTGATTTTTAAATGGGGGAGGGGGCTCAAACAGTATAAGCATTGACAGATTTCTAAGATGGGCTATGTTTATAGAGCCTCCAAGGCCAATCTTCTGTGTGTTGAAAGACTGTTAAAAACAAAACACATTTATATTCTTTGTTTCTGATTAGGAAGAATCTCTTTGAACTCAGAAGGGGATTTTTACTCTTTCTGCAATGTTTGCTATTAATAAAACATCTTTTGTGATTTATTATCATAGCAAATACTCAGCCTAACCAAGTTGGACTGCCACTCAAATGGCCCCTGTGTACTTGTAAAATCTTTCCTTTTATCTGTGCTGCCAGGTCTTGTCTGTCCCATATTTCTGATGTGATATAGAGGGTTCATCATGAAGAATGTGGAAATTGTTTTCTGAGCTTACAATTCTTCCTCTTTAAAGTCTCACCACCAGTTCCCAACACATTCTGCCATAATTAGCAAGAGTCTTAACACTTGGTGATCTTCTGATTTAGGCAAAACTGTCTTTCTCTTACGTCCTCCGACAGTCGCCGCCACTTCATATTCGTCACTATGGGGTTAATGACCTTTGCTCCGTAGGAGTAGCTAGGCAACAGAATATGTCAATATTAAAGCTTTTAACATATCCCACCCCCAGGAGGTGGTCCCCTCAGTCAATACCCTCCTACTTCCTGTATCCATACCTCAGTTTCAATGTCTAGCTTGTCAGGAGTAGCTGGATGTCTCTATGCTGGGGCATTTTGTCTCAGCCTTTCTCTTCTTTTTTGATTTTATTTGAGTTTTTTTCTCTCTCTTTGCTTAGCTGTTACTTTTGTCAGCATTAGTTAGTTCTTCTGATGAAGAGGATCGTGCGGGCTGGATCTCGGGCTGATTCCCCTGCTCGCAGGTTGTGGGTCAGTGGCTTCCCAGCCTGCCATCGAGCGTTCAGTCAGGTACTTTTCCTGGCACTCTGAATGACCCATCCCTGTTCGATGCAGGGATGCTATGGTGAGGTGGCTACCTCACTGGACGCCATGCGGTTTCGCACCGCAATTCTCCTGCGTCCTGACTGCGACTCTCCCTGTCCCATGTGCAGTGGCTTGTTCGCTTGTGCGGGTTCCCCACGCCATTTAGAAGGTAAGTGTATCTGTGTTGGGACCTGTCTGTTTGGGGGGTGTCAGTCTGGGACTGTGAAACCCTGCCTCTGTTCACACTGTTTGGTCTCCCTGTCTGCTTGGCTGCATTCTGTGGGCTGCAAGGAGGGGGGCTATGCTGCACTGTTCTGTGTCAGATTATGTGCTGTGTTTTACTGTGTGACAGGCTGTGTGCTGCGGGGCATGATTGTATCTTGTTATGCACATTTGCGGCGACCGCTGCTGCGGTCCGCCATTATTTTACTTTACTGCATGTGTTTTTGGCGGTTTCACTGTGTGTGGAGGAGCGGCGTTTCGGCGCCAAACGCCGCCATTTTGGCGGCGTTCGCTCCGGCCGCATGTTAGCACTGAGGGCGGACATTTTTAATAGAGCGCCCTGCGTGACATCACTTCCTCTTCCCTGGGCGCACCGATCGAGGCAGCAGCAGCAGCGGTCTCTCCAGGTTTTTACCTCTCTATCCCTGTATCCTTGCCTGAGTTGTACTTTTTCCCTGTGGGGGTCGGCTTGTGCTGGTGTGTGTGTGCGGTGGGCTGCGCTCGCCGCGCTTTTTAAAGGGACAGTTAACCCTTTATTCTTCCACATACTTGGGGGCATGGATTCTCAGGAAAGCAAATTCCCTGCCACCTTGGTGGGAAGCCAAGGGACTGCTGTGTCCCCCCCAGGGGGTGATTTGGCTACGGTTGTGGCTAACCTTGCTGCTCAGGTGCAAATGCTTGTGGCTGCTCAATCCACTAAAAGGCCCAGAGTTTCAATTTCCTCTGATTCAGAGGGTGAGGGTGATGGGGCTGCCATGGCTGGGGTCTCCTTATCGGGGTCCCGTTCCTCTCTGGATCTTGTGGGGTCTGAAGGGGAGGCAGAGGTTGAAGGGGTTGATAATTCTCCCCCTGGCTCGTCTGAAGAGCTTGCACTCATGGATGAATTGGTTGCTTCTATCAAACAGACACTGCGCTTACAGGATGAACCATGTCCTCCTGCTGCCCTGGCCGCTTATGGGACGCAGAAAAGACGCAAGACATCGCAGGTTTTTCCCTGCACTGATGATTTTCAGCGCGCTGTTAAGGAACAATGGCGCAATATACGCAAGCCTTTTGCGGTGCCGAGTAGGTTCAAGCTGCGTTATCCTTTCACGCCCGCTACTGATGAGCGTTGGTGTGTGCCACCTCCGGTGGATCACGCGATAGCGGTTTTGAATAAGGCCACTGCGGTTCCTGCAGAGGATGCCCCGGTGTTCCGGGATGCCACGGACAGGAGGCTGGAGTCTCTTGCTCGTCATACTTATTCTATTACTGGCTCTATGCTAAAAGCTCTGTTTGCTTCACTTATGGCAGCCCAGGCTGTCGCGAGTTGGACGCAGGTGCTTAGACGCGTCCTGGTGGCTGATTCTGCCCCACCGGCGACGTTGGCCATGGTGGATCAAATCCATCAGGGTGTCATGTATTTATGTGATGCGGACTTGGATATAGTACCGGTGGCTGCACGTGTGCACAGTGTGGCGGTGTTGTCTCGCCGCCTGGTTTGGTTGAAGTGTTGGTCTGTGGACCAATCTTCGCGCAAGACCTTATCCAATCTGCCCTATGATGGATCTCGCCTTTTTGGCGAGTCCTTGGATACACTGATAAAGGGGATCACGGGTGGTAAGAGCATGCTCTTGCCCCAATCCCACAAGGCTAAGGGCGCTCAAGGTAAGAAGCATGCCTCTTTTCGGCCATCTCAGGGGTCCTTTCGTGCCTTTCGGTCCCACTATAAGGGCAAGCCATTCAAAGGTCAAGGCTCCCAAAAGAAGCCGTGGACAGGTAAGCAGAAGTCCGGCCAGTCCGGATCCGCTGCCCATAACAATGCGGCCTGAAGGGGCGCCCTCACCCAGTTCTGGGGTGGGGGGACGCTTGCTTGGTTTTCTTCAACCTTGGCTGGCCCGTGTTCGGGACAGGTGGGTTCAGGAAATCGTTCGGTCTGGCTACAAGATCGAGTTTCTCTCTCAGCCGGAGAGCAGATTTTTTCTCTCAAATCTTTAACTGTCTCCGGAGCGTTTGCGGGATCTGCACCTGGCGGTGCAGGACCTGTGGGCTCAGGGAGTAGTGGTTCCGGTGCCTTATCGGAACAGATTTCGGGGGTTCTATTCCAATCTGTTCACCGTGCCCAGGAAGGAGGGCAAGGTACGTCCAATTCTGGACTTGAAAGCTCTGAACCGCTTTGTGCGGGTTCGCAAGTTCCGCATGGAATCCCTGCGGTCGGTGGTGGCTGCCCTGGTTACGGGGGAATTCATGGCCTCCATCGACTTGAAGGATGCGTACCTTCACATCCCGATTTTCAAGGGTCACCAGAGGTACCTTCGATTCGCCATTGCGGAGGATCACTACCAATTCCTGGCGTTACCTTCTGGTCTCGCTTCGGCTCCACGGGTATTCACCAAGGTGCTTGCACCGGTTCTGGCTTTGTTGAGAGCCCAGGGCATTTCTGTCCTGGGGTATCTGGACGACATTCTGGTTCGGTCTGCAACCAGCCAGGGTCTGGTGAAGGAGCTGTCCGTCACGACGCAGACTCTTCAGGAGTTTGGTTGGACGATAAATTTTCCAAAATCGACGCTGTGTCCGTCAGTTCGTCTTCCCTACCTGGGAATGATCCTGGAGGTCTTCCTGAAGGTCTTCCTACCGGACGACAAACTCAGGACTCTTCAGGGGGAAGTCAGGTCCCTCCGGGACGTTCCGTGCTCGTCCCTCCGGACGTGCATGCGGAGCCTGGGATTGATGGTCTCGGCCTTCGAGGCGATTCCCTTCGCCCAGTTTCACACGCGGGGTCTCCAAGCGGAGATCCTGTCCAGGTGGGACGGGCGACCGCGATCTCTGGAACTCCAGATTTCATTGAGTCATCACACCAGAAGGGGTCTTCTGTGGTGGCTCCAGTCCCCGACGGTGTCGGGGGGCAAGTCTTTTCGTCCTCTCTCATGGACGGTGATCACCACGGATGCCAGCCTGTCGGGCTGGCGTGGTGTTCTGGGCGTTCTGTCCGCCCAGGGAACTTGGTCGGAGGAGGAATCCTCCCTCCCGATCAACATTCTGGAATTGCGAGCGATAAATCTCTGCCTTCGACGTTGGACGGACAGGCTGCGGGGCCGTCCGGTTCGGGTGCAGACGGACAATGCCACAGCGGTGGCCTACATCAACCACCAAGGGGGCACCAGGAGTGCCCGAGAGGCTCGGGAGGTGGCCGACATTCTGTCTTGGGCCGAGACGTACGTCCCGGCAATAACAGCGGTTCACATTCCGGGGGTGGAGAACTGGCAGGCGGATTATCTGAGTCGCCAGACCCTGGACCAGGGGGAATGGTCCCTTCACCCGGATGTCTTCCAGATGTTGTGCGCGAAGTGGGGTCTTCCGGAGGTGGACCTGTTCGCGTCTCGTCTGAACAACAAGGTGGGAAGGTTCGTGGCAAGGACGCGCGATCCTCGGGCAGACGCATCAGACGCGTTGGTAGCTCCGTGGCATCAGTACCGACTGATGTACGCATTTCCACCGATTCAACTGCTGTCCAGGTTCCTTCGCAGGTTAAACTCGGAACCGCACGCGGTGATTCTTGTGGCACCGGACTGGCCTCGCCGGTCCTGGTACGCGGACCTCGTAAATCTGGCGATCGACGCGCCGTGGCGTCTGCCTCTTCGAGAGGATCTCCTGTCTCAAGGACCGATATTCCATCCTGCTTTACAGTCGCTGGCTTTGACGGCCTGGCTGTTGAAACCGAGGTCCTGAAGGATAGGGGTCTCTCCCCTGAGGTCATTCACACTTTGATCAACGCGAGGAAGTCTTCCTCGGGGAAGGTCTATTACCGTACTTGGAAGGCCTATTTTGCCTGGTGTGAGTCCAGGGGGTATTCACCTCGCACGTACTCGGTGTCTAGGGTGTTGCCCTTCCTTCAAACGGGTGTTGACCAGCGTTTGGCGCTGGCTACGATCAAGGGTCAGGTATATGCATTGGCCGTTCTTTTTCAACGTCCTGTGGCGTCTAACTCCTTGGTTAGCACTTTTGTTCAAGGGGTGCGACATCTGGTCCCTCCTAGGAGGGAACCTCTGCCTCCTTGGGACTTGAATCTTGTTCTGTCCGTGTTACAACATGCTCCTTTTGAACAGATCAGGAGGATCTCGTTGCCTATGTTGTCCAAAAAGGTCGCCTTTTTGGTGGCGATCACTTCGGCTCGCAGGGTGTCGGAGCTGGCAGCTTTGTCCTGCAGGTCTCCATATCTGGTCGTTCACTTGGATAAGGTGGTCTTGCGACCTAACCCTTCTTTTCTTCCGAAGAGGATTTTGGAATTTCACCTCAATGAGGACATTGTCTTGCCTTCGCTCTGCGCGAAGCCCAAACATCCGAAGGAGGTGGATTTGCACTCCCTGGATGTTGTTCGGGCGATCAGGGTTTACCTGAAATCGACTGAATCTTTTCGCAAGTCAGATTCCTTATTTGTTCTTCCAGAGGGTCCTCGGAAGGGCATGGCGGCGTCGGCTTCTACCATCGCCAAATGGATCAGACAGACCATTGAACAGGCATATGCTTTGAAGGGAAAAGTTCCTCCTATGCCTGTGAAGGCGCACTCTACCAGATCTCTGAGTACGTCTTGGGCCTGTCATCATAGGGCTTCTGTGGCCCAGGTGTGTAAGGCGGCGACTTGGTCGTCCGTTCACACTTTCTCAAAGTTCTACAAGGTGGATGTTCAGGCATCGGCAGATGCTTCCTTTGGCCGCAAGGTTCTTAGTGCGGCAGTTCTTTAGGGTCCCTTGTTTTGGGCCCTTGGCTGTTTGGGATATATTTTTATCCCTAGGTTATTTGTTTTTTCCTGGGTTGTTGCTCTTGTTGAGCAAGTTTTTTTCATGCTACCCAGCTGGTTTCCTTCCTTCGGTAAGGTTCCTTTCTCTGATGTGGAGACGGCGTTGCCTTGGGCGCGGCTGCGTTTCCCACCCCTCATGTTTGCACTGCTTTGGGACGTCCCCATAGTGACGAATATGAAGTGGCGGCGACTGTCGGAGGACGTAAGAGAAAACGGAATTTTTGTAAAATCTTACCTGTAAAATTCCTTTCTCTGAGTCCTCCGACAGTCGCCGCCCCCGCCCCTCTTTTGGGGTTTGGTTGTATACTCTACTGCTATTCCACTGAAACTGAGGTATGGATACAGGAAGTAGGAGGGTATTGACTGAGGGGACCACCCCCTGGGGGTGGGATATGTTAAAAGCTTTAATATTGACATATTCTGTTGCCTAGCTACTCCTACGGAGCAAAGGTCATTAACCCCATAGTGACGAATATGAAGTGGCGGCGACTGTCGGAGGACTCAGAGAAAGGAATTTTACAGGTAAGATTTTACAAAAATTCCGTTATTCCAGCTATGTGAGTTACCACTAAAGCTCCTAGGGCCATTTGGCACTTGTTGTGCAGCTCTTAGAGCTCAGCAGGCAGGAATAGGAAAAGGATCTCCAGAAATAACATGCCCCAGCCTTTGACTGTATCCTCCAGCATGTCCTCTGTCACTAATCACTCCTGTAGCATCTCCAGAGTCCCTGACCATCTAATGTCTGCTATCTACAATAGTCTACTCTAGCACAGGGGCATTTTCTGAATGTGGTGGCCTCATGGGACTCTAAGCTACTCCAATTTATGCTATAACAGCATACACACTGCACCCATAGCAGCGTTCAGTGTTCATGTGGCCAACCCTGGAAACAAAACCATCTGGGTCCAGGCTTGGTCAGAGGAGCCGATCACGTGTAACCACTCATGTGAGCAGTTACATTCAATCAGTGCCAGCACTGGCCACTGACTTATACCCAGTAAACACCAGCGCCCATCATCCCTCTCATCTCTCAGGTCTTTATATGTCATATTATTACTTGCTTTTTCTATGTCTTTTACCCACCTATTGGTATTTGGAATAGTTTGTGAGGTCTGGTAAGGAAAAGCCTAGTCTGTGCATCCAATCACACTAGTCTGGATGTGATGACGAACTAGGTGAACATACAAGTTATGTGCATTTCATCAGCATATCTTTGGCATTGCACCAACTCCTTTCTGAGGGGGTGCATGTAGTGTCGGCCTACATGGATCTCCTTTGAGCTACAACTACAAGTGACAGGCGTGGCAGCAGCTGTGCGTTTCAGCTTGTGTCCCTGCATATATTAGGAATATGCCAGTGCTCTAGCATTACATATAGGAAATAATACCTAGGGCCCCCTATACATCAGAGATTGACCATCAGTGACTCCAGCAGTCACTTCATGTAGACGCATGTTCACATAGCCAAGTTGGGATTCCAAAAACAGGGGTCTGCAGCTGCTTTCTAAATACAAAAACCTTACAAAGTGGATCTAGAAGTTTTAAAATGAATACCCATTTAAACCTTCCAAACCACTGAAGCTTCTTATAACCTTTGACCCTACTCCTTGTGGGTCAAACATGACACTGTCACAGCTACCATTAAAAGGGACTGCAAGGCTCTTTTCTTTTCTGGTCTCTATCCCACCTACCCTTTTTGCTGCCTTAGTACTTTTTCTCGCCGTCCCTCCTTTTTTTCCCTTCCGCTCCCGCCCCCTTCCTCCTTATGTTCTCTGTTCCCCTTCCATCCACCCTCTTCCACAGTTTTCTCCTCTCTGTCTGCTGCTTTCCCCTCCCAATCCCCTTTCCATGTACCACCTTCCTCTTTTCAACTCATTACTTTTCCTCTATACCACCATTTACTACTTAGGACTAGCCTATCAAAGCCTGCCCATGCCATTTGGAAAACCCTGTTGTGTATACAGCCACTTAGCCTTGGCGTCTGTTACTTGCCAAAATGATCTTTACAGAGGTTATTTTTCTGTATTGCACTCTTGGGTTTTGTCATACCCTATGTTCTTGGCTATCTAATGATTCAAATTTCTGAAAACCATTTCTGGAATCCTGTATTATCCGCAGCAATGTCTTGGTCATCTGTTTTACCCTTTAGTAGGCATTATTATACATTGAACAAAATTATAAATGCAACACTTTTGTTTTTGCCCCCATTTTTCATGAGCTGAACCTAAAGATCTAAGACTTTTTCTATGTACACAAAAGGCCTATTTCTTATTTCCTATTTTTTGCGGTATTTGGCTGGAGATTTTTCCTCACATCCTGTTCAGGTGAAAGTTGTCTTCAGGACTGGAAATTAGGACAAATCTTTCAAAGGAGGCCACAGACAGCAATATTTTCCTACTCTACTCAAGACTACAAAAATAAACATATTGGTTGGGGTTCTTCTTTCATTACCTCAGCGAGCCATTTCAAACACCATAATTCTAAAGGCAATTTTATTTTTATGTTGGAAATGTAAAAAAACTACGGTAACAAAACGCAATATTCCAAGAAATCTGCACCAAAAGCCACACTGAAGTGTTCTCACCTGCAGGGACAATGACTCTCCTTTCGTTCGTTGTCATATTGGGAGGTGGAATGTGTTTTTCCTCAATGTAGCTGCCATAATTCATTCCAATATTTTCTGATCCGCTGCTCATTTTGCCACCTTTGGAAAGGCTGCAGTCATCTGGGGAATTCCTAAAAAATACATATTTTTATAAGAAGCAATAAATAATTACGAATGGGTGTTCCATAACAGTAGAAGGAAGTAAAAGTAATAGAAGTATATTGATTCTAGACAGATAGATTTATTCCAAATGGTAATATTCCAAAAACATACTGGCAGGTAAAGCCTAACTTCCCCCAGAAATAATAGTCAACTCCATTCTGTCCATCCCCTTGCCTGCATCTCATCTGCAGGCTCCTAGGATCATTGACATACATCCCAGGAGGCTACATGACACTGCTCTCTACAGTAGGTGATCTAGCGCTGTAGGGGCTCCTGAATGCAAGATAGCGGCATGGATAATCAGAAGCCCTATGAAAAGTTAGGTGCAATAAAGAGAGTGCTGGACTTCATGGTCTGGTAAATATGTGTTTCTAAAAAGTCAGCAGCTGCAGTTCTTGTACTTGCTGACTTTTAGGTTTCCCATAGCTGGGTGAAGTTCCTCTTTAAAGAAAGCTAAAGGTCAACTTTAATCAACTAGGCATGCATTAGGGAACAAGAGAAGAGGTATGAAAGTTACCTATCAGCTATCAAATATTAATCATGAATCTTTTCTCTAGTCATCTAATGGTCTAGGCAGGAGCCTAGTGTCTGTAGATATTCAGAGGGCCTAGCTACAACCTTTATGCTCTAGTTGTAGATCAGGGGACAGTGCAGCTGGTCAAAATTGTGTCTTTACAAGTTTGTAAGTAGTTAAAATTTGAGGAGGAGAGACTACCAGCACAGATAATGCAAATGATATGGGGATGATGGGAGGGGGGCAAAGCTGCTACTTTGCCTAGGGCACCTTTCTTTTTCAATCTTCGTCTTCTTGGCCCCAACAACGCAGGGCAGTTACATGTCACGTGACTTAAAGTGCAAGCTTAAGGTGACCCAGAACTGAAATACAGTGGAATTTGTTTGTTATATCTTCGAAGGTTAGTCTATCGTGTCTTTCATAACTTTTCCCTCCTTATCTTATGCCTGCCTTATAGTTTAAATCAGAACCAACTTTAGGTCGGCTTTAACTGATTATACCTAAACAAGGAGAGTTTTTAAGAATGTTATAGGAATTTTAGACTAAGGTAAGGAATGATATGAATGGTTTTGTTCACTCTGCAATACACTAGGGAATTGTCATCATATATACCTATTCAACAGATGACTGAATTATAAGCATGTTAAAACCTAGAATGAAAGTACCTATAGATGCCTCCTACAGAAAAGTAGGGCCTTCTCTTGACCTCAGTAAAAGTCATGTGACATCTCACCAGTGACACATTTACCATGGTGCGCTGCCTCTTTCCCTAATGGACATCACATCCATCCTGTTTGCAATGCTGCAGAATAAATAGAGTAGTAACAGTGAGCTTGCTCACTGGTTTGACTAGAGCAATAGGGGTGCCATAGAAAATAGGTGAGAGAACTCTTGGCAATTCTTTTACTGCAGCGCCAGAATTCCTAGTGTGACATGACCCATAGGGATTGATTTACTAAAACTGGAGAGTGCAAAATCTGGTGCAGCTCTGCATAGAAACCAATCAGCTTTCAGGTTATTTTGTGAAAGCCTAATTGAACACACTGAAGTTAGAAGCTGATTGGCTACCATACACAACTGCACCAAATTTTGCCCTCTCCAGTTTTCAAACCCTCAGTGTCTGCAGGGAATCCACTCTAAATAGAATTGTCAGAAATGTTTTGCCTTTAGAAAACTCAGTATACTGTGTGTCCATTGGATGTAAGTCAAGAAAAGCTTTTTTATGTAGAGCTGTACATTTATGAGTTTTCATGTCTTTAGATTTTACAGATCAAGTAACATGATGGAGCAGGCAGGCGAGCATTTTCTCTCTTTTAAGCAAAATATTTTCCTTGGTGTCATTTCATATAGCGTTGTGCTGGGATTTAGGGGCCTTTTACTGTAATGAAGATTACATTAGTAGGTCTCCTACCAAGAGTCCATAAACTTACAGACAGTCCCTATGATATGTAGACAAATATGAAACACTATTTAAACTGGATGGTATGTATTAAAGAAAAATAGATTAAAACATTTCAAAAACCATTATAAAAAGTAGTATAAGCACCTGAATGTGTCTTCATATTGGAATCCTGCCCATACAGACCAGCGTCTGTTTTTTGACCCCTACCACCCACTAGAATAGAAACTAGATGTTATGAAAACTTTGTTACATCTGGATTAGATAGTAACAAGAAGTACAGAGTTTAAAGACAAATAATACAGACATTGCAGGAGCACTACAGACTGGGCTTTTGCTAAAAGATCAAGCAAAAACAGAGGACATCGGGCAAAAGACACAAAATAATTAGCCATCTTTAGGTGGCTGAAGTGACAGAAAAAACTAAGAAGGATTTTTTAGTAAACATTGCATCCCTTTCAACATTTCAAGCTCAAGAAAAGCGCTAAAAATGCCTTACAAGAACCAGGACTCAAAGATAAGCAAACTAACCTGGTATTACCTGATGAGGAATGCAAAGATCTGTACATCGAAAAGACATAATGTCAACTGAACAAACACATGGGCCAACATAAGAGGAAAGAACCACTGATTAACAAAAGGTTAAAGGTGTCATCCATCTACATCAACCTAGACCAGTGTTTCTCAATTCCGGTCCTCAGGGCACACTAACAGGCCAGATTTTAAGTATTACCTTGGGGAGATGCAGACAAGAATACCGCAATCACTGAGCAGCAAATTATATCACCAGTGATGTATTTCAGTTTTCTTGCAAACCTGGGCTGTTAGTGTGCCCGGATCGGAGTTGAGAAACACTGACCTAGACATTCTCAACCAGGGTTCCATGGAACCATAGGGTTCCTCCAGAGGTTGAGAAGGGTTCCATGAGATGTGGCTGATTGACCTCCCATTTGATGGTGCCTGCATAGTTACAGGATCATTGACGCCATTGCCAATTTGTAAAAGCCAGTTGAATGACACCAATGATTTGTTTGATGTCTGTATAGATAACATTCTGACCACCACATTTGTCTTGCTGGTAAGGGGAATTTTTCCCATGACCTCCAATGAATTGGCTTTAGCAGGGTTCTCTGAAAACTGAAAATGATGTCAAGGGTTCCTCTGGGGTAAAGAGGTTAAAAAAGGCTGATCGACAACCATACCGACACAGGGGTGAAGGCATCGGACACCACTAGTTATCCATATATAATGTCAATTTAGTTTCTTTACCCTGATGATTTGACAACAATTCATTCATTGATCTATGTAACTCAAACCCATTGACAGACTTCATGAAGAAGTGGTTACCAGATTACGTAAATTAGAGCAGTGCAATTTCAATTTTAAAATCAATATCTGTCTTGATGTACTTCATGACAACATGGTAATTAGATTTAGGTGACTGAGTTGCCCATGTGGATATACAGTATAAAAGCTGATGTATGCTCCTAACACTCATCTGAACTAAGGAAGCCACTTCAATGAGTGGTGAAACATTTTCACATTATAGATTATGTCTAGGTGACACTAACTAATTACTACTAGTAATAACATGACCAGAATAAATTAATTATTGGCAATATATTACAATAATATACTGTACAATCATCAAGAAGTAAGGCGTTTAAAGGAAAAGAGCCCAAATATTTAGTTCACTTTTAAATGTTTATCTCTAAATGCTTTAGCATCTCCTCTACAGCATAGCCCCATAATACAACCTAATAACAAAAATACTCATATCATGTGAATCCCATTTCCTTCATTTTGCATAATAATAGGGTCAATTTTATAAGCAATATTTATAAAATTAACATAACATTTATATCAACTGACTTTTTTTTTTATTTTTTAGTGTACCCAGAATTTTGGAGCAAGATATGTTGCAAATGAGTAGGGCAGAAAAGGTAGGCAATGTGTGCCTACCTGAGGAGAGATGTGCTTGAGAGGGTGGAAATCTTTAGACCCTCAGTTGAAACCCCTATACTTTGATCCCTTTGAACCAATGCAGATGGACAGCCTTGATTAAGGACATCCAATCTTTGAACTCTATGCCCAGTAAGCGTGAATATAGATTTGTTATCCTCATATTTAAACCCAGTGCCTACTATATTTTAGATTAAGAGGGAATGCCCCAAACTGAGATAATGGGATGTAATAATAAATTTGACCTCATGATGGGATATGGACATTTATGTACTAGCATACTGTCAATCCCTGGGCAATTCTTGAGATAATTAGGGAAGGAACAAAATCTCTGGTGTTCCTGGAGGGTCCTGGGCTCATTCCTGGATAGTCGGGTGCGTACATGCATGGAAGGCACTAATGACTATTATAAAGTGGCTGGTACGTTCTCACATGAACAAGGATCATTGCCATCCACAGAAGGCTTCAGAAAAAATCGCCTCTTAAGCCCACAAAATGCATCAGGTTGCTACTCTGATCCTATTATTATGCAACATGAAAGAAACGGGATTTACGTGATATGAGTATTATTAAAGTTGTGAGTGTACCCACGCTATGGTTGTATGTTATGTGCACTTATTATATGTGTTAGTGCATAAACCATATAAGTGATTAAATGAAGTAATAAAGAAATAAAAAATGATATAAATGTAACTGAAGCTGCTGCTATAGTGAAAGGTCAATTGACCTCATAAACCCTCAACAAAAATTAAGTAAACTTTGCACTGCTTCCACATACTTCATCACATGTGCTAAATCATATACATCTATGTATATAAAGTGCAAATGCATCAAATAAATAAATGGCCCATCAGTGCAAGTAAAGTGCCAGTGTTGATGATTCTTTCTTGTGAGAATCCAAGTTGCCACTCCGTGCTCCCCTCCTGAATTCCCCATCCACCAACAGTAAAAAGCATGGTATATATCCTTTGGCAAATGGATGAATATTGCTCCTTCTTTCTCCTTTCATTATAGCGCTCTCAGCATGGTTGTGATATGGAATCCAATAAAGAGAAAGATTTCCATAGCATAATACTGTATGATTTATTAAAGGTTTAAAAGCAATTACACTTAGAAAAGTCGAAAAATTCAAGCACATACGTGGACTAGAACTGCTGCCGTGGCGTGCATTCCAGTTACAACGTCGCTATCTCATCCCCGCTTGATGCCTTTTGCCCCTCCCATTGGGCATCTTCAGGCTTATGAAGATGCCCAGTGGGAGAGGTGAAACGTGTTAAGCGGTGACCAGATAGTGACGTCGTATCCGGTAAATGGAACGCACACCACGGCAGAGATCCCAGTCCACGTATATGCTTGAATTTATTTTTTACTTTTGTAAGTATAATTGCTTTTAAACCTTTAATAAATCATACAGTATTATGCTATGGAAATCTTTCTCTTTTTCAGATTCCATACACAACCACGCTGAAAGCCCCATAATCGAAGGATTCAGCCATTTGCCAATGCTTTTTTGAATCTTACTGTTTTACTGCACTGGCGAGTGCGGATTTCAAATTTCACCCCTCCCAGTGGGCGTCTTCAGAAGCCTGAAAATGCCCAGTGGGAGGGGGAAACGCATCAAGCGGGGATGGGATAGTGACGTCATATCCGGTAAATGGAACACACACCATGGCAGAGATCCCAGTCCACATATATGCTTGAATTTTTTCTACTTTTGTAAGTGTAGTTGCTTTTAAACCTTTAATAAATCATACAGTATTATGCTATATAAATCTTTCCTTTTTCAGATTCCATATAACAACCACGCTAAAAGCCCTATAATCAAAGGAGAAGGAAGGAGCCATATTCATCCATTTGCCAATGCTTTTTTGAATTTTACTGTTGGTGATTGGGGAATTCACGTTTCACCCCTCCCACTGGACGTCTTCAGAAGACTGAAAATGCCCAGTGGGAGGGGCGAAATGCATCAAGCCGGGATGAGGTAGTGACGTCATATCCGGTAAATGGAATGCACACCGTGGCAGAGATCCCAGTCCATGTTGATGCTTGAATTTTTTCTACTTTTGTAAGTATAATTGCTTTTAAAAACAAGTGGGAGGTTGACCAGCGCTATGGAGTGATAAAAATATAAATATATACAGGTATAAAAGCTGCCACCAACCAACCTTTAAAAAATAAGGGTCATAAAGGGTAAAAGGAAATAAAAGGTTGGAACCGGCGCTACCTGGTAGAATAAATGTAGAGATCAAAATCCTGTGGCGGTCTTAATACAAAACCATATATATAATAGTATATGCACAAGTGTAAACAGATAAATAATATATATGGTGCAAGATAAGTGCAAGTGCAAATAGCATAAACAAGGACGGGGCTGAGATGTAAAGCCCTAAAGTGCTCGAAGTGCTGACAGAGATTTAAAAACTGGTACAATGAAGTGCAAACAAAATAATTTATTTGTGAAGTGCTGACAATAATGAATCTGTTTGTGGAAATGTGTTTCAGATGCTCTGATTGACAGTGTGGAAATAAATAAACAGTGACGATATAAAATGAAATAAAATAATATAATAATAGTGGGGGGGAGGAAGAGACCCCCTTTAAAATGTGCTGGGAACTGTGCCTGTGACGGCTACAATTAATAAAGGTGAGGATAGTGGACTCGGTGCCTATACCTGTGGTGTCCACTAGGTATCGCACTCACCCTTTTTTCCACCTAAACTCAATGTTAGAGTGTGGGTAGGATTCCAAGTTCAAGCAAGAAACTAGCTGGTATGCGGGGCCCAGTCTGTGGTAATGAGCCGGGTTCAGGTGGATCCTCACAAACAGGCGGGTCCAATCTAAGTGCTCAAACACAGATAAACCCCATGGTGTAGTATTTACAACTGTATACAAAGGCAAATAGTAGCCACTCACAATTCAGGCTGATCGATTTCAGAGAGATGAATGCAGCGCAGGAGTGTTTCCGCATTCCACGGCTTGGAGACTGAAAACCAGAAGGGACGTTGACGCAAGTAACCGCCCTTCGCGTTTCGTCATTGGACCTCTACTGGAGCGGACTAATTGCTTTTAAACCTTTAATAAATCATACAGTATTATGCTATAGAAATCTTTCTCTTTTTCAGATTCCATATCACAACCAGGCTGAGAGCCCTATAATCCAAGGAGAAGAAAGGAGCCATATTCATCCATTTGCCAATGCTTTTTTGAATCTTACTGTTGGTGAATGGGGAATTCAGGAGGGGAGCACGGAGTGGCACCTTGGATTTTCACAAGAAAAAATCATCAACACTGGCTCTTTGTTTTTCACTGAAGGACTATTTATTTATTTGATGCACTGGCACTTTATATATATATATATAGATGTATATGATATAGTACATATGATTAAGTAGTTGGAAACAGCGCTAAATTTAATTAATTTTTGCTGACATGATATAAGTATTGTTGGTATTAGGTTGTATGATGGGATATGGATACACATGCCAGCCTGTATGTAATTTTTAATATAGTAATAATAAACGTGTAGATTTTATGATATTTTTTTTTACTAGTTTTGACAGTAACCGCAAAGTCTGCCAGTAGTTCTTTTGTTATAAAATCACCTGTAATGACAAACTGCATAAGGCAATAGGAGACTAGATACATCCATAACACACTAAAAACTTTATAACCCAATAACTTTTTAGTAGTACTGTACATACATACAGTATATTACTATAGGACAGATGCTCTTAACCACTTGCCGACCGCCGCACGACTATTTACGTCGGCGGTCAGCCCCTCACAGGCAGAGTGACGTAGATCTACGTCGCTAGCCTGTGAGGGTCTAGGGAGCGAGCGCGCGCCGCCGGAGGCGCGCTCCCGCTCCCGCGTGGTCACGGACCCCCCCGCGCGTGTGACCCGATGTCCGCCGGTCACTCGCGATCGCCGCTGCAGAGGGAGAAAGTCAGGCGGCTAGTGTAAACAAGCCGCCTGTCATTCTCCCCTGTGTAGAAACAGTGATCATACAGTTCTACTATGTAGGACCGTTGATCACTGTTCCTACACCTCAAGCCACAGCCAATCACAGTTAGAATCATGCCCCTAGGGATGCACATAACCCCTCCCTCTCAAAAAAGTTAACCCCTTCACTGCCAGTGTAATTTTACAGTAACAGTGCATATGTATAGCACGGATTACTGTAGAAATGTCACTGGTAACCCCAAAAGTGTCAAAAATGTCAGTCAAGGGTCCGATCTGTCCGCCGCAATGTCACAGTCCTGCAAAAAAATCGCAGATCGCCGCCATTACACGTTAAAAAAAAAACAACAAAAATGACAAAAATCTTTCCCTTTGTTAGTAAACGCAATAACTTTTGCGCAAACCAATCAAAATACGCTTTTTGCGATTTTTTTTTTACCAAACATATGGTAAAAAAAAAAATTGGCCCAAAATGTTAAAAAATTTTGATTTTTACTTTTTTTTGGGGGGGAATTTCATATAAAAAAATTTGAAAAATATTGTTATTTTTGCAAAATTGACGCTGTTTTTTTGTTTATAGCGCAAAAAGTAAAAATCGCACAGGTGATCAAATACCACCAAAAGAAAACTCTGTTTGTGGGAAAAAAAGGACGTCAAATTAGTTTAGGTACAGTGTCGCACGACCATGCAATTGTCTGTTAAAGTCACGCAGTGCCGAATCGCAAAATAGGCCCTGGTCAGGAAGGGGGTAAAATCTTCCGGGGCTTAAGTGGTTAAATACAAATGTATTGACCAAGTCAAGAACAAAAGAGGCTATTAACAAATGGGAAAAAAACCTCTGTAAATACCAGAATCATAAAGAATGTAAAGGCTGAAAAAAGCATTGTGGTTTGTGATTAGAATGATGAATAGTCTAAGTAAGAAAGACATAACATTTTGAGAGGGAGATGGTTGGCTTTGCAGCGTGATGAATGAGGCCTTGCTCTCAACTCTCTGTCAAAACATACAGTAGAATTTGTCCAGCGTGCGCCATCTCCTCCCAGCTTTTAGCTTGACTTATTGCCCGCTTTCACCTAGAAAAACACGTTTTCTTTCTTCCAAACATATCTTAAGAATGTTTACCCTAATTTAGACAGGGTTGATTGGCACAGGGGTAATCGGTCTGCTTTCTTTACCACCACATCAAGTCAGATGTGGACGCCAAGAACGGGAATGTAACTAAGTTCTCTGCTAAATAAAATGACTAAGTCCCAGATCAAAGTCTAAAAACATTCAAATTTAGAACACCTTTTCCACTCCACTGTTTAGGTTTCAGCTGTGCAGTAACTTGACTAAATAAATATCGGGGATGGGAAATGCAGGCGGCTAAAACCAGGCACAGAATTCGCGTTGTAAAATAGACCGAATAAAAGGAGCCCTCAGGAACTTTTATGCAAGCCAAAGTAGCTCCTTTCTTCTTTGTATAACTTCTCTTTTATGCCTTCTTAACCCTTGACCACACCAATTCTCAAATGTCCATCCTGCCCCTTCACTCAGACTGAAGATTATGGTGCACAGGAAGAGAGATGTTTCCTAAACTGGTTTATTTGACCAAATAAAAAAAAAAAAGGCTGCAGGAAACTTTCTGCCCTTGTGACAAGTATTTTCAGAAAGAAGGAAGAAGCTTGGGCAAGACAGGACTTCTGGTATGTAGTTATTCAAGCTGAACTCCATGCAGATAAAGAGATCACAAATTACAATTTTGGGTTGTCCCCAGAACAGGAATAGTGGAGAAATCTTCCAATTGGGATGCTAGTTTTGGTTAACTTGGTGACAACCATAGACTCCCTCTCTTTAGAGGAATTTTCGCTCACTTCCTGTTTTAGCTATGAGACAGGAAGTGAAATCTCCTTAATGGGGCACAGATGGAAAAAATACAATTTACTGGGGTTAAAAGCATCAATTGCACGACAAAAAGGTTTTGCCCTAAAAATTCTACTTTAAAGTATCATTAAACGGTATCAGGACAATATCCCCCCGGACAATATCCCCCCGAGACAACATCCCCCCGGATAATATCCCCCGGGACAACATCCCCCGGGCAATATCCCCCAGGACAATATTCCCCTGGAAAACATCCCCCTGGACATAGGGTTAGGCTTAGGGTTAGGGTTAGAGGGTTAGGGTTAGAGGGGGGATATTGTCTAGGGGGATATTGTCCAAAGAGGATATTGTCCGTGGGGATGTTGTCCAGGGGGGATATTGTCCGGGGGGGATATTGTCGGGGGGATATTGTCGGGGGGATATTGTCGGGAGGATATTGTCCGGGGGGATAATATTGTCGTAGAATCCATTAAACCCACATCATTAATAACTGTCAGAACAGGCTGTACCACAGGCTGCTCATACTCACTCAGTCAATATGGAATTTATTTTCTGTATTCTTCAAATAACACCTGGTTGATCCTGCTGTTCACTCTCCCTCCCTTCTTGTCTGTGTCCCTCTGCAGCCCCAAAATGTGTAGATCAGCATTTTCCACATCTACTGAGCATGTTCCAGTTTCAGTTCCTTTCCAAGGTGGTCATTTTCCACTGTTTGTTATCTGTGAAGCCCATACAGTCACACATATGGACGTATACACTATGGATAAATGATAGCCTACTCCCTCCCACCTCCTTCATGACCACTAAACAGCTAAACACAAAGAGGGCAGAATATTTCATCTTGATTGATAGAGGCTTCACCTCCATGTAATTCTAAGCACATACAAACAAAAGACACAGGCTGGTTTGCCTTCTCTGGTTCCTCACTCCCCCCTATTGGCATGCTAATATTTAAAAAAAAAAACAGTGACTCCATGATTGAAAGAAATTAAATCCAATCAATGAAAGGGTTGGGCCAGGGACAGCCAGGCTGGCGGAGTACTAGATAATGCTGGATGTTCTCCAGCCAGGAAATGAGGTGGGCTTTAGTTGACTTGCTGCAACTTCTAATGCACACTGTGGGAAGCTCACAGTGTGCAGGGAAATCAGATTAAGTAATTTCAGTACAGGAAAGCAGTATGCACTGCTGTGCATGGCAAAAGGCTGGAATTCCGAGTTAAATCTATATTAATATTGTAAACAGCATGTGTACCTGAATTTGGAAACAGCCCCTCACAGGGGCCATACAGAAGAGCTCAGACTAGGGGAGGGAGAATTAGCACGGGGAGCCAATCAGTAGCCTCAGACTGGGGCAGAGAGAAGCAGCACAGGGAGCCAATCTCTTGGCTCAGACTGGGGGAGGGAGAAACAGCATTTGGAGCCAATCAGTCTTGCTGCTTCACTTTCCAGTCACAAGATGGGGAGGAGACCTAGAAATGTTAATGAACCTAAGCAGAGAAGAACAAGGTCTCCTGCCCTGGCTGAGAGGGCTTTGATGTGTGGAAAAGCTGTGTAAAAGAAATGGATGCATAGAAATATACAGTAAATACTTTGGCAAGTAAAACAACTCTCGTATATGTATTTAGATGTTTGTGTGGAGTTCACCATTAAATGATTGTAAAAAGTGCTGGTTAGGACATTGCCCCAATGACACTTATGACCCCAGAACCACACCACTCAAACAGGAGACAACCTAGAATAACTGCACATCAATTGGATTTCAAGGTAACCAGGTCCTGGCAACAGAACAATTTCACAATTAGGCTTGGGGGGAGCATAAAAATGAGCAGTTAAAACTTGTTTTTACTCCCGTCAAACACCCCCCCCCCCTTTTGCTTTGCGCAAAGTCTATCAGACATGCAGCGATTGGCAAGTGGCAAGCCCATCGAACGCGACACATTCAGACAAACAGTGAAGCACTGCAACCATGTGTAATGCACATGGTTGTGGCAGTTTTGTCGACAAAAATGGGGGTGAAACAGGTGGTGAGGAGGCATCACATCCCTTCTTCACCACCTGTCAGTAGCCTCTACAGCACCCTTACCCTGGGATTTCAAAACCATGGTACGGTGACAACTAGAACATTTGCACTTGGGGATCAAACAGCAACAACACACTTTGACTTCTGTAACAATGGGATACCGGCTGGATAGCAGTGTACGACCTCCGGGTTTCACAAAAGCAGATCGCATGCAGAGTTTAGGTGTTTTCCAAAATACCGTATGTCATCCTGAAAATTTTGATTCACTATTGCTTTATATGGTATTTACTGCATAAAGCAAAATCGTTTAGTAAATACTACATAAAACAGCGTTAAGTCAATTCACAAAAGGAAATAAATAAATAAATAAATGTGGTAATTAAGTAGAGGGCCCCACATGTGAGACTAAAAGTAATTGTAAAGTCTCTTTTTTTTTTCCTTTTAATAACAAACATGCTATACTTACCTCCTCTGTGCAGTTGGTTTTGCACAGAGCAGCCTGGATCCTCCTCTTCTCTGATCCCTCGTTGCTGCTCCTGACCCCTCCCTCCCATCGAGTGCCCTCACAGCAAGCAGCTTGCTATGGGGGCACCTGAGCCGAGCTACAGCTCCGTGTGTCCATTCAAACACGGAACTGCTGTTCGCCACCCCCCCCCCTGATTGGCTAACTGACTTTGATCGACAGCCGTGGAAGCCAATGGCGCCTGGGTTGTGTCTTAGCCAATCAGGAGAGAGAGTCCCGAATGGCCGAGGGACTCGTGAACACCGCTGGAGAGAAAAGGGGTTCAGGTAGATATTAGGGGGTGCTGGGGAGGCTGCTACACACAGAAGGCTTTTTATCTTAATGTATAGCATGCATTAAGATAAAAAGCCCTCTGACTTTACAACTCCTTTAAGGATCGTGTTTGATTTTAACTGGTTGTTAAGGAATGGGCAGCTGCCAGCATCCTTAACTACCAGTAATTGTCATGGTTGTTAAGGAGCGGGGGGCCGTGGCATCTTTAACAACCATGATTCATCTGCCATCACTCGCTCGTATCACCCCTTTCCTGGCCTGCTGGGTTGCTCAAAAAAGGGTCTAATACATACTTTGGGGGAGCCCCATGCCATTTTTTTTTTAAACTTTGGCATGGGGTTTCCCTTAAAATCCAAACAAGACCCAAAGGGCCTGGTATGGATTGAGGGGAACCCCACGCTGTTTTTTTTTTTTTTTTCATTTTTACATGCTGGCAATTATTTTTTTTACTTTCTGCTGTCAGCAGGGAACCCCACTGACAGCATATAAGTCACGGTTGTTAAGGATGCAATGGCTGCCCGCTCCTTACAACTATGACAGTTACTGGTTGTGAAGGATTCCAACGGCCACCTACTCCCTAACAACAGGGTATTTATTGCTTTTTAGGGAGGCTGGCGGTGCCACAAGCTTTCACTACTAAAATACCACATAATTTCATAAAATAGCGCATGCAGTATTCTAGAAGCTTTTTTTAGTGACTCGCAAACATTTTTTTGCAAAAAGCTAAGCAGTATTTTACTGCATTTCTTAAAGCTGTAAATACCGCTTAGTGAATGGAGCCCATTGATTCTTGGGGACCCAAAAAACTGACTTTTAGGAAACTCAAAATACTGGCACATGGACAATGGTAAACCCAAGATTTTGACATACTGACACTAAGAAAGCTTAATGAGTTCGAACAAGGGCAGTGGGGGAGGTTGACTATAAAATGCTCTGAAGGTCAAATTGTCTCATTCATGTAATTCTTCATCATTCTCATTGCCTGTCTTTCATTAGGAGTACTTGACATGAGCCAGATCCTCCCATATCTGTCATATTTGGCCATCCCCATGGGGCAGGTTACCGTCATCATAACTCCAATTCTCAGTGCAGGTCATGCCTATCTCCACACCTAGACATTGTGAATGCCAGCACAGTACCATACACATAAGCGGAGGTGAGAAGCAAGCATGATCTTACAGGGTCCCCTGCATCTGTGTAATGTTGGGGCTCCCTCTAGGAGCCCACCTCCTGGCCCCGGCATGGTAAGGAATTTATCAGCCACTGTAGGGACGTAACAGGGGCTAAGAAGAGAAATTATTTGGTACTGGGTGAAGATAGGTAAACAAAACTTAAAAAAAAAAAGAATGGCATCAAAACAGAGGTGGCATGGTGTGGTGTGGGAGAGGGGTTAAACGAAGCAAAAAAACAAAAAAAACAAACAAACCCCATGAACAGATTTTAAGGGCAACCAACTTTATAAATGTAGTTTACCTGCTTCTTTTGCCCAACATACAATTCTGATTTCTAAAGTAGAGTACTAAAAGACTATATTAGTTAGAGTTGATAGTCATCATAGATGGCCAAATCTGTAGAGTAGGATGTACTGGGAGGCTTGATTTGCCTATAGATGGCCATATATGGTTCAAATTTTGGCCAATTTCTGTAAGAGGGCCATGGGTGGTCCATACGGCACCATCACCACCAGACTGAAGACGTTGGATAGACAAAAGTCAACCAAACAGTGACTTCAGTTGCAATCACTGTTCAGGTATTCAAACAGTTGACAGTGCCAGCTGTTAGAACATGATAGCTGGCAATGGAAGATGCATCCATCCATGCTTTTTTACCTGGATGGAATAATCTATGAATTCTTTTAAATCTTTACATGTATATAGCCAACTTGCCACCTATATAATCTCACATTTACAGAACATTGACCGAAAAACCAGCTTGGCATAAGTGAGTGAACCTAGAAAATGTGTAAATTTTTCTTTACCGGGATCCATTGACTTGAGTGGGGTTGCATTCCATCTTGATGGTGACCCTGGATGGGGGCTGGGACAGCCAGTCTTGCTGCGGGACCCGTGGACTCATTTTCGAAGTTTGCCCATATTCACTAGAGGATGAAGCCGTCATCTCAGACTTGGTAAGGTGTGGCGTTCCGTAGGCGCACTCAAATAATGACTGATCGTCGCTCACCACTGATAATGCTTCCTGTACACAAACAGAGGGGATGCGAGAGATTAAAATGATTTATAAGAAACCAAAGGCCATATGGGCCAAGGAAAAAGAAACATTTTTTTCAAAAATGCAGATAAGATAATGTCCGCAGGCACAAATTTTTATCAGATGCTTGACAATGGCCAACAATAACCTGAATAAAATAATGGAATGCCGTGAAAAAATGTTGGCCCTAAAATACAAAGGAGGACTGAGTGATGGATGATTCTGAGAATCTGGTGCTAAATGGCCAGACTGAGACATAAAAACAGGATTCGGGTTTCCCTCGATGGATTGCATAGTTTTACAATGAGATTAAAAAAACAAAAGCATCACATTTAAAGCCCAACTCTAGCCAAAATGTGTTTGGGATAAAGTCGGAAAGAGTGCATGAAGTCTATTTATAAAGGAGAAAATCAGACCTTCAGCAAACATTCTCTGCAGGTGATCCTTCCAGGTTCATCTGTTTTACTTAGTTACATAGTCAGCTGGGCTGACAAAAAGTTCAGCCAATAGAAAAAAATCAATAGAATCAGTATCTGGACAGGTTTGTCTAGCACCCAAGGCAAGGATGTGGAACTGCATCCCCTCCCCTACTGTTACTGCATGCCATAGAATGGGTTTTACTGGTCTATGTCAATTCTCTGCCCCCCTTGCTCCACAGTTCCCAGTGCAGCTGCCCCTCCTGCCTACCCCCTGTCCCGGCCCTAAATAGAATAAATAAGGAGAAAAAAAGAAAACCTTCATAAAAAGAAGCCCCTACCCAAAGCTGATCCAGAGGAAGGCAAAATAAACAAACAATAAAGCATCATCTAAACCTCTTTGTGGGACTTTTTAGGGCATAAACAACTACCTGTATATAAAAGATGAATAAGCTTTATTGTTACATATCAAACATTAAAAGAAATGTAAGTATACAAAAGTTAAAAATAATATATGCTGTTACAGCACAGACAATGTTGATAGTTGATTAAAGCAGATGAGATAATCATGAACTTCTGTCAACCAACGGAGCATGTGGACTGAAATAACCCAACGCCATTCAAAAAAGCATATAATGACTTCTTCAGGGATGATTGATTATCATAAATAAATAAATACAAAAGAAAAAATACCATTAAGTATATTTGTCACACACAAGATACATACTGAGCACGGTGTGTATAATTACTAACCCGTATATGTAACAGGATATTAGACATAAGACCACATCATATACAATCCAAGGAAGAAAAACTGTGCAACTGCATGCTCCTGGATGTCCACCACTAGTATGGAGGCCAAAACACAGGTCTCTCCGCCCACTGGGGAACAGGGGTACCCCACGCCAGGGTGCAACCAGTCTTCAACAGAGAACACAATTCTATCAAATAGAATTTAAAAAAGCAAAATCAAATCTGCTCCAGTGGGTGAAAAAATCAATTCTTTCCTGATCCCCGAGAGGATAATCAGATATTCCCTGGCTCTACTACCCCTTGTTTTACAACTTATAAATGGTAACATCAATTATATTTTTGTTAATTTAGGAATCCATCCAGGCTTTGTTTTTTTACACAATCTACCGAGCTGGCCAGGACCAGTTCTTGAGGGAGTCTATTCCATAATTTTACAGCTCTTACAGTGAAGATGTCTTTCCATATGTGGAGGTTAAATCAAATTTCCTCCAGGTGTAAAGAGTGTCCTCTTGTCCTCTGTAATGGAATAGATGCAAACTCACCCAAACTCAACCGCATAGTGAAATGAATGTGGAACTGGGTGTCGGTGCTCAGGCTGCAGCGTCCAGATGCATGCAATTGCCTCCAAGTGAGCCACAGACAGGCTGCATAGCAGTGTTAATTTCGTCGACTAAAACATTTTCGTCGACTAAATTAACACAATTTTAGTTGACTAAAATACGACTAAAACTAAAACAATTCAAATGACTAAAATACTACTAAAACTAAAATGGCATTTTAGTCTTAAGACTATAACTAAAACTAAATGAAAAATTGACATCATCAAAATTAACACTCCTCTGCTGGTCATTTCTAAATCGGCAACACAATTCCATCCAGAGCCTGTAATAATAGCACATTAAAGTTTAAACATGTATTGCACCACCACGTAAACATAAGTAAGGAGCATCTACTAAGATCCTGAAAACTAAAAAAATAAGAAAAAGGCTTTTCTTATATTTTTTCCTAATATTTAATGTTGGTAATATATTCAGGTAATATGTGCAATGACATTACAGCCAATGGAGTTTAAAGTTTTTTGGGTTTTTGTATTTTAAAGTTGCACTTCGGTTTGTCAAAAAGCAATATTTCTTTTTGTTAATAAAAATTAGTTTTATTTATAAAGACGTTATATATCACAATGGCTAAATCTGTGTCTGTAGTGCATGTTCAAACCTTATAACAACATATTATTAGATTTTTACTCCAGGAGTATACAATTCGTTTGGAAATGTTCAAATAATGCATTACAATTAACCTAAACCTATTCGATTTGTAGTTGACTAAAATGTTTGGGATTTTATTCGACTAAAATGTACTGAAGATTTTAGTCGACTAAAATATGAATAAAACTAAAACAATTCAGATGACTAAAATACCACTAAAAATAAAAATCGCATTTCAGTCAAAAGACTAAAATATGACTAAAATGGCATTTTAGTCAAAAGACTATAACTAAAACTAAATCGAAATTTTCTGCCAAAATTAACACTGCTGCGGAGCCTCATGAGCCTCTGGAGAAGTTTGGAGTGGATTTTGTGCCATATTTTGATTATCCTTGGGAATCAAATGGTGTCTGTGTTCTAACTGCCAAAGGATAGTGTCAAGCTCTTTTGACCTTCTGTATAGGGGGGTCCACATCCTGGGGTAAGAGGCAGTGTGTTTGGTGTTGGTGGTGGCTCTTTTCGGACTTCTACTCAAGTTCCCTTAATACTTGCTTCTTTATTATTTATTTAATCTTTTTAGACTTTTAACATCAGCCCTGCACTTTTTTGTGATATTGAATGTTTTTATGCCGTTATTCCTGCCGATGTGTTAGCAGCTGGACTTTATTGATCATATGTTATAACTAGTATTCCTGTATCCTAGCGGAACTTTTTGATATATAATTGCTTCTAAGTAACAACAAATGCCAGCATGACAGCAGTGTACAACATGGTAAAATTCTAACGCGTTTCAGCCGTAGCCTTACTCATAGCAACTATGAGTAAGGCTATGGCCGAAACGAGTTAGAATTTTACCATGTTGTACACTGCTGTCATCCTGAAATAAATTGCATCAAAACGAAGCATTCGTGTTCCTGGCGTTTCTTGTCCTCTGTAATGACCTGAAAGTGAATAGCTCTACACCAAGTTCACTATATGGACCCCTTATGCACTTATATATATGGTGTAACATAATGAAAAGCGAGGTGATTGAGGGTTGCTATGTATAACCTCGCATGCTTTCATATGTAGGAAACTAAGTTGAAATCTGGAAAAAATAAGGTATAAGAAAACCTTGAAGCTTTAGAACCAATTTATTCTGTTTATATTATGCCTTCCCTTGTCCCCCTTCCCTCCTCTTCACCATGATAATGCAATGTTTATGTGAAACCTTCCTGTTTTCATTAAATAACTTGGTCTCTATACTTCTCTATGCAATGTAGACAGATCATGGCTGATGGGAGGGGCCAGCAGGGGGCTGCACATCATGACTTTCTGTCCTGGTGACAGTGGCACCCCCTTATTTCTTGTACAGCTGTCACAGTGACAGTACATGAGGTATAATCTCACAAACATCACAGCACCCTGATTCAGTACTTCACTCAAGAGCACTAGTGGAGAGACAAACTTGGTTAAGGCAGGGTTCAGTGAACATTACCCTCCCCCTTTAGCTCATCCTTACTGCAGACTGCGAGCTTCTCACAGTGTGCATTAGAAGCTACAGTCATATAAAGTCCAGCAATGTGATGGTACCCACCGTCACTGGGAGTGAAAAACAGATACTTAATGGTTTGTATTGTTTCAATTGGGACAGTAATATTTGTTAGCAATATCTCCCAAGAAGTTTGAAGATTTAATCCCACTTTACAGTCTGAGACCTATAGTTTGTTGCCATGAAGTATGTGACCCCTAGATGTGTATTCCATGTACTTCAATGCAGGAGACGTTTGGATTGCCATTGGCAGTCTTGTCCTATTGTCTATCTATGGAGCTGGGATGTGTATTGTGTGAAGTCTGCTTGTCCCATTGTTAAATGTTAATGACCTCACATTGTTCTGTCCAGATGGCTAGATAATTAGTTCAGGTTAATTCTGTTTCTGTCTACAATTTCATTTGCATATGATAATGTAATCAGGCAGAGGGGAGGGATTGTGTACACTGTATGGGAGTGACTGAGTGTAAAACTCTGTTTTTATTGGATTGTGAATTCCATGTCTTGTTCCCCACAAGGTCCACCTGGGCGGTAACCTTGTGGGGGAAACTGTATAAAAGAGCAGCTGGACTATTAAAAACCTTGAGTTCTACTTCACCCTCAATCTAGAGCCCTGTCTCTGATTGGGGGAATCTGCTACAAGGGATTGCTATGCTCTTCATATTCCCTTGAATAATCACTAAGCACTTCTAAGAGCTTGTTCCTGTCCCTGCTTTACTCTCTGTGGAAAGAGAGGTTCACCCACTGGAACCTGGAGCCTTGTTGTGGGTGGGTAGGATACGGCGAAATTCCAACCAAGCTGTGGCGGTTTGTGGGGTCTGAGGTGGTTATGGTGTCTGGTGGAGTGCTTGGAGCCCTCAGGAAGCACTAGGAGCATCCGTCACCGGAGGTACCCAGTTGGGGTGCCAGTTGATCCGTTACAAGTAATATTTCCCTTTAAATATTATTAACTTCTTCACGCCAACTTTATGCAAATATGCAGCCCCACTGCACTGGGCTTTTTTCTGTGGGGCCGTATATTTGCATATTTCCCTTTGTACTGGGAGGGCGCTCCACGGCGTCCTCCCAGCACAGAGACCAGGGCCTTACCCAGAGCTCCAGGCCCTGTCCTAATGATCGGGACCTAGAATGTCCGATTCCGGGTCCCCTGATCGCTGTGATAGCCTCTGATTGGCTGATCAGTCCCTGTGAAGCCCGCCCCCGTGTTTTCTCTCTGTGAATGGACGAGAGGGATACATTGTATCATTCTCTGTCCTTGCAGAATGTGCGGAGAAAAATACAAATAAATATAATAATTAAAAAAAAATAAATAAAAAAATACGTAGATCCAGGTTTGATCTAGGTCAGTGCCAGGGTCAAAGGTCAAGGTCAGGGTCCAAGGTCAGGATTTTTTTTTTCATTTCGTTTTTTTTTTAATTAGGATCAGTGTCATTTAGTGTTAGTGTCAGTGTGTTTTAGGTAGGATTAAAAAAAAAAAAGCAAAATGTGCACTATTGTTTTTGGACTGTACTATGGGTACAAACAACAACTAACATACACATATGTGATATCGTCAGGAGAAGGGAAATTTATTTTGGGTTGTTCTTTGGTGGTAGGTTATGGAAGTAGCAAGAAATATACAATTACATTTTAAAAATATATATATATTTTTTTACTATTTTGGGTCAGTTTTCCTTTGATAATAAAAAAAAAAAAAAAAGGAGAGATCCATTATTATTTACCACCAAATTATTGCCCAATTTATTCTGAAAAAATTCAGCATAATCCACCGGATTCACAAAGTAGTTGTGATAATATATACGGTTTTAATAAAACATGGCAAAATTGCAAAATTGGGCATCAACATTTAGATTTGTTTTACCCCTAGGGGCGTAGGTGTTAAAATTACTGCTCTCCACAAAAACAAATTTATTAAAACTTGTTTTTGCTTTAGTACAAGCCCCTATGCCTATGTCAACTAAAAACGGTAATGAGCGCTGAGCAAGAGAGAGAAAAATCGGAGGATATTTCATCCGATTTTCGTCAAGTGTGTACGGGCCTTTAGGGAGGGTTATAACCCCTGTCAGATTTTTTTATCGCCATCTGTGTCCCATTGCTGAGATTTCCCTTCACTTCATGTCCCATAGCCAAATAATAGAGAGGAAATCTCTATAAATTAAGAGAATTCCTTGGGGACCCCCCAAGGCACCAGAACTAGTGTCCCCATTGGAACATTTCCCCTCTATTACTTTTCTGGGGACAACACAACATTTCGGATTTTCTTTTACTTTCAATGATAATGGTAAACAGGACAAATAGAGAGGGCAAATCTCCTTAACGGGGGTACAGACAGCAATAACAACTGACAGGGGTTCTAATCCCTCCCCACTCTATCCAAAACTAAAAAAAAAAAAAAAAGTTTTGCCTTTAGTTATATTTTAACCACTTGCCATCCGGAAGATTTACCCCCCTTCATGACCAAGCCATTTTTTGTGATACGGCACTGCGTTACTTTAACTGACAATTGTGCGGTCATGCAACGCTGTACCCAAATAAAATGTATGTCCTTTTTTCTCCACAAATAGAGCTTTCTTTTGGTGGTATTTGATCACCTCTGCGATTTTTTTTTTTTTTGCGCTATAAACAAAAAAAGGTTGACAATTTTGAAACAAAAAAAAACATATTTCTTATATCCTATAAAACAAATTCAATAAATAAAATGGAAAAAATAAAATTTCTTTATTAGTTTAAGCCAGTATGTATTCTGTTACATGTTTTTGGTAAAAAAGAATCCCAAAAAGTGTATATTGATTGGTTTGTGCAAAAGGTATAGCGTCTCCAAACTACAGGATAGATGTACAGAATTTGTATTTTTTTTTTTAAATAGTAATGGCGGTTTTTAACGAAATATAGCCTTATTGACACTTTTTTGGAACCAGTGAAACTGATACAGTGATCAATGCTAAAAACATGCACTGTCACTGTACTAATGTCACCGGCAGGGAAGGGGTTAACATCAGGGGTGATCAAAGGGTTAAATGTGTGCCTAGGGAGTGCTTATTAACTGTGTGCAGGGTGCTTGTACTATGGGAAGGCAGAGATCAGTGTTCCTGCTTTGTAGCAACACAGGATCACAATCTTCCCTTCTCACAGAACGGCAATCTGCCTTGTTTATCTGCAAACCACCGCTCTGCCTGTGTAATGAATGATCGGCATATCCAATCACAGCGGAAACGGGTCGTCTGCAGCATGTGTGTGTGGCCCAAATCCGGAAGTGCAGAGTCATATGCAGTATACGGTCGCAGCTCGACACTCCAAAATGCTCAACAAATCGAATCCCATGCTTACAATTGTCTTCGTTCACATTTTAGCTCTCAGGCACATGTCCCTCAACAACTGGAGCTCTAAAAGGTACATGAGATATTTTTGAAGAAGATTTTTTTAATTTCAATGAAAGTGCCGGAAAAATGCTGAAAAAAAACAAAATTACGTGCATCTTTTCAGACACTCCTATAATATTAGTCTATGGGGCAAAAAACATGCAGTCCAGCCCCGAAGAACTTCCTATATAGAACTTCACTCTAAACTATCAATAAATGGTCTATTACATGCTGTTAATACTCAGCAACTATGAGATTTGTTTTCTGTATCCAGCAAACAACCTGGTTGATCCTGCTGCTCTCTACCTCCCCCTTCTGTTCATGTCCTCAATTCAGCTAGAGAATTTGCAGCTGTGGTAGTAACTCTGCACATGCTCAGTTTTCAGTGAGTTTCTTTGCTGAGCATTTCCTTCCTATCACATCTGATCAGCCCATGTGACTATAGAGGTATACACAGTGGTAAATGACAACCCACTCCCCCCCTCCTTCTCCATGTCCACTAACCAGCTAAACACAATGGGGGCGAGACATTTCATGTAGATTATGGTTCACGATAATATCCGCGCCAAGGAGAGATGCAATCTATTGCTAGATTTTTCTAGGAAATGGCTGCTGCCTACCTCTAAAATATGGACCAGTGGTCAATATTAAATCAATGTGTCGATATTAAGGGCAGCACTGTCTCTACACCTGACACCCTTATATTCGGAGCACCACGGAAAACACCCTCGGAGCTGAATACCGCAATAGCCCACGCTCATTTTGGCACTTTTTTATGGACTTTATATGAACTTTATTTCTGTTTCTATTCACCCATCAGATTGAATTTTTCTCACTAGAGATATATAAATTTTTCTATTTCATATACCATACATAATCAGATTTTTTTCACAGTCAGAGTCTATCACTTGCACGTATATTATTTTATCCCTTTTGTTTGCACACACTATTTTTATTAGTTTTTGTTATAGTTCACTATTCATTATTTGGTATATTTTAATGACCATTTCTACCACTCTCAATATTTTTTATTTTTATTAGTGGTTTGGGATATTACTGCCAGCACCAGTAGGTGCTACCTATTATGGCAGCACAGGCGCACGTGCACTTTATGTAAATTATGCTGCACAGATTTATTGCACTTAATCACTTTAAATATATTGTGATGATTGATATCAACTGGCAGTTTATATAATTTTTTAATATTACTTTGAGAGCACCATTAGCACTTTTTGCATATGCGCACGTACACTTTATGAAATTGATGCGCACTGATTTATTGCACTAAGTCACCTCAATAACAATATATGCTTTTTGATGTAATAATCATTTACATAATTTATTGGTTTATATATTGCACTTTATGTATGTTTATGTATTAACCCCTTATATATGATATAGCACACGTTAATATTATTACTACAGGGCAGCGCCAGGTACCTCACTTCCCCCACATTTCATGTAGATTGATGGAGGATTCACCTCCCTCTTATTCCAGTACACTGGCTGCAGGGGAGTGACACATCCTGTGACTGATGAAAATCCGCCCACACCATGTTATTTCCACAAAATAATAAACATTTGATTTCAAATATAGTTTTGTATGACAATCTGCAATAGTTTATTGATATTGATTATTTATTTGTATTCTGTATTCCAAAGGCTGTCTTTTTTTTTGTTTTATTTTGAACATGTGACCAACAGGACTAGAAGCTCCTCCTGCTTATGTTTCCCTGCAGACAGGCTGGGAAAGAGCTGGGTCATGTGACAACTGTATATCACATACAAAATTGGTACTTAGATTTTTTTTTAATTAAAATAATTTCAGTGCCACCATCCACATACAGAAATACAAGGGACAATGTAAACTAGTGTGTGTTTACTATCACTTTAAGCGTACACCTGTGCGAGGGCCATATGTGGAGACTATTTAGGATTCTTGTGTTTTTGGCCGTTGTATAGCACTTTACTCTTAAGGCCTTATTCACATGGGCATATATAATTGTATGCCCATGCAAGGGCCATGTTTGCCCGCACAGGGATGCACAGGTGTTCCATGCATTACCATGCAGGCAGTCTTATTCATGGTATTTGGGACTCAGCGGCTGCACAGACACAGCCACTGCTCTCAAATTTGACAAACCATGAAGTGTGAGTGTGGGTCCCCAAATGCAGACAGTGTGCGTTTGGGGCTAGGCACCTGCTCGGTCGCCAAATTGGGAGCAGCAGCTGTGTCCATTCGGTTGCTACATTTCAGTTGACAAGGAAGACCTGGAGTAAAGAAAAAACTTAGACACAGGGCCAACATGACTGGGTTAGAAGGGGTTTGAGAATAGGAGAAGTTAGGATGAAAAAGTAATGGAGGAAGGCGGTGCTCACCGGATTGGTGGAACGGTGGGAGCAGGTGGGGCTTCAGGAGGTGGAACATGGGAAGGGTTGGGAGGAGTTCTTAGACAGAAGAGAACTTGGACGAGACAACTTCCCACCCTCCCTTTAGGGTTATGGGTTTTTTGCAGTTGTTTTGGTCTTTGTTCTGTATTTTGCAGGTCACGGAGCTGGGGCATTTATGTCATAGAGGCTGGCAGGGTACGAGGTCCCTGGATGTGTTATGATTTGGGGCAAAAGGTACATATGTATAGCTCCCATTATTCTGGCTGGTGGTACCTGCGATGTTGGTTTATCTCCGAGTAGGTGCTTTCTGCGGCTGGAGGCCTAAAAATGGTGGTTACGCAGGTAATTGTAGTGCATGCCCACAAGAACCTTGGGGCCCCTTGAATACTGTCTGATGTTCAAATGTTCATATGTTAACATGTTATTTATTTGGTTAATAAAAGGTTGCTATGGCCATTAAAACCAGTCGGTGTCATATCTGGTCATTTTTTTTTATAAGTGGTCGGTGGAGTGGTGGTCAGGCAGTTTGGTCAAAGTCTCTTTGGTACCCTAGTCATAAAGTGGATTGCCTGTACGTAGATGCATGGATCATCTGTACATCCTTGTGCTGGCAAACATAGCCCCCGCATGGGTGTACGATTAAGTATGCCCATGTGAGCGAGGACTTGGACAGCACAACACGCAGTACGCGTATGGGTGCCGTGTGGCAATCGCGGCAATCTGCGGCTTTAAAGATCACGTGAAGCTTGTCGCCCGTAAAGGTGCAGGAGCTTCTTTTTGGGTGACAAACGTGCATAGGGAAGCCCACTCAAGTGAATGGGCCGCCCTATGCGACATGCCGAATCACGTGAAGATCACGCTGTCAAAATCACGTAGCAGGAATGCTCGTTCAAGCTACACGATAATGTGAACGGGGCCTAAAAACACACAAAAAAAACAATGAAGCCTCAAAATTGCCTAAATACGCTAAGTTCAAGTGTAGCAACTTGTTATGTTTCTGAATCCAAACACACCTTCATATTCCTATTTCCAACACACAATGGCATCTTGAGAATCTCTCAGGAGTTATTGTCTGTGAACGTCAGATCATTTCATTCCCAAGACTTTCATTCTTAACCTTTGGCTGAGGTTCACTACTGCAGATTGTCTGGTGGAAGTGACTGGTTAAGGTTACCCATCCTGTCTAAATAATAATAACTTTATACAAGGTTCTCGGGGGTCATCACTGGAAGGTACAAAAAGATTCAAAAGTGTGCACAGTGACAGTTATTTATTCTCAAGTGGCATTGAAGTAGAATGTCAGCTAAACTCCAGTCTTCCCGTCCATTTTGCGCAGTTATACAGGCTCCTCTGATTTTATTGCACACTGTAAGCTTCTCACAGTATGCATTAGAAGCCGCAGGTTAGATACAGCCCACCCCTTTTCCTGGCTGGCATACGTCCAGCATTATCCTCTCTGGTAAGAGCAGCAGGTCCAGATATGCAAGGGAAATATAGGAAAAGGGGACTGGACATAGAGGAAGAAAAACCAAGCATATCTGGGAAATGGGGATTATCCTCTCTGGCTTGTCCATTTCCCTCACTTCTTTCAATCGTGGAGGCTCAGCATCTCATAAGGGCATTTCTTATGCAAATGCAGCCTGCCTAGGAGCAATCCGTCCTCCAGACTGATATCCACCCATCAAGTCATTTCCATTCTCACTGTCCTGTATGTATGGAGAAGAAGCATAGTAACCCTAAAAGAGCCTTTCTCAATGTTTTACCCCAGAGGAACCCTTGACATCATTTTGAGGTTTTGGGTGGAGTATGGAGGAGGTTTGATAACACTGGATGTTTCTTGGTTCCATTGGAAGTCTTGTTTGTTGACTTGATGGTGGGCTCTGGCTATATGGCTGATCGGTGGACCAGAGGTTTTTGGCCATGCTGTGTCTGGGTTCTGTGGCTACTAATCTAGTATTTGTACACTGATACTTTTTTAAAAAGGAAGCTTCATTTCATCAGACTGGCTGATATCCCTTGTGCTTGGGACACATACAGTACTTTGGGCATTTTCGGAACCCAATCCTGACCTTGTTTTCCTTCTTTCTCCCAGTCCCTTTACTCCTTGGGGACCTTCAACATCATAACATGCGCTGTTTGTTATACTTTATAAGCTATATCTTCCTGATTGGTTATCAAAGGAAAATTCCCTGAGGAAGACTATCAAGGTTAAAAAGCATAGGCGCTTCCTGGAACTTTACCAGCAGAAACATTGCTATATGGTGTATCGTCTCTTTTTTCCTTTACTGTGTGTTTGCATTGTTCATAATGTTTATAGTCATTTCCCCAGATAATAGGGATATTTTAATACTCTTAAATAAAATATTTGCTTTTTTGTTATTCTATGTGTTATCCTCTTTTGGTATCATAAAGCCCTGGTGTTCTCTATTCTCCATTTCCCTTGTGGATTAAGCGTAGTAACCCTAAAACAGCACTTCTCAATTTATTACCCCAGATGAACACTTAACATCATTTTGAGGTTTTGGGGAACCTCTGCCACCTCATTGGAGGTGACAAAGTACCTGTCATCAGAGTACCAGAGTACCTGTCATCAGAGTACCCGAATACCTGTCACCAGCCCATCAGAGTACCTGAGTACCTGTAATCAGAGTAACTGATGGGCTGGTAACAGGTACTCGGGTACTCTGATGGGCTGGTGACAGGTACTCGGATGGGCTATTGACAGGTACTAGGATTGGCTAGTGACAGGTCTTCTTTATTGGGGGGGCAATCAGTGTGTTTTAATGTGGACTGTAATCGGTAGCTAGCTGTTACCGCAATCTCCTCCTCACACAGGATCGGTGTGTGAGGAGGAGAACACGGTAACAGCTAGTTACTGTGGTTTCTGTTGACATTCTGTGACCGGCTGTGATTGGACACAGTCGGTCATGTGGTAAAGAGCCAATTTCATTGGCTCTTTACCCTGATCGGGGATGGACTGTGTCAGAGTGACACTCTCCAACCCCGACCGCCACTCTGTATTTCCCTATACGCTGGTAGGGAAGTGGTTAAAGCAGAGGCCCTAGAGAATAAATTAATGGGTTTTTAAATTTTTTATGTCACTCGGTATTTGCGCAGCAGTTTTTTGAATGCAATTATTTCTGAAAAAATACACTTTTTTGGATTTGTAATACAAAAAAAAAAAACACAATACATAACCCAATGTTTTTGTAAAATATAAAAGATGATGTTTTGCGAGGAAAAAGATACCAAACATGTCATTCTTCAAAATTGTGCATACTTGTGCAACGGTGACAAACTAGGTACATTTTACTATTCATAGGTGACGCTTTCAAAGCCTTTACAGGTTACCACTTTAAATTTATAAAGGAGGTCTGGTGCTAGAATTACTACCAATGATCTGATGTTCGTAAGGGTTACCTCATATGTGTGCGACAATTGCTGTTTGCGTGCATGCAGGACCGACACTTTCTCCTACGTGCAAGCACAGGAGAACAGGGGCACTTCAATTTTTTTTTTTAATTATTGATTTTTTTTGTTTTATACACTGTTGCTTTAATTTTTTTTTCTTTTACCATCTTTATTGCGGTCATAAGGAATGTAAAAATCTTTGTGACAGCAATAGGCAGTGACAGGTACTCTTTATGGAGGGATCTGGGTTCTATAAGACCCCAAATCCCTCCACTGCACTTAAAAGCATTCAAAACACCAAGATCAGTGTTTTGGAATGCTTTCAATTTTTAAAAAGTGGCGCTGATGGTTTCCAAATAAACTGGAAGTGATATCATGTCCTCGCTTCCAGTTTTCTGTTATGAACAGCTGATCAAAGCCGATCTTCGCTTTGCTTGGCTGTCCGGCCAGCCGGTGGGATGGGAGAGCCAGAGAGAGCTGCGGAAGGCTAGTAAGCCACTCCAATGCTATTACAAGAGAGCCAACTGCCGGCTCTAAAAAATTATTCCACAGCTGTAGGCATCACCCCGGTATAACCACCAAAAGTCCAGCGACGTACGGGTACATCACTGGACGGGAAGTGGTTAACGTGCGTTCACATATCTGCTACTAATGAAGTTTATTGGGCAGTCTATTCATTTATTCTGGCCATTAGAATGCATTAACACACAAAAAAGCATAAACGTACCCAGCGCTAACGAGCAAGTATTTGTTTATGCGCTTGTGAGTGTTTTTTTATGCTCAAAAGCTCCTCTCCTGAACACAAATTTGGTGTTTTTTTTTCTGCCTCCAAACTCCTGTAAATGCCTACAGTGGAAACATAGGCCAACATGGTGGGGTGTTTAGAGGCAGAGAAAAAAAAATAAATAAAGCTTCAATGCCTGTAAAAGCAGCATTTTTGAGCTCAAGTGTGCATGAGTCCCGAAGGTGTAGCTTTGGACAAAATCAAAAGCTAAATCTGCAATCTGTCATTTGCATTCATACAACAGTTTTTCTTTTTTTCAGAGCCCTGTTGATCCTGCCAGTAGATCTGGTATTTTGCCACTTCCTATATTGGAAGACAATGCCGTTGGTTCTAAAGTAAACCCACACAGCAGCATGGTCACGCAGCATGGGCAGGGTAGTCTTAGGTGGACACGCTCTTTTAAATGTACTTTAACCCTTTTTCTGCCAGAGACATTTTTGTATTTTCTGCACACGTTTAAAACAGTGGCGTCACTGGGGGGGGGGGCAGGGGGGCCATGCCCCCCCCCAACAGGTTCCCACCTCCTGGGATGGCGAGTCAGTAAGCCCAGATTGCGGGATCCTGACCTGCCATCCCCGAGCCTTATTGTGCCGAACGGAGCTGCACTTGAGGAAGCAGAGCCGATGCTTCCCGTATAATTCCAGCTCTTGTCACAGGGGGAGTTATATCAAATGCACTCCGCCTGTGATAGGAGCAATACAGGAAGCATTGGCTCTGCTCTCTACTGCAGCCACATGCTTCCTCCATTGGCATCAATACTAGGCTTTATTACTGCGTAAACTGGCACCAATACTAGGCTTTATTACTGCGTAAACTGGCACCAATACTAGGCTTTATTACTGTGTAAACTGGCACCAATACTAGGCTTTATTACTGCAAAAACTGCCACCAATACTAGGGTTTATTACTGCAAAAACTGGCACCAATACTAGGGGTTATTGCTGCATAAACTGGCACCAATACTAGGGGTTATTGCTGCATAAACTGGCACCAATACTAGGGGTTATTACTGCAAAAACTGGCACCAATACTAGGGGTTATTGCTGCATAAACTGGCACCAATACTAGGGGTTATTGCTGCAAAAACTGGCACCAAAACTAGGGGTTATTACTGCAAAAACTGGCACCAATACTAGGGGTTATTGCTGCATAAACTGGCACCAATACTAGAGGCTATTACTGCGTAAACTGACACCAATACTAGGCTTTTATTACTGCCTGAACTGGCATCAATAATAGGCATCAATATGATGCAAGCATTATATATTTTCTGAAAGCAGACACCCTAGAGAATAAAATAGTGGTAGTTCCAATTTTTTATGTCACACAATATTACAGAAATGGTCTAGGAAATGCAAAATTTCTGTTCAAAAACACACAAAAGTGAATTTTAGGGCAAAGCAAACACAATAAACTACCTAAATGTTTGTAAAAAACAAAAGACAAGGTTGCACTGAGTAAATAGATACCCAACATGTCAAACCCTAAATTTGTGTGCACCCAATAAACTTCTCTAACCTATACTTTCTATAGGCAACGCTTCAAAAGCCCCCCCTATAGGTCAATAATTTTGTGTTACGGAGGAGGTCTTGTGCTAGAATTATTGCTCTCACTCTGGCATGCGCAGTGATATGTAACGTGTATCGCAATACATTGTTTCATGTGTAGGCCCCCCCAACACTTGTGTTTACATTGGCACGTGCGTATATGTGGGGGCGGGGAGCCTTAAACATTTGGGGGAGGATTTTATGTGCTCGGGTGTAACTACTTTTTTGCACAAAAACAAAATATATTTTTTTTCTTTTATTGCATAAGGGACAAAAAGTCCTCTATGTTATGATTTTTAGGTGAAAGGTTCTCTTTAATGAGACATGCGGGTCTCCTCTGGGCTTCACTGAATGTATTGCAATGCACATCCATTGCAATACATTACTTCCCATCTATGCTATCCGGGAAATTGGCAAGGTGACCCGGAAGTGTCCTAGTCTTAGTACTATTTTTTAAGCTTTTCCCCTCTGTTTTCACCCGGTGATCTGGCCAGTAACACAGCTCCCGTATTAGAACACCTCCACTCTGGATGAAGGAGCACAGAGGGAACATTTGGACAGCAGCATTGTCAGTCTGGGGGGAAGGGAGTGTTGGATGTACTAGCAGATATAAATACACTAACAAACTGAAGCAAAACTCTAGCTCAATACTATATATACAGTATTTCTATATTTATATACACTACATTACCAAAAGTATTGGGACGCCGGCCTTTACACACACATGAATGTGAATGGCATCCCAGTCTTAGTCCGTAGGGTTCAATACTGAGTTGGCCCACCCTTTGCTCCACCCCAAACTCGCTCATCCATGTCTTTATGAACCTTGCTTTTTGCACTGGTGCGCAGTCATGTTGGAACATAAACTGTTCCCTCAAAGTTGGGAGCATGAAATTGTCCAAAATGTCTTGGTAGGCTGACGCCTTAAGAGTTCCCTTCACTGGAACTAAGGGGCCAAGCCCAACCCCTGAAAAACAACCCAACACCATAATCCCTCCTCCACCAAATTATTTGGACAAGTGCACAAAGCAAGGTCCATAAAGACATGGATGAGTGAGTTTGGGATGGAGGACCTTGACTGGCCTGCACAGAGTCCTGACCTCAACCCGATAGAACACCTTTGGGAGGAATTAGAGCGGAGACTGCAAGCCGGGCCTTCTCTCCAAAATCAGTGCCTGACCTCACAAGTGCCCTTCTGGAAGAATGGTCAAACATTCCCATAGACACACTTCTAAACCTTGTAGATAGTCTTCCCAGAAGAGTTGAAGCTGTTATAGCTGCAAAGGGTGGGCCAACTCAATATTGAACCCTACGGACTAAGACTGGGATGCCATTAAAGTTCATGTGCGTGTAACGGCAGGCGTCCCAATACTTTCGGTATTATAGTGTATATACGTTTATTTATTTTTTTATTTTGGAAAAAATGTTTAAATAAAATAAAAAGCAGACCAGTGTAAGCACCCCTATATGATTTACCTCAACCCCTGTAGCAACACTAGCACTGGCCAGCTTGGCCTGGTACAGGAAGTGGGAAATAACATATGTTACAGGAGGAACACTTAAAAGCAAAAACTAAGTGTAATGACAGACCTCATCATATATATGTCATTTTTTATATTGCCCATAGTTCCACTTTAAAGATGGGTTTTAATGTTTTTGCTAGAGAATAGTCTGGCCATACCATTTAATCAACCACAATGCATTTGAGCAACTCAACACAAACACATATACATACGGATATATTTAATATATATTTACATTTCATTTTATGACCTTATCTAGTCAGGGGTAATCATAGCCGCCAATCAGAATCCATCCTGCGCTCGTCTAACATTAACAGTTAGAAAAGCACAAGAAGCTTGCACTGTGGGGTAAGGCACTCAAGAGCTAATCCTTAAGAATAAGAACTTTTTTCTTTGCATAAGCTCAACAGAGCTCCTAAAAATGATCCAATGCTCAAATAAAGCATAGGAAATAAGTCTAAACAAATGCAACTGTTAAAATAAAAATTGTTGGAGTTTTTATTAAAAAAAAAAAAAATACAAATTTTGTATTTCTGTCAATCTTACAATGCAGTCAAAAGCATCGTCAATGGACTGAAGCTGCAAAAATCAATAAAAAAAAACTACCAAGATTAATAACATTTATTTTCCAGATCTGCAATTTAGTGGTTTTGCTTGTATAAATGAAGATAAAAGTCATAGGAAATTTTCTTGAAAAGAGGAACAAGAAGGAACCATCAGAGGAAACACTTTCTAAGAATATACTGTGTACAGAAAAGGTTTTTTTTATCAAACACTGCACACCGTACGTGGTCATTATGGTTAAAGATATTCTAAATAATTCCTCATGCTAGATATGATAACACAGACACAGAAAAAAATATTCACAAATCTTGGTTCATGTTAGGCTGTAAGACACTTTTTTGAATACTTTTGGTTATTTTTCTGTTCCATAAATCAATTCAAGATTTTTAGTGATGTTTTTATTAAATGTTTAGTATATTATTAATTAAATATGTTCATATATCAAATATTAGTAACTTTTATCGAAAAACAATGTAAAGCAGAATTGCAATATTTAAAAGAATTTCCAAATTAATAAAATATGCTGTACACTGAGACATTCTTACTTTTTGAATGGAAAACAGTATAATATAGTCATAGGACCTATGAACAATTTACTCCAAAAAATGCTTTAAATGGAATTATGGAAAAAAATATTAGTATTTCCTAGTTAGATATTTGAAAGTTGGTTGACCACAGACATTTTTTTTTTTATTACCTCCTTAATGTATATGCAACCAGTTTTAATGTTAAAATACATTAAAGGGATCTAAAATATTCAATATTTGGGACTACTGGGTTTAAAGATTTAGCCTAGGTATAATATGCTCAACATTTGAAACTACAGGTTGTCAGGATTTAGTTTAAGTCTAATATATTTAATATTTGGGACTTCATGTTTTCAGGATTTAGCATATGTCTTATACATTATTTGAGACTACAGGTTTGCAGGTTTAGTTTTAGCCTAAATCTAATATATTCAATATTTGGCACTACAAGTTTTTAGGATTTAGCCTATATCTAATACATTTAATATTTGGGACTACAGGGTTTTCAGTATTTGGCCTATAATTAATATTTGGGACTACAGGTTTTGAGGATTTGGCCTATATTATCAAATATATTTAATATTTGGAAGTATAGGTTTTCAGGATTTAGCCTATGTCTAATATAATTAATATTTGGGACTAACAGTTTTCAGGATTTAGCCTATGTCTAATAAAATTAATTTTTGGGACTACGAGTTTTCAGGATTTAGCCTTTGTTAAAGTATTTAATATTTGGGACTACAGGGTTTTTTAGGATTTATCCTTTGTCTAATATATTCAATATTTGGGGCTACATGCTTTTCAGGATTTGGCATATGTCTAATATAATTAATAGTTGTGACTACAGGTTTTTAGGATTTAGCCTATGTCTAATATAATTATTATTTGGGACTACAGGTTTTCATGATTTTGCCTATGTTGAATATATGTAATATTTTGGACTACAGGTTTTCGGGATTTTGCCTATGTCTAATAAATTTCATTTTTGGGACTACAGGTTTTTTGGAATTTAGCCCTTGTCAAATATATTCAATATTTGGGGCTATAGGTTTTCAGGATTTGGCATATGTCTAATATATTTAATATTTTGGGCTATAGATTTTCAGGATTTAGCCTATGTAAATTATAATTAATATTTGGAACTACGTGTTTTTAGGATTTAGCCTATGTCGAATATAATTATTATTTGGGGCCATGAGTGTTCAGGATTTGGCCTATGTCCAATATATTTAATGTTTGGGACTAGAGATTTTTTAGGATTTAGCCTATGTCTAAAATCAGACTTCTTGGTTTTAATATGTTGAAAATCTTTTGATAAAAAAAAAAATGTAAAAAAATATTCAAAAAGTGCAATGATCATTTCTGCGCGACTCCTTTTATGACTGTTCTACGTAATCAGTAATTATTTGCACAATTACTGTGGAAGAATACATATGCAATTATTGCAGTGTGTACAACATTTTACTAGAAATAGTTTAGTAATGATTTTTTTCCTTGTCTTTCTGTTATTTTGAAACATTTGGGGGAGATTCTGGAAAAAATTCAGGATAATATACCATATCCTTGAAAAAATAAAAAATAAAACTTACATGGGTATATTCCTCAAAGGCTGGGGTGAACTGTGTCTGTAGCATCTTTCCAGGTTTAACGATAACCAAATGCTCATAGTTTGCTTTGATCCATCTAGTAAAAAAAATCTTGAGCTGATATTGAAAATTGAAAAAAGTACCCGGGCAAGATGCAAAGTCCTGGTAAAAATTGATTTATCCCTACTCAATGGCAAAATCCGAGCATAGCAGTTTAAGTTATCTTGAAGGTCCCTTTTTTCATGAATGGTTGAAAAGGTAATTAGAAAACACATGGGTAAACTCCATAACGAGGCAACATTCCAGTTTTTCAGGATTCATCTTGTAAAGTAGATGCTGGCTTTTGGAACCCAGCACAGAGCAACACAGGCATGAGTTTGTACCTTCCAGAAATTTTGTTCTTACTATGGGGAGAGGATATTGTGAAACTCAGGGATGTGTGCATATCCTAGTGATTGATGCGTCTACATCAGAAGTGCGGATTTTGTCTAATCTACAGCACAACATTTTGAGTTCCTGTCCTACTTCCTCCGGGCCTTTCTACTACAATTGCTTGTAAAACAAACCATTCATAAAAAAAAAGGACTACAGATAACTTTTTAAAAAGTGCTAAAGGCGGGTACTAAAAAAATATTTTCGGTGGGGAGTATTTATTTTATATTTGTTTATATTTATTTTATATTAAAAAAGTCACTTTTTGTTTCTTTTTATTTCAGTAAATATAATATAAAACATTGAGCAGAAATATCTCACAGTGTAGGAGTGCATTCCTGTGGGATTTTGAGCACCCAAGCTCAGCCGGAAAGCAGTGGTACTGGGGCCTACAGGAAACGGACAGAAGTTGGGGTTTTTTTTTTTTCTGGTTTATTTTTTTCAGCTTCCCTTTTTTTTTTCTCTTTGGGTTGCTCTCACATAATTTAAGTAAATTACCTGATTGGAATAATGATTGAGTTTTCATGTTCTCCCTGCATGGGTTTCCTCCAAGTTCTCTGGCTTCCTCCCACACTCAGACATGCTGGTAGTTTAATTGCCTCTAAATTCGCCCTTGTATGTGTATGTATGAATGTGAGTAAGGGTCCTTTCACATGGAACGGAGTCCATTCTGCCCAGCGGGGAAATCGATCCCCTGATCCCCGCTGAGCAGGCGGATGACAGCTCCGCCTCTGCTCGGAGCGGTCAGATCCCCGCTGTCCTCTATGGGGAGATCGGATGAGAACGGACCGCCTGTCCATTCTCATCCGATTCCATCCGATCCGCCAAACAAATGGAAAATAGGGTTTCCTTCCGCTCGGATATCACGGACAGGATCGGGATCGGATAGCAGCAGGTGTCAGTGGAGATGTCTCCACTGACATCCGCTGCCCCATAGGGATGCATGGAGCATCTGATCCGGTCTGCCTGAAAAACTGACAGGCGGATCGGATCTGTGAAAGGGGCCTTAGGAACCTGGCAGTCTCCCCTCTTTCTGGATTTACATGCTTCAGCTTGTGAACTGTTGGTCAAATCCTTTGAAGAGGGAGCAGGGGAATGGCCATGTCACACTTGTATTTCTATTGATGCACACAGCCCAGCTTGGGAGAGTGCCCACATGGGTGCCCCAATAGCACACAGCTGGCTATGGGGAAACTTGGAAGAGAGAAGGAAAGGAACGCGCTGGCTGGTGACCAATAAAGAAGAGGTAAAGGGCCACTTTGTGCAATATTGTTGCATGGACCAGGTAAGTATATCATGTTTATCATTTTAATAAAAAAAATAAATAAAATTTGACTTTAATACTTTAATCACTTAAAGTATTAAATGGTCTAATTACACAGATGTAGTTATGTAATTTATCCATATACTAGTGCCTAATTGGGTAATTACATTTAACTGACTGACAAAGAGTGGGCAACCCCCTAAAATACTTTTAGACCCCGTTCACACTGGGGCGACACTACTTGCCGGGGCGACCTCACAGGTCGCGGTGCGCAGCTCGCACCGCGACCTCGGAGCGGCCGGCACGGACTTCATATCATTGAAGTCAATGCAGGTCGCTCCAGGTCGCCCCAAAGAAGCTCCGGACCCTTTTTCTAAGTCGGAGCGACTTGTGTCGCTCCTATTAGAATGGGTCCACAGCTACTCTATGGCAGGCGACCTACGGCGACCTGTCAGGCGACCAGGTCGCCTGACAGGTCACCCCAGTGTGAACGGAGTCTTAATAGATTAGAAAATTTATGTTGGTTTCCTCCTTTAGAAATGAATGAAAATGTGCAATGTAGCGAACTATTTACTAATTTACTTTTTTTTTTATTATTACAGAAAATAGAAAAATATATAATAAATATGTAAAACAGAGGGAAGGAACAAATCCAGTTGACAGTCTGGGTTCTTTCAAGAAAGTAAAAGCAGGCTATAGACCCACAAACATGTTAAAAATGCAACAATGGTCAGCAAGGTCTTTAAGCATTCATGCATTTTGCTACATGTGGAAGATTCCTCAAGGGAAAGCAGGTTCTAGATTTGTTTTCATGTCACTTCTATATAATATTGCAACCTTGGAACTACATTTCCCCTTATGTTTTACTGCTATGCTCATTAATTTCATAGAAACATTTGAAATCTCTACTTCCACACAGAATGTGGGCCATTGGAGGAAGTGAGAAAGACTGGGGTCATATTATTTAAATCTGCCTATGAACGCGAAGTGTGGGATAATACTGTAAACCAAAATGGTGCGCTATTCATGTGTGCTAATAGTTCTCTAAAAACAAAAACATGAAATATATAACAGTCCGTGATCTAATAATTCCATGTGGATAATATATCCTATTATGATTCCATTTGCGCATAGGTCATTTTAAAACGTATGTTACCCAAACAATGAATTTCTCCTATTTGCCACCTTTTGGTCTGTTAAAGAGGTTGTAAAATCAGAAGGTTTTTTTCTTATTGCATTCTATTCCTTAGGATAAAAAACCTTCTGTGTGCAGCAACCCCCCTCAGCACCCCTAATACCTACCTGAGCCCATCTCTATCCAGTGATGTCCACGAGTTCCTCAGCCATCTAGGACTCTCTGTCCTGATTGGCTGAGACACAGCAGTGGCACCATTGGCTCCTGCTGATGTCAATCAAACTCAGTTAGCCAATCAGGAGAGAGAGGGGACGGGGCTGAACAGCTGTTCTGTGTCTGAATGAATACACAGAGCTGCAGCTCGGCTCAGGTGCCCCCATAGCAAGCTGCTTGCTGTGAGGGGACTCAACAGGAGGGAGGGGCCAGGAGCAGAAGAGAAGGATCAGGGCTGTTCTATGCAAAACCACTGCACAGAGCAGGTAAGTATAATATGTTTGTTATTTTAATAGAAAAAAATAAAACGAGACTTTACAATCACTTTAAGAGCCCATTCAGACTAGCGCGACTTGTCAGGCGACTTGTCAGCCTGACAAGTCCCGCTCGGTCGCGATCATTGAGTAGTACAGGGCCCATTCTAATAGGAGCGACACAAGTCGCTCCGACTTAGAAAAAGGGTCCTGTACTACTTTGGGGCGACCTCTGAGCGACTTGCATAGACTTTCATTATGTGAAGTCCCTGCAAGTCGCTCCGAAGTCGTGGTGCACGGGACTGACAAGTTGCCTCCCCAAGTCGTGCAGAGTCGTGTCGCCACTGAAAGTGTTTTGTTATATCTGTTTAATAAGTGTAAAAAAAAAAAAGAAATAAATAAAAATAAAAAATACCCTAGATTTAATCATGTCAAAAATTCAGAGCTGTCCTGAATCCTGTGCACACCTTCCCTTTCTTTTTTTTAATTGACAATTTTTTATTTTTAATTGACAATTTTTAGGCCTCATGCACATTGGACATTATCAAAACATCAGTAGAAAGGCCTTATTGATTTTTTACTTTTTTAAAACAAAGAAAACCAAGATAACAAGCACTGGACATCTTATATAAATACAATAACAGACTTGTATAGACAATGAGCATCAAACTACATAGATTTAGTAAGTCAACATCAAATAGTAGCTTTAGTGTAACACGTAAACAATGGTAAGTCCAGTCTAGCTGCATAAGCATTATCATTTGAACATTTTCCAAAACTAAGGAGTCCACATTCCTGCTAACTGCAAAATATCCAATAAACAACAGAAAAAGAAGAAAAAGACACAGAAACAGTGAGAGAAAAGATACAGAGCTCCACTCTCCTGGGTGTAAAGAATACCGATATTGCAGTTATTAGAGGTCTATAAAGTCTATGGGGGATCAAATGCCAGGGTTTCCAGACCACATTGTGATGTTCTATTGGTTTGAAAAGCTATGCCATGAGGGACTCCATGATTTCTATATCCTTAATCCCAGTGTACAACTCGGTGGAAGTCGGCGGTGCTTTCCACTTCCTTTGGAGAGCTAACAAGCATCTAGCCGCTGTTAGGATATGACATGTTCGTTTCTTGGCTAGTCTGGGCTACCTGAAAGGGAGTTTCCTGCGCTTTCTTAAGGAAACAAATTAGTCCCACTATTTTTTATCAAGGACTATAGAAGGATTAGTCTTTATGTTGTCGAGATCTGAGAGAAGGAGGGTTTGAGTAGTTTAACAAAAGACAAGTGGGCAGGACTGACACCACTTAGTCCACAAAAATGCGTTTAGTCAACCCACATTTATTTCATGAGCTGTAAAACATGTAAAAAATGGTTACCTTATCATAATAAAATTCTCTCTTCTGGCTAGATTTGGACAATTAAATTAACCTCAACTATTACAAAAAAATATATATAATTTAAATACTGTTGTTTTCATCCTAAGGTTCTATATTTTTATCTATATCCAGAAATGATTTCTCAAAATTGGAAATGAGTTCAATACTGCGGGGGTGTTCTGTACTCTGGAAATAACGTTCCCCGAAAAATCGATTGCTGCTTGTGTGATTGGCTCCCTGCTTTTCCTAGAAGTCTGCACTGGGTCCATAGTAATATTTAATTCAGCTCTGTCCTTAGGACCAGAAAAAGTATTAGACATCTAGAGGGACACTAAAATACAGAACTTTATAGAGACCTATATATAAACCAGCTGCAAAGAAAAAACTAGAAAGGTAAGAAATATTTTATCTAAAAAATGAATTTTAGGTATGTGAATGGGACCACATATCAAACATATAGTGAGGGGGGGGGGGTTCTGAAATGTAACTTCAAAAGTGTAAATACACTTTAAACAATTCAATAAGGGGGGGGGGGGGGTTATATAAAATAAATTCTCAGCTATTCACATTCTTAGCTGCTGTTATAGTCGATCTTTGCAAATGAGGCAAAATCCATTGTTTTCAGGCTACTTCCTCTACAGGTCAACTGCCATTCTTTCATACAAAAAGAGTGATTTGGAGAAATACTACATTATGGACACTAGATGGAGCTACTACTTCCTTCCTAAGATTCTCGGTTCCATCTGGCTGCCATAATGTAGTCATTTCCCAACTCACTTTATTTTTTAGGAATGAATATTACCTGTAGAGGAAATAGAACATTTGATTTTGCCTCATTTGCACAGAATGAATGTACCAGCAGCTATACCATTTTTTTTTTTTTTTTTTACAAATACACTCCTAAGTTTATCTCCAATCAGGTAGTCTCCCGATCCACAAAGCTTTTGGTAATGGGCCATACACACTATGAGATTTTCTGAAGACTTTTTCTGTTAGATTTACCAAAACCATATAATATGAGGTCAAACCTAAACACTTTCAATTTGTATGCAATCTGGCAGGCCCTTGCACTACATAGAAAAGGTAAATCTGAAGGAAAAAGTCTTCAGAAAATCTTATAGTGTGTATGGCCCTTAAATCTAAAGAAGATTGTACAACTAGATTGAAAAATATGTGGCCAGCTCTAGGCAGAGAAATCCAGTTTAAAAGGGCTGAAAGGTTCACTTTGAAGAACATTTGCCAACTCCACGAGTTGGCACAGCATTGTGTGGTCTAAGTATCGAGCGGTCACCAAAAGTTCTTTGGAATCGTTGCCTTTTCAAAAATATTTTTTTTTGCTTTTTACTTTCTTTCACAGGCCCAGTACTGGCATTATTTGGGTAATTGACGTATAATACTGGCACGTCATACAAAATAATCATGTTATCCCTTGATCTAAATCTGCTGTTGTGTTTATTGTTTTGGAAGTAACTAAACAGCATGTGCTTTCACTTAGTCTGAAGGGCCTTGTGGAGCTGGAAGGATTTTATTGCGCCTCTTTTCCAAAAGTAGAGCAGAAGTCCTCTCCGTGGTTTGTACAATTAAATGCTCAGACAGTATGTAAAGATTCCTGCATGGTTACTTTGGATGGGAACATAAGCACTTGTACAATGGTATATGCAATACCTTGGAGGTCTGGATGTACGTGCAACATAGGGCCGGTAAACTTTCAACGATGAATCATGAGGTTAAAATACTAAGTTATATACCCTGGCATTAAACCCTAAGCCTTTTCCAGAAGTAAATGACTGCCTCCATTCTCCTTCACAGAGATGTATTGCTTCCCACATCCCATTACTGTCATAATGTGATCCTATTTAGCTGAAGCGGCAAACATTTGAGCTGCTATGACATCACTGGGTTCACCACTGTAAATCCAATTACTAATCTGAATAGTGCGTTTCTTCGGGGCAGGACTGCAAACACTGGCACTTGTTGTCTACCTCCCTTAAAAAGCACATTACAAAGAAATACACGTATTTGGCATCTTACTATTGTCTACACCAGCCTTTCCCAACATTTCTAACATGGAGGAACCCTTGAAATAGTTTTCTGGTCTTGAGGAACCTCTACTGATAATTAGTGTATCTACAGCTCATTGTACATTAGGCTGATGATCAGCGAGAAGAATGTTCCTTACAATGTTGGTCAATAGGAAGATGGCTGAAAAGATAATTGGCATCAGTGGTTACTTAGAGTCAAAAATTGCTCATAGCTCAAGGAACCACCAGCAACCTCTGCAGGAACCCTTAGGTTTCATGGAACCCTGGTAGAAAAAGGCTGATTTACACTTTAAAAAGACACTGTCACATTGGCTATACATGGGAAGTGACAACGCCTCATCACCCAGCCCATTTATACTGACCTCATCAGTGTGCTCTGTTGCTTGGTCAAAGCCCTCATGAAATACCCAATGCTCAGGGATATGGGAGAACATGTGACCTCCCCTGAGGATTCAGTGCTTTGGCTTGAGCAGCCAATTGCCACTATCATGTGAGCAGCAAGACATCATCCAGCTTATGTCAGAGCTTGCACAAGGCTTGGATCCCTGACTCCAACTGAGAAGCAGAGTGGTGGGGAAAGCAGGGAAAGTGAGTGGGTTGGGGGGAGGCTTTCAACAGACTCCTAATGGACAATGTGACAGAGCCTTGCTAAAATCCTAATTCCAGTGTGTCTTTCTTTAACCACTTAAGGACCAGGCCTATTTCTGACACTTGATGTTTACTAGTTAAAATCTGTATTTTATGCTAGAAAATTACTTAGAACTCCCAAACATTATACTGTATATATTTTTTAGCCTAGATCCTAGAAAATAAAATGGAGATTGTTGCAATACTTTATGTCACACTGTATTTGCGCAGTAGTCTTACAAACGCAATTGTTTGGGAAAAAGTACACTTTTTTTTATTTAAAAAATAAGAAAATAGTCAAGTTAGCCCAATTTTTTTCTATAATGTGAAAGATAATGCCGAGTAAATAGATATGCAAAATGCTTCAAAATTCCGCACACTCGTGGAATGGCAACAAACATTGGTACTTAAAAATCTCCATAGGCGACGCTTTAAAAATTTCTACAGGCTACCAGTTTAGAGTTATAGGGGATGTCTAGGCTTAGAATTATTGCTATCACTCTAACAATCATGGCAATACCTCACATGTGTGGTTTGAACACCAATTACATATGTGGACGCGACTTGATTATGTGTTTATTTCTGCGCGCAAACTCGGAGGGATGGGGCACTTTAAAGTTTTTCTTTTTTTCTTATTTATTTTATCTTTTATTTTTACACTGTCCCTTGAATTACTTTTTTTTATTATTACTTTTATGACTATTACAAGGAATTTAAACATCCCTTGTAATAGAAATAAGCAGGACAGGTCCTCTTTAATGTGAGATCTGGGGCTAAAACGACCTCAGGTCTCATATGTACACTAAAAAGCAAGAAAAAAAATAATTTCTTTTTTTTTATCATGAAAAAAGGGGCCTTTTAAGGCCCTTGGGAGGAAGCGACGTATGACGTCTCTCCGGTCCTCAAAGGCCATAGAGTCGAGGAGGGGGCCAGCTTGCCCCCACTCGACTTCCTGCCTAGGAGGCAAAAGGACAGGATTGTTTTCCCCGCTACCGATGGCTCCGGTAAGTGGGAAAACGACCGGGAAGCAGCGGGAGGGGGGCACCTCTCCCGCCACCCATAAAAGTGATCAGGCGGCAAATCCGCCGTGGGACCACTTTTATGTGAAAGAGGACCACCCACCCTGTAAAAAAAAATACTGGCTTATGGCAGCTATCTGCTGCCATAACCCCAGTATTTAATGTCCAAGTACCGACGTAAAACTGTGGCAGGTGGTCTGTAAGTGGTTAAAAACCAGCCCAGCACTTGTTGAAATAAAAAATGCACCTTACTGCAAAACCCTCACTCTGGTGCTGTCTTGTCTAAACTCACAGCACTTTGGACCAGTGCAGATCCTCTTCCAGATTGAATGACATTGAGTTCTTGGAGGCATTTCACCACACTGGTCTAGACTCAAAAGGAGAATTTCAGAGTGAAGGTTACTATATTCTCTAAAGCGCTGGTCACCAACCACCACCCTTACTGTGGGGAGAACAGGAAGATTACCTTGGAGTGTATTTTATGATCGGCCGGAAAACACCAGGACAAAAAATTATATGTGCAAAAAAATAAATGCAAGTGTAGTCCAGGATGGGGTAGTAGGGTGCTTCAGTGGGAGGGTCTGCCCAACCTGGATTTGGGCTTTAAAGAGTTTGCATAGCCAAAACATTTTAGTTTTAGTTTCAGATTGAGTGGGAAAGGGTTAAAACCCAGTGACGCAACAAGAAAATTGAGAAAAATTTCCAAAGTAAATGACGTTTCCCTCTTAGAAAATTGTACCAGGAAAAGGTGTCCCCACTATTAACCTTCTACGATGAAGTGAGCTGCTATCTGGAAAAAGGAAGGCCTGTAGATGTAGTGTATCTGGACTTTGCAAAGGCATTTAATACAGTTCCCCACAAACGCTTACTGTACAAACTAAGGTGCGTAGGTATGGACCATAGGGTGAGTACCTGGATTGAAAACTGCCTTCAGGGGCAAGTCCAGAGGGTGGTGATAAATGGGGAGTATTTGGATTGGTCGGGTGTGGAAATTGGGGTCCCTCAAGGATCTGTCCTGTGACCAGTCCTGTTTAATTTATACATAAACGATCTGGAGGATGGGATGACCAGCACAATCTCAGTATTTGCGGACGATACTGAGCTATGCAGGGCAATAGCTTCTTCACAGGAAGTGGAAACCTTACAAGAAGACCTGAACAAAAAAATGGGCAACTCTTGATGCCCCCATGTCAAGAAGGTTGAACATCACTGATCTAGTCTCATGCAGAGACATAAAGGTGGCTGCAGACTTTACATGATGTACAACGGTCCTCAGGCAGAAGTTTCTCCATACCACTATAGAGCAATCCATAAACCCGTATGCTCAACTCTGCTAAAAATATGTTTATCTCAAAAGATGGGATGGGGGGAGGGAGGGAGGAAGCACCAGATGGCACCAGCGTACCTGGAGGGAGCAATAGCTATGAGAACAAATTCCCTTCCTGTTCAACCCCCAAAAACAGCTGGTTGACAGTGTCTATAGGCATCTATACACATAAGATCGTCACCCAATAATGGCCTGAAGCAACCAATATAACCAGACATAGTAAGGAGGGTAAGTGGTTAACCTTCTTGCCTTGCAAATTTGGGTGCTACATCCCACCAGAAATGTTATTAGTATGGTCAGGGATGACTTTACCACTAGGCACCGTAGTCTTGCATATATAGGTGGCAAAGGGTAAGAGATGGCTTTCCCCTGTACACTTGTTTGCCACACATTTTTTTTCCTATCATCAAAACAAACACAATTGTCTCCTATAAGCTTATCTACATATTTTAACAATATTGTAAGCCAGGTTGGGACCAGCAAAACAAGAAATTGTTCTGTGTATAAGAGTTGATTGTATTAAAGGGGTGATGCTTTTGGCACCAAAGTTTAAGCGCCTACAGGCTCCAGAAATGTAAACCTGTCCCTGTGTGGAGCTTCTCTTCTCAGTATCCAAAACATACCAGTAGGACAGTCAGATTCCTCCCAAACTGGCCCCTGTGTATGTATGAGCGCAGTAGGGTAGTTAGAGTGTAAGCTCCTTTGGACGATACGGACAAATATGAATGGATCCATTTGTTCTGTAATACGCTGGTGCTATAAAATGACAGGAAATAAATAAGGCTGTTGTCTTTGCGTTCCATCACATTGTATGCATCTTCTGGTTAAAGAGATGGTATTTTAAATAGCTCCATAGAATATACTTTTGCTTTATGAAAAAATAAAACAAAGTGTCATCATCAATGTAATGTGAATTCATAGCACCAGCTTTAAAATCGACTAGAGTTAAAGCTAAAAATTTAGGCACAGCAATTTTTATAGAATTACATTAGTCCAGGTTATGCGCCATACCTCAAAAATGGGACTCGTTAGTTAGCAGTACTTATTTAATACAGTGATTTTCAGCTTCAACGGTGATCCCTCAGGAATGGCACATGTGTACTTAAATTGGATCAATACAACTATGTAACAATTGCCATACCTAAACTTTGGTTTAAAGTTTATGTAAACCTTACCAATGATCTTCCCCCCCCCCCCCCCCCCGCCAAATATACCAGTTATTCTCAACTAGGGTTCCTCAAGAGGTTGCTAGAGGATCTAAAACTGTGGCTGATTGACCCACCATTAGATGACCATCCTGACATAGTTCTGGGTCCAACATCACCTGGCAGAGCTAGCGGCATGACACCAATGATCTCATATCTGTATGACCAGCAATGTAAAAGGCATTTCCCAATGACCCCCTAAATTATTTATTTTATCAGAGGTTCTCTGAGACCTGAAAAGTATTGCAAGGGTTCCTCTGCAGAAGTGGTATCCGAACTGTGGCCCAGGGACTGAATGTGGCCTTTTGCATGCTTTTATCTGGCCCTAAGGAAGTTTTCCTCTCCCCCACCGTCAACAGCTTAGCTCCTGCCACTGACACTGACAATGGGGAACTATTCTTTCCACTGACACAAATGATAGAGCACTATTTCTCCTACTGACACCAACAATGGGGCATTATTCCTTCCACTGATACCAATGATGGGGCACTATTCCTCCCATTGACACCAATCATGGAACACTATTACAGACACCAACAATAAAACACTATTTCTCCTACTGACACCAATGACGGGACACTATATCTCCCACTAATATTAACAATAGGACACTATTACACCCCCTAATACCAATCATGGGGCATTGTTTACTCTACAGTCTGGTCCCCCTAAACTATGAAGGACAGTAAACTGGCCCTTTCTTCAGAAAGTTTGGAGACCCCTGCTCTGGAGTAAAAGGGCTGAGAATGGCTGAAATATACCATTGCATTTTTTTATATCAGTTCAATAAGCGAAAGAATCACCAGGTGAAAATAAAAGAAGTGTAAAAAGAAAACTAAAGCAGCTGCCACATCTATGGACTGGTAAGCTGCAGTATATTACATTTTTGTTTTTGGGTTTAGATACACTTAGAAAAATGTAGTCAAGTCAGTTTGCCATACCCTTTTCCCTTCATGTTCCATATGTTAACACTAAGCAATTATAGTCCCATAAAAAATAAACAGTCACCCATTGTCTGCATGTTTTCTTAAACATAAGCCCACTGCTTGCATACCATTCCCATATCTCCTGCACCACGTCCAGCTTCCCAGAGGAACAACAGGAAGGCAAAGTGTCAACTCAGAATAACTGTGTTCACCTAACAATGGTCAGAGCCCGGCCTCTGCCAGGGGACTTGATGAATAGAGGAAGGAGTAAACTGCACACATCGCCCCAAGGAGCGTTTATTGGATTCAGCAAAATGGAGACACATCGAGGTCTGGGCTGAAGGTTATCACAAGGAATAAGCCAAGGAATTCCAAGCCAATGTTTATTGTGAAGCCTATTGTTTTATATGCTGAACTTTGCAGTCCATATCATTGAAAATATCTGGTTGTTGTTTAGGCAAAGCAATTGCAGGCTGCAAGTGAAACCAGTCAACAGATTGTTGACGTGCCGTGAAGATGTGATCAAGGACAAAAGTCAACGCGATATGCCTTGATCTGAGTTCTTTCTAAATCACTGCAGCCAGAATTCACAGAGCTCCTCACATGTGCAGAGGGTGGGAGGCCCGGTCTACTGTCTGAACCTTGCACAACCACCACTCCCTACGCATGCTGTAACACCAATCACATTAACCGCTTTCTGACCCTATCATTTAGATATACAGCAGCAAGGCGGCTCTACTGCACTGGATCATGTACCTAGTAAATTTATGTGATCCTGCACTGTGGGTTGGGGGCACGAAGCTGCACTGCCTGCGGCCCGCTGTAATTATACACAGTGGGAGCTGATCGGCGGGTATAACGGACTCAATGTCTGCTGGCACCTGGCGATCATTCGTTACACAGGTAGAACAGCTGTCTGCCTATGTAAACAAGACAGATTACCATTCTGTCAGTAGGAAAGGCAAAGATCCTGTTTTCCTGCAAAGCAGGGACATGGATCTATGCCTTCCCCTAGTAAAAGCACCTCCCCCACCTCCAACACTGGCTAGGCACACATTTAACCCTTTGATTGCCCCTGATGTTAGCCCCTTCCCGGCCAGTGCAATTAGTACAGTGACAGTGCATATTTTTAGTGCTGTGATCAGCCTTTGTGCCTTTAGTAAATCAACCTCATAGACAGATCAGACAGAAAGATTATATTGTCAAAAGTATGGGGACACCTGCCTTTACACGCACATGAACATTAATGGCATCCTAGACTTAGTCCATAAAGACATGGATGAGGGAGTTTGGGAAGGAGGAATTTGACTGGCCTGAACAAAGTCCTGACCTCAACCCCATAGAACACCTTTGAATGAATTAGAGCGGAGATTGTGAGCCAGGCCTTCTTGGCTAACCTCAGTGTCTGACCTCACAAATGCGCTTCTGGAAGAATGGTCAAACATTACCATAGACACACTCCTAAACCTTGTGGACAGCCTTCCCAGAAGAGTCAAAGCTGTTATAGCTGCAAAGGATGGGCCAACTTAATATTGAACCCTATGGACTAAGACTGGGATGCCATTAATGTTCATGCCTGTGTAAAGGCAGGCGTCCCAATACTTTTGGCATTATAGTGTAGATAGATAGTTGGATGAAAAGATAGATATATACAGTAGATAAGTAATGGATACATAGATAAATAGAAAGATAAAAAGATATATAGACATAGACAGACAGACAGACAGACAGACAGATAGATAGACAGATAGATAGATAAATTAATACATAGAGGATAGATAGATAGATAGATAGATAGATAGATAGATAGATAGATAGATAGATAGATAGATAGATAGATAGATAGATAGATAGATAGATAGATAGATAGATAGATAGATAGATAGATAGATAGATAGATAGATATCATTGCTAATTTGGCTTTATCAAGCTTAAACAGATGATAGCCCTTACTTGTTCTATAACATATGTTGTTCTGTTTCGTATATAACTATATACCCCAAAAGGGCAAAACACCTTTGTCTTTTCCTTCCTTTTTAGCCCGCGATACATTGTCTGTTCATCTTGATGTTTGATCATTTATTTTGCCTAGTTTCAGCTGTTATTACTCTTTTGTAATTCAAATGAATCAAATATGCCTTTTACTTTCCACACAATTGTTACTTTACATATAATGTGAACCATGTAATTTCACGCCTGTTACTGTCATTATTCTTCAATAAACTTTTTGGAAAAAAAAAAGATAGATAGATAGATTAGATATGTGAAAAAACTAATTTATACCCGCGCTTATGGAATAAAAATACCTAAATTATAAATCTCCAAGTGACCAAATGGTGTATAAATTCAGTGCAAAGAAATAGTATGACTATAAATGAGCAGCTGCTGCGACACTAAGAAAATCTTAGGAATGATATACAACACAAATTTAAAGCAGCGCTAGCCCTTAAAAAATTGTATAAATAAATAAATAACACTAAGGTTTCTCCTAGGTAAAATATGTGACACTCTAAAGTAAAATATGTGAATATTAAATTTTGTTAAACAATTTTTTGAAAACAACTATATATTAGATATTGTGAAAATAGCAATATTTCGGTGCTAAAATACATATATGATTATAAAGAGCTGTGAAATCGTGCTAAAGTCCATAAAAAATAACCCTTAGGTGATCAAAAATAAGGTGCTCCGATGCCGGTTATACAATAAAGTGCTCCAAGGTGAAAAAGTGCCCCTCTTGGTTCGCTACTCACCGCAACGCCAATATTTAAGAGCCTCAACAGTATTGCACATAAGCCTTGACACCAGGATAATTTCCTCTGTACGCCTTTCACTGTAAATATGGGTCCGCTTGCGCATCCACCATTAAAAGAAATAAAGGGCGTATATAGTGAAGTAAGTAAGTACGGGTTTATTTCTGCTTAGCAGCCAAGTGCATACTTACAGCAAGTACAAGATATTTAGGCATATACAAGGTAGTGCCTCGTGGGTTACGCCGCTCGGCGTGCGTTCCACGGACAGGAAGTGATGAACCGGAAGTGACGTGCCGCTCCGTGCGTGACAGGAAATACGTCAACGCGTTTCGTCGTAGGTTTCGGCGTTTTCAAAGTCATTGCTAATTTGGCTTTATCAAGCTTAAACAGATGATAGCCCTTACTTGTTCTATAACATATGTTGTTCTGTTTCGTATACAACTATATACCCCAAAAAGGGCAAAACACCTTTGTCTTTTCCTTCCTTTTTAGCCCACGATACATTGTCTGTTCATCTTGATGTTTGATCATTTATTTTGCCTAGTTTCAGCTGTTATTACTCTTTTGTAATTCAAATGAATCAAATATGCCTTTTACTTTCCACACAATTGTTACTTTACATATAATGTGAACCATGTAATTTCACGCCTGTTACTGTCATTATTCTTCAATAAACTTTTTTGAAAAAAAAAAAAAAAAAAAGATAGATAGATAGATAGATAGATAGCCCACTCTTTTGGCTCATATAGTGTACATAGATAAATATGACAAGGCAAGGAAGAAAAACAAATGGGATAAAAGATAATCTGGGCACACACACATACTGTCCATAGATCATTTGGGTTCCCTGACGTGACAAGATGCATAAAAACCCTGGCACAGTCTGTGCCTATAGGCCGGTTCTGTACATTACAGCAGATAATGGTCGGACAAGCTGCACTGTGATCCCGCTCCATTAGTCTGTGTATCCGGTCAGCAGAGAAAACAAAGGACTGAGCGGACCCCAAGGACTCCTGCCTTTCCTGATAACAAGCATCTATCTTGGAAGAAGCCTACACGGACAGCTTTGTTTTGGAGGAAATAACAATTTGGAAATATTTTCATTATCTCTCATCTTTAAGTGGGTTCAGAGCACACAAAATACACATTTATTTTATTTGCGGAAATATTTAGACTTTAGGAACTTGTTTTTGGTGACAGTAATAAAAATGGCAATACATATTTAAAAATATATTCCACCCAGACCCCCACCCTCCTCCCACCACCACTAAAAAAAGGAAATTTAAGTTTATCCGAATAAAATGTTACAAACACAGCCGCACAATTACCTCTACCAGTCCCTGCAATGAGGGAATATGGGGGGCATTTCTAAATGTTGGTTATTATCTTGTAGTCTTTGGAGTAGGCAGATGCTAGAGAGCCCTTGGCGCTAAAGCCCCGTACACACGATCAGATTATCGAACGATCTGTAGTCCGTTTTTTGTGGCATGCTAGTCTGACGTGGAAAGGGAAGAGGTTATTTTCATACGAATTTTCCCGTACGACAGAATTCTACTTCAGAAGTGATGTCATGTGTTGGATTGCTTTGTATGTGTTCTTTCGTCTCTGAGCATGCCTAGTCTTGCTCTTAAGATTTTTTTCTGTCGAAATCTGTATTAAAGAGACGGAAATCGGAGGTTGTGTTGACGGACGACAAAAATTTTATAGCCTGCACATCAGGATTTTGTCAGCCGAAAAGTGAGAGTCGACTGTCTAAAGCACCATACTAACAATCCGAAAATCGGCAGATCGGTCGTCGGACGAAATATCCCTTCAGATTTTCTTATCGTGTGTACGGGCCTTAAGTGGGCACAATCCAATATTGCATGAAGTATGTTTGCCTCTTTATTTGGACAAGCTTCTGAATGCTGTTGCCCAAGTCTAATTCACGGTTCGAATTATAATTGAGCAAGCTGAATGTACCAAGTTGATTGTTCAATCAACTCAGGTACAACCATTCCCTTATGATTATAGCTAGCGGCTGCTATAGCCACTAGCGATAATCACTATCTTCTCCTGGCCTGACCTTCTCATCAAACATCAGTGCCAGACCTCACAAATACTCTTCTGGAAGAATGGTCAAACATTACCATAGACACACTCCTAAACCTTGTGGCCAGCCTTCCCAGAAGAGTTGAAGCTGTTATAGCTGCAAAGGGTGGGCCAACTCAATATTGAACCCTACGGACTAAGACTGGATGCCATTAAACTTCATGTGTGTGTAAAGGCAGGCGTCCCAATACTTTTGGTAATATAGTGTATGTTTGCATGTCCAGTCATGTGAGTTAGCTCACATTTATGGTGGTTGAGGTTCTATGTACTTTTCTGTAAACAATGCTGTATCTATGTTTCAACCTTTTTTTCTATGTATTATTTGTGTGAAATGTGTTATGGACCTATCACAGTAATTTATTAGGCCGATTGTGTTGGTTGGGTACCTAGGCTAACTTTGTTGGACTTACGAACGTTCTCTCAGAACAGAACTGGTTTGTACATAGGCGACTTACTGTACTACATTATGGCCACTAGCTAAATACCTATTTATTTCCTATGATTGTCTGCTCCATCTAGTGACCATAATGTGGTATTTTCCTGATTCATGGTATTCTTATGAATGAAGAACATCCTGAAGAGAAAGTAGCCTTGTCGCAGTCAATTTTGACAGCCTTTGCATTGAACAAATGTACATTCAGTTTCAAGGGAGAAAAGCTGTGCATTTTTGTTATTTAATAAAAAAAACTCTGAAGTGTTTGGGGTAAAATAAGGCGATGCAAAAAGAAAACTTCTAAAACCTAAATAAAGGACTTTGACTGTACCTTGAAAAAGCACACTAGGTGCAAAATGTATTATACAAAAACCATCATCATAGTATTACAAACACGTATAGACAAAATATTGGATATAACGCATCCTAGAAAAGCATATAAGAAACACCTAACCACGCTGCTGCAGGCAGGTGGAGGTAATTAGGAATCGCTGTAGAGTCGCTTCAAAAATAAAGGCAATAAGATTTAGGGCTCATTCACAGTTTCCCGCATAGTGTGGTGAATGACGTTTTTCTGCACTGGATGAAGGCCAGTCAAAGCACAGGAATATATGTGATTAGTTTTGCACTGAAATGGCTGAATAGTTCAAATTTTGCAGCAGCCACTGTAAATGTTGGCAATGGAAAAGACTGCCTTAAGTGCTGAGGAGGAGGTAAAGTGATCATTTTAGGGGTTAGGTTTAGAGGTGCAGGAAGGGTTGAGAATATGGATCAGCTAAAAAGGTTCAGGTAAAGATAAACTCCTGGCATGTATGCTCTGTATTTATTAAATCAGTATTTTTTGCTAGAACTTTTTTTATGTCACATGGTATTTGCGCAGCGGTTTTGCAAAAGAAATTTTTCTGGGAAAAAAAAACTTTATTGAATAAAAAAAAAAACACACACACTATACAGTGGGTACGGAAAGTATTCAGACCCCCTTAAATTTTTCACTCTTTGTTATATTGCAGCCATTTGCTAAAATCATTTAAGTTCATTCTTCTTCCTCATGAATGTACACATAGCACCCCATACTGACAGAAAAACACAGAATTGTTGACATTGTTGCAGATTTATTAAAAAAGAAAAACTGAAATATCACATGGTCCTAAGTATTCAGACCCTTTGCTGTGTACCCACTGTATACCCAAATTGTTTTGTAAAACGTTAAGGTTAATGTTACGCCGAGTAAATAGATACCTAACATGTCACACTTTAACAATGCGCACGCTCGTGGAATGGCGACAAACTACGGTACCTAAACATCTCCATAGGCGATGCTTTCGAGTTACAGAGGAGGTCTACCAGTAGAATTATTGCTCTCGCTCTAATGTTTGCAGTAATGCCTCACATGTGTGGTGCAAATACTGTTTACATACTTGCGTATGTGTTTGCTTCTGTATGCATGCACAGAGGGATTGGGGCACTTACATTTTTTTTTTTTATTTATTTTACTTTTTTTTTAAACTTCTATTACAAGGGATGTAAACATCCTTTGTAATAGAAATAAGGATTACCCCCCAAATCTCTTCTATACCTTTAAAAATATTTACTTCCAGTCTGGATCAGAGATTACGTCACGACGCCACTCCAGCCCTTCAAGGCCATAGAGGCAATTAAAGAGGATATTCTAACATTGGACATACTGATAGGAAGAGAGTGACAAGCAGTGTGCTGCTTCTTTTTTCACTGTCTAGTCAGGCTGAAGGAGGGACAAGACCTGTAAGTGGCAATAATTGATGTCTGAGGTGGCCGTTTACTCCAAAACAACCAAGAATTCTGTGTGGCCCACGGGCTGAACATACACAGGGATGAACATGCACTGAAGATGAAGTGTTCATCTTCAGTCTCAGTGCCCACCCCTTATGTGCCTCCATGAGTGCCATGTGAGTCATAGGTGGCACAGCCCTGTCTTCCTGTGTTATGTACCTTTTAATTATTCACATAGGGGAAAGTATCTGGGTGCCCTCTTATTGTTAACGGGAGTTTTCAGATTCTAAAAAGCCCCTCACCTGCAAACCTCCAAAACCAGTGAGTAAGGGTTTGTGGGGAGAAGGTCATTGTCCTAATCAATATGGGTACAAGATGCCTTGCAATGTACCCTCCCCATGTTGAGGACATGTGGCCTGGCATGACCCTCACCCTTCCTGGTATGCTAGGTTGCATGCTCAGATAAGGGCCCAATATAGATTTTTTTGGAGGACTGTATCATTTATTTATATTTATTTTTGCATGAAGTTACCCTAGTCTTGTACAGAATTAGGGCGAGGGATCAGATGCCTTTTTTTTTTTTTTTTTTAGTGTGGAGTCCTCCTTGATTTCCATACTAGACCCTCATCAAGGATAAGGGTCTGGAAAGTATTTTTAGGGGGACTCCATGCATGTTTTTTTTTCTTTATGCAGGCTCTCCATTAACATCTACACCAGACTCTTATCTAGGATAACGGTCTGGTATAATAAAAGGAAATCTCCAGCAACCAGAAGTTAGAGGCTGAAGGTGTCAATTGTAGATGATGGTATCTGGTAGACGGGGCTATGTGTAAGTCTTAGAACTGGATGAACCCAAATCCTTTAGTGGGTTAAAGTTCCCTAATATGTACTGTATTGATCTGTGTATTTAGCTGTTCAGCTTTTTACTGCGCTTACCAGAAATAGAAATATGGAGGCAGTTGTAGATGATTCCAGAGTAACAATTTGCTAACTCCCAAGCCATCGAAAGAGAACATGCCCTTCTTTAGAAGGCCTAAACCTATATTCCCCACCTCACCCATGAAGGATTTTCCATTAAGAATGTTTGCAGGGACTAATGGAGCCATCATTGAAGTCTGGGATGTAAAGGAATGACTGGCAGCAAACCGAAAACCGTAGTGAGTTCCCCGTAATTTCACTAATGCATGGGAGAACCTTTTTGGTTAGACTCAACCGCTGCGCAACAATAAATCAAGACAATAGTTCTGCTTTGTAACTGACTCAATATGCCAAGTATGAAATACAGATGGGAAGAATGCCACGGAGCCGTGGTCTGTACTTCATCTGGACTGGGACTGCACAAACCACAAATGACATGATTTGTATAAACCACAGGATAACAATCCCAACAGAATTTCATACAGAGCACCTGCCATCAACTGTACCCATAAAACTCTGCCACGGGGTGGGATATTACTGTAACCTATTCCGCAGAATGAGCATCGGTCTTAGCTCCCACCATATACACATTGTAAATATTTTTCTATTATTTATAGTCAATGGTAAATATGTTCATAAAACATGATAGATGAGAATTTTTTTTTTTTAAATCTTACTTACAGTATGTAGGGTAGACCTTTGGCTACGGTTGATATGTTTATGAAGGTTCTCATTGATCCAGGTCATGTTACACATAGTAGTAGTTGCAGTCACATCCAACTCGACTTGTTCTGTAATGTTGATTAACTACTTTCCACCTGCCATATAGGCAATATGCGGCCTGGGAGGGCGTCCCTGGATGTCCTTTCAAGTGCGTGCATAGGGAGCGCTCGGTCTCACACATGTGGTATCACTTTATTTGGGAGGGGTAGCAGAATGTGTTTTGCAAGTATACCTGTACCGTGTGTAAGAAATAACTTACAATGACAATTTTGTGAAAAAAAATACAAATTTTACTTAATTTCTTCATTTTTCAAAGAACTGTGGGAAAAAATTACAACTTCAAAAAGTTCACCATGCCTCTTACTAAATACCGTGGGGAGCCCAATTTCCAAAAAGGGGTAATTTGGGGGATATTTGTACTGCCCTGGCATTTTAGGGCCTTAAGAAACAGGTAAGCCGTCATTACATCAGGATTGATCAATTTTCAAATATTTGTACTGTAGTTTGTAGATTCTATAACATTCACACCTACTAAATAAAATTTACTGATTTGGGTTATTTTTACCAAAAAAAATGTAGCAGATTTAAATTTGGCCTAAATTGACGCAGAAAGATCACTTATTTGCTAAATGTTATAACAAAAAACTTGTTTTTTTTTTTTTAATTTTAAGTATTTTTTAATTTATTTATCAAAAAATAAAAAACCCAGTGGTGATTAAATACCACCAAAAGAAAGCTCTATCTCTCTCTAAAAATGTAAAAATATTCATTTGATTTGGGTACAGTGTTGCATGACTAAGTACTCTTTCACACAGGCGTTGAAAATAGGCAGTTGGGTCGCGTTTTTAATGCTTACCAAACGCTTTATTCTGTTACAACAGGGAGAGGATGGAGGTGTTCACACTTCAGCTTTAATGTTGCTTCATGTTGAAGAAAGGCAAAAATAACATTGCCTGCAGAGTTTGGCAGGCATTGACGCTTTGCTACTGCCTCAATTCACTTCTATTGAAACCCTTCACAACCGCACCTTGCATGCATTGTTAACGCTCCTTTGGCGTTTACAGTGCGTTTGCGGTATGATTGCAAAGCGTCTAAAAGTAATCATTTTCCATTTTAGCCTGGGAAAAGAAAACAACACACAGCATTTGAGGAGTGTTGCCTAACACAACATGAATGCCTGTACAACACATCCTAAAAGGCTCATTAGGGCTACAGGTTTGTTAATGCGCTTTTAGGCTGCTTTAAAATTTAACGCAAGTGTGAAAGAGCTCTAACTGTCTATCAAAGTGTGAGAGCGCTGAAGCTGAAAATTGGCCTGGGCAGGAAGGGGGTGAAAGTGTCCACGATTGAGGTGGCCTTCTGAGTGGCTTCTCTGGAACATACCCCAGTCTTTATAGCCACAAGGCTAAAGTTGACTATAGATGGTTCCAAATCTGGTCAGTTCAGCAAGTGACGGCTGAATTTCAATTCATGTGTTGCCATGCCTGTTCGACGGAAGTCAATTGTGAGATTGACTTTTGTTTAACCGGTATGTTGGAAATATTTCTTGATAGCTTGATTGAAGAATCCTGCTTTTAGAATACAATGTCCCATTGGGGAGGATTCTTCTATCTACCTTTCTTGTGTGGAGGGATTAATCCATTTGTTTTTATTTATTCAGCTCACTCGCAGAAAAAAATAAATAAAAAAATCATCTATGGCCAGCTTAAATCTGCCACCTTCATGACAATCAACATCTGCCTTGACACATTTAATGACATCATGGTGACTGGGTTACCCCTGTGGCTACAAATGCTGTGATATAATCTAGACACTCTTACAACTGAGTAAGCAACAAATATTTAATGCAGACTTCACCAGACCTTCCTTTTGATCCCCTGTCACTACTTGAATTATGCTTCTGAACTTTCTAACAAATTTGACTATTTCTGCTAAAGTCAGTTCCCTAGCAAAGCCCCTCCTTGCATGTAGGTCATAGTCCTCTCCTCTTCTAGAAGTGTCTAGTTACCGACCAAGCTCCTCTACCCCTCACCTCCCTACATACCCTTTATGTAGCAGCCAGGTAGGACAGAATGGGAATACTATAAAACCCTGGTGACCAACCTATGACCAAAGGGCCCATTGGTTCTTGCTGTGCGGAACTCTGACCCCAGAAGTTAGTAGTGGGAGCACTGATTTGTAAAGGGTAATAACAGTAATCTCCACTAACCTCATGTGACATGTCTTCTGCAGCATGTCTTCTGTCTCCAACCAAACCTGTAGCATAGCCACAATATATGACCATCATATTATCCAATATGTCTGTAGACTCTGACAGTCCTGCGACAGCATTGTGAATACTGAACATTATATGTGGATTTTGGTGATCTCAGGGGCTGCAGTTGAGGCCACTTATAGCTTCTAAGATGACACCACTGTTATAGAGTGTCACCTAATTGACATATCTGAGTCTGCTGGGTCTGCTGACATCACATCTGTACTGGAATACCAAAGACCTATGGGATTTAGGATGAGCTCCTAGTTCTGTCCGAACGCTGGCCTTTCCTTCCATATACAGTATAGCTTCCTGAAAACTTCATAAATAGTAACAGGTTTTTCTCCCACTACTATATTTGACAGCTTCTTTCTTTGCTATCAAAGATTTTTATGGGAGAGGCGGGACACAGCACATCCTTAGCAATTACGGGCCCCATTAATTTACTGATTGGGAATCCTGGGCCACGTAAGTGGCTGAGATAGTTTAAAAAAAATGCTGTGTAAGTTCCCACCATAGTTCATACCAGGCCCTTTCGGCCCCGTTCACATACAAGCGACGCTACTTCCCGGGGGGACCTCCGAGGTCACGGTGCGAGCAGCGCGCCGCGACCTCGGAGCGGCCGGCACGGACTTCATAACATTGAAGTCTATGGCGGTCGCCTCCAGGTCGCCCCAAAGAAGCTTCGGACCCTTTTTCTAAGTCGGAGCGACTTGTGTCGCTCCTATTAGAACGGGTCCGCAGCTTCCCTATGGAAGGCGACCTACGGCGACCTGTGAGGCGACCAGGTCGCCTCACAGGTCGCCTTAGTGTGAACGGGGACTTCGGGTCTGGTATGAATTCAAGGGGGACCCCAAACAAAAACAAAAACAAAAAAAAAAAGAAAGGAAAATTCTATACTGAGTTAATATAAGGTTAATAGCATCTATCAGGAAACCCTGATCAGTTATCATCCATGGGCAAGCAGGGGCCCTTGTCCTAATCAACATGGGGACAAGGTACATTACTAGGGGGGGGGGTTCCTTGGTACCCCCTCCCCCCGCCATGTTAAGGACATGTGGCCTGGTATGGTTTAGAAGTGGCTTGTGGCCTGTCAGGTTGTATGCTCAGATAAGGGTCTAAGGATCTGGTGTGGATTTTTCGGGGAGGACCCCAGGCTTTTTTTTCCCTAATTTTTTGTTTGGAGTTCCCTTGTTCTGGTATCAAATGTGGGAGGAACTCCATGTAGTTTTTTTTTTTTTGTTTTGTTTGTTTTCTTTTTGCATGGAGTCCTCCTTGACATCCACACCAGACAGTCCTTAAGGATAAGGACTGGATATGTTTTTTTTTAAAGGGGGAATCTCACCCCTTTTCTTTGCATGGGAACCCCCATCTATGATAAGGGTCTGTCATAGATGAAGGGAACCCCAGCCAGTTTGTTTACAAACAGAAGTTAATTGCAATTTTTTTTTTTTTGGAAATGCCAAACGAAATGTAAACATTTTTTCTTCCCTTTGGTACATGTCCCTCAAGGCAGTGCCCACCAATCTTTGCCCTTGCCTTTTCGCCTAGAAAATGGTCAGAACTGATTTTTAACATTCAGCTCCAATTGACTTCAACAGGGGGTCAGATTCAGCACTCAAACTTCTGAAATGTTCGTTGAACCTGCCCCAAACCAAACCCAGGCTCATCCCTAATGGGAAGACAGGCTGACTCAGCCCACCAGACTCCACCGATCACAACCAGGGCCGCTGATAGGGGGACCACCAGCCCTCTTGTAGGGGGCCCCGAGCACACAGGGGGGCCCACACAGAGAGGGGGGATTAGTGATGGACAACAAATACAGAAATCTTCCTCCAGCACCTGAATCTGATCTGTCCCTCTCCCTGCTATCAGCTTTTATCTGTTGAGAAAGAGACAGTTGTGGCTCACTAATCCCCCTCCCTGTGTGGGCCCCCCTCCCAGCACTGGCTCTAATGTTATCTTTGCTCAGGAGTTTATTTGTAAATTGTAACTTTGTTTCTCTCTCTCTGATCACTGAGCTCCAACTGCCCAGCCTGTATATTTTTCTCATCTCATCTTCTTTTTTATTTAACATAGTTTTTTTTTTAGATTTAGTAGGAATTATGCGAGTTATGTTATATTTGTGTCTGCTAATAGTGATTTTGTTGTAATTTTAACTAAATATATCTTTAATATTTTCTTGGGGGGGCCCTGCAAGGTAGTCTGTACGGGGCCCCGCGATTCCTAACAGCAGCCCCGATCACAACAATATCTCTCATGTGTGAGCTGACCCCTTAAATGGTTATGAATAAAGCCCATAGGAAAACTCCAAAAAAAAAAAAAAAAAAGAGCAAAAAAGCAGACGCAGTCGTGGGGAGTCGTATTGGAAAGCCTTTACAGGGTGTGTACATACCTTTCTACAATTTGGCAATTACACACGTGGTCACAGGGAGGGTAGTATAATTCTATTTCTAAAGTGACATTACTACATAACTGTTTCCAGCAACCGGGATATGCAGGAAATCATAGAACTGTTTGTACTAGCACAATAATTGGGAAACTTCCTTGGTAAAGCGTGCAATCAGCAACTGTCCTCATGAATGTAGTAATTTATAGGGGGCTGAATAACCCAAAATACAAATTATAGGCCTATTGTCCACAGGCGTCTGAGCCCAGGCAATGTAAATTCAGTCATATTTCCCCCAACTGGAAAGTCCAGATGCTGCGTACAGCACCTATAGACATGAATGATAATCATTTTCAATTTTTTCCATACACCGGTACACTACACTCATGTTTATGAGAGCACCTGTATATACCTAAATACAGCTGGGCTGGGGGGGGGGGGATATGCCACAATTTCCTTTGCTCCAGCTCAGGTGCCCATGTGCCAGAGGCTCTACAGAGGGATACAAAAAACTGCAGAACAGACCTGTCCAATCTTTCAACAGTATGGAACACAAAAGGTGATGGGAAGGAAGGTGTCACCTGAGATCTAGGTCGCTTACTCTCCAACCTCTGTCTGTTACACCCAGGGGAGATTCAAGTTCCATCTGTTTATATTTTGTCTTTCCTGGCTCCTTCTTCCCATCTAATCAACACGCTAAAGACATTTAAAAAAAAAAAAAAAACCTTTCCATTTTCATTACACACCTGCCACTGGGTCTTTGTGTTTCTCTATGCAATGCAGGCAGGGGGCAGGCAGCGAGAGATGCTCAATCTTCATTGGTGGCCACTGGCATTGCTGCCTGGGATCCACTTCTTGTTGGCGGCAGGGGCCTTCTGTGGGCTGTGCTTGTGGGGGATCTAAATCCTTGTGTGGGTTTAGTGCACTGCCACCCTCCCATCACCAGAGGGCACCTGCTACCCTTCTCCCAGCAATACCACTCCCTTCCCTCTCTGTGGTCACTTGACTCAGTGTGTGCGTAAAATATACAGTACATACAGTATCTCACAAAAGTGAGTACACCCCTCACATTTTTGTAAATATTTTATTATATCCTTTCATGTGATAACACTGAAGGAATGATACTTTGCTACAATGTAAAGTAGTGAGTGTACAGCTTGTATAACAGTGCAAATTTGCTGCCCCCTCAAAATAACTCAACACACAGCCATTAATGTCTAAATCGCTGGCAACAAAAGTGAGTACACCCCTAAGTGAAAATGTTCAAAGTGGGCCCAATCAGCCATTTTCCCTCCCCGATGTCATGTGACTCGTTAGTGTTACAAGATCTCAGGTGCGAATGGGGAGCAGGTGTGTTAAATTTGGTGTTATCGCTCTCACTCTCTCATACTGGTGACTGGAAGTTCAACATGGAACTTAATGGCAAAGAACTCTCTGAGGGTCTGAAAAAAAGAATTGTTGCTCTCCAGAAAGATGGACTAGGCCAGTGATGGCAAACCTTAGCACCACAGAGATTTTGGAACTACATTTCCCATGATGCTCAACTACACTGCAGAGTGCATGAGCATCATGGGAAATGTAGTTCCAAAACATCTGGGGTGCCAAGGTTTGCTATCACTGGCCTAGGCTATAGGAAGATTGCCAAGACCCTGAAACTAAGCTGCAGCATGGTAGCCAAGACCATACAGCGGTTTAACAGGACAGGTTCTACTCTTAACAGGCTTCGCCATGTTTGACCAAAGAAGCTGAGTGCACGTGCTCAGCATCATATCCAGAGGTTATCTTTGGGAAATAGACGTATGAGTGCTGCCAGAATTTCTGCAGAGGTTGAAGGGGTGGGGGGGTCAGCCTGTCAGTGCTCAGACCATACGCCGCACACTGCATCAAATTGGTCTGCATGGCTGTTGTCCCAGAAGGAAGCCTCTTCTAAAGATGATGCACAAGATGTTTTCATGATGCAAACAGTTTTTTGAAGACAAGCAGAGTAAGGACAGGTATTACTAGAACCATGCCCTGTGGTCTGATGAGACCAAGAAAAAACTTATTTGGTTCAGATGGTGTCAAACGTGTGTGGCAGCAACCAGGTGAGGAGTACAAAGATAAGCGTGTCTTGCCTACAGTCAAACATGGTGGTGGGAGTGTCATGGTCTGGGGCTGCATGAGTGCTGCCAGCACTGGGGAGCTACAGTTCATTGAGGGAACCATGAATGCCAACATGTACTGTGACATACTGAAGCGGACCATCATCCCCTCCCTTCAGAGACCGGGCCACAGGACAGTAATCCAACATGATAACGACCCCAAACACACCTTCAAGACGACCATTGCCTTGCTAAAGAAGCTGAGGGGAAAGGTGATGGACTGGCCAAGCATGTCTCCAGACCTAAACCCTATTGAGCATTTGTGGGGCATCTTAAAATGGAAGGTGGAGGAGTGCAAGGTCTCTAACATCCACCAGCTTCGTGATGTCGTCATGGAGGAGTGGAAGAGGACTCGTGGCGACCTGTGAAGCTCTGGTGAACTCCATGCCCAAGAGGGTTAAGGCAGTGCTGGAAAATAATGGTGACCACACAAAATGCTGACACTTTGGGTCCAATTTGGACATTATCACTTAGGGGTGTACTCACTTTTGTTGCCAGTGGTTTAGACATTAATGGCTGTGTGTTGAGTTATTTTGGGGGGACAGCAAACTTACACTGTTATACAAGCTGTACACTCACTACTTTATATTGTAGCAAAGTGTAATTTCTTCAGTGTTGTCACATGAAAAGATATAATAAAATATTTACAAAAATGTGAGGGATGTACTCACTTTTGTGAGATACTGTATGTCTATCTATCTATCTATATATATATATATATATATATATATATATATATATATATATATATATATATATATATATATCTATATAGATCTATATATCTATATATATATATATATATATATATATATATATATCTATATAGATCTATATATCTATATATATATATATATATATATATAGATAGATAGATAGATATAGATAAATATATGTACTGTATATATATATATATATATATAGATATATATGTACATTTTATGAATCTTTATTTGTATCAGTTTGGCTGACTACATGAGCTCAATCTATCATTATTATTATTAATATTATTATTAATAATAAAAATAAAACCTTTTTTTTCATCTTTATTTCTATGTGTTTGGCTGATTACATGAGCTCAATTCAATATTATTATTAATATTAAATAGGGCTCATGTGATCAGCCAAACAAATAGAAACAAATATTTAAAAATATATATATATATATATAGTTTCAATAATAATTTCTCATAATCATGCATACAGATACAAATAAAGATGTGAGCGGCTGTTGAGGTTACAGGCTGCAAACCCAGAAAAACACCCCCGCCAGACCGGAGCCCCCCCCCCCGGCCTGAAGTGGGGACGTTTTCTTCATGAATGGATGTCAGACTGCCCTAGGTAATGCCCACATGTGATGTTGAGCCAGGATGGGAAATGATGAGAAATCTCTTCAGTGAGGATACAGAATAAACATTTTAGGGGTTTATTTGCACATGGCCATTCATTCAGAACATTTGCATGTACATGCGTTATGTAACCATAGTTTTCATTGGTTTGCTAATTCCCTCTAGCGTTCTCAAGAATTGTTACATTGTATCTCTTATTACGAAGATGCATGTATTTCCTCTGCTCCTCAGCTACATCTAGTGGCCACAATGCAGTATTTTACTACTGCCCATAATAACAGGATATTCTTTAAGAAGAGAGAAAAGCCTAAAGAACATTTGTTTTTACCTAATTCGCCCAGAACGAATGTACATGCAGGTTTGCTGGACGATTGGCTATGCGACTTGTTTATAAATGAGCTCCCTAATTTTTTTTTTTTATCTGCTTTAACTTCCAATGTGACTGCTGATGAAGTAGAATGACAAACAGATTAATCTGATGTCACATATTTTTTCAGTGTAAAGTTCTATTTTTTTTAGCTTAAAAATATAACCTGCCCTTTTATAAAACATATGAATAATAAAGGTCAAAAATTGTATATACAATTCCAAAGCACTATACATTTTCTCCCAAAAAAACAACGCCGACCTGGCGCCTATTTAGCAGATCCGTGACCATTTTTACATTATTTGAGGGTTTTATTTATTTTACACTCATTTTCGGAAACTCTATCCAGAGGACTATAGCACTTCCTGTATTTGATACATTGTGGGAAAGCATCCAGTATTTTTCCCACAAATTCTTTTGGGTGAGATTCTCACAAATCGGTTTTTATTCATTTTTGTATTCTGGAAGACATTTGTATCAATTATGGAGTATTTTTAGACAATGGAGAGAACAGGAAGAAAACGCTTACATAACAACATGTACCGGCTATTTTCAGACTCGAGTACAGAAAAAAAAGAGGATATTCAGACAATATTTATTATATGATTGTTGTACACCATACTGCAATGGAAAACAGACTTAGATTGGACATCTCAATTACTTAAAGAATATGTAAACCCAACATTTCATATTCCTGATATGTGGCTGATGTACCAAGTACTTGTATGAGAAAGTATCCTGTTCTCTTTGTATTGCTTCCTTTGTGTCAAATCCCTGGTGACCCTGCTTAGACCCTCTGCTTTTCTATCAAAAAGTGACAACACTAGACATGCGAGCACAGCGTGGTCAGTTCTCTAGCTGTGTTAGGAACTCTTCTGCTCTCCTCCAATGATCAGATTTCTGCTCACATGCCAGCCACCAACACATACAAACACAGCCATTCCCTAGGAAGACCAGTGTGCTGCTGTTTCTCCACCCACACCTCTCTCTGCAGCTGAGAATAGAGGGAATGTGATCACTTACAAAAAAATGTATTTATCATTATATATATATATATATATATATATATATATATATATATATATATATACAGAAATGTTGTACCTATGAGTGATCTGTTTACATATGCATTAACTTGAAAGCAGTATTAAAAACAAAAATGTAAAATGTTGCAGCTTACAGTTCCTAAATGTGGTGGCTGCAATTGTTTTCTTTTTCTAGGCTTTTTTCCCCCCTTTTATTTTCCCCTGGTAATCCAGCCAGCAGCACATTTCCTGTCGAATGCATGGTACACATATTCCCTTTTTATTTTCCGTTGAACCCAGTGAGCTAAATGAAAAATAAAAAAAATAAAAAACTGAGAAATTGCTGTAGGAACACAAGCGATGTTAGTGCAGCAATTTCTCCCGCTGTGCCTTTGTGTTCCAATAGGGGGACAGTCCTTAGACTGGCTTCTGTCGGAAGGACAGCTGTACACATGGTCCGAATGTCGGCCGGTTCCTGCTGAACCTGCTTATATTTGGACCATGTGTGCCCAGCAAGTGTCTCCAGTTTTTGTTATCTTTTGGGATAAAGGTTTTTCATAAATAAATAAATAAAAGCTGATCATTGTAAGCACTCCTGTCAGTAGTAAATGGTTTGCTCGGTCACTTTTGCTTGACTAAATTGGCAAAAAAACGACAGTAACCGGATGGGTTGTTGTGTAGACTCCAGCAAGAAAAAAAGGGTTGCTGAATCTTAAAGTGATTGTAAATGATCATTTTGTAAAACAGCCCATTCAGTTGAAAACAGAAATGAAAGGGAAAACATTTGTGTATAGATATGAAAAGAAATCTTAAATACCTTTTTTTCCCTTTTTTATGTGATCACATTCCCTCTGTTCTCAGTTGCATAAGAACTGGGGGAGGAGAAACAACAGGACACTCATCTTCCCAATGAACATTGTGCAGAGGGAGGCGTGTCAGGACAAATCTGATCATTGGAGGAGAGCAGGTTTAGTTCCCAGCACAGCTAGAAAACTGACCGCGATGTGTTCTTCTGTTTAGCATGGTCAGTTTTTAATAGCAAAGCAAAGGGATTGGCATGAACACCAGGGATTTCACACAAAGGGAGCAATACAAAGAGAACAGGATATCTTCTCATACAAGAAAATGGTACAGTAGGCACATATCAGGAATATGAAATGCTGGGGTCCAGCGGCCGCGATGTCCGCCGGGACACGCTAATCGTTCTCAGGAGAGGCAGAACGGTGGTCTGTGAGATGGGAAGATGGAGATCTTGTGTTCCTCATCAATATACGCTTATTGGGATTTTTTTACCAAAAACATGTAGCAGAACATATATTAGCCTAAACTGATGGAGAAATTTAGATTTTTGAGTATGTTTTATAGCATAGAGTAGAAAATATTGTTTTTTTTTTTTTTTTAAATGTCTTTATTTTTTTGTTTCTAGAACAAAAAATAAAAATCGCAGAGGTGATCAAATACCACTAAAAGAAATCTCTATTTGTGGGAAAAAAAAGGACATACATTTAATTTGGGTACAGCATCGCAAACTGCGCAATTGTCAGTTAAAGTAACGCAGTGCAGAATCGCAAAATCTGGTCATGAAGGGGGGTAAATCTTCCAGGGCTGAAATGGTTAAAGTGGTTCTAAAGTCAAAACATTATTTAAAACAATGTATTTAGGTAAAAAAATGTCCCACTACTTTTGCTGCGCCATTCCCCCTGCAAAAACACTTACCTGACTCCTCCACCAATCCAGCATTGTCCTGGCTGTAGCTCCCCTGGTCTCTCTTTCTGCTTTCATAGGAGACACTGAGAGCAGCGGGAACCATAGGCTCCTGCCTCTGTCAGTCAAATCCTGTGAGGAGGGACCGGGGGAAAGGGCTGGGCTGGGCTGTGCTGTGCGTGTCTACATACAGGCCGGCTCGGGAGCATGTGCACACGGGTGCCTCCTCAGCACAAAGTTTACTAAGGAGGCACCTGCAGGGAAAAGGAGTGGACAGCACCAGCAAGGGATTCCAGAAGAGGGGGTCCTGTACCATTTTGGGGTGACCTTGGAGCGACTTGCATAGACTTCCATTATGTGAAGTCCCTGCAAGTCGCTCCAAAGTCGTGGTGCAATGTAATGCACAAGTCACCCCCGAAGTAGTAAGGAGTTGTGTCGCCTCAGTGTGAACCAGCTCTGAAGGGAAGTCTCATTTTTATTTCAATTATAATAACAAATATGTTATACTTACCTGATCTATGCAGTTGGTTTTACACAGGGCAGCCCCGATCCTCCTCTTCTCGGGTCCCTGGCGGGAGCTTCTGGTCCCTCCCTCCTGTTAAATGCCCCCATGGCAAGCAGCTTGCTATGGGGGCACCCGAGCCGAGCTCCAACTCTGTGTATCCATTCAGACACAGAGCTAACATTCGGCTTCACCCCCCTCTCTCCTGATTGGCTGAGTTTGATTCACAGCTGACATTTGGCCCCTCCCTTCTGTTGACTGCCCCCACAGCAAGCAGCTTGCTATGGGGGCACCTGAGCCAAGCTGCAACTCTGTGTATCCATTCAGACACGGAGCTGACATTCGGCCCCCTCTCTCCTGATTGCCTAACTGAGTTTGATTGACAGCAGTGCAAGCCAATAACGCCACTGCTGTGTCCCAGCCAATCAGTAGAGAGAGTCCTGGACATCTCTGGATAGAGATGGGGCTCAGGTAAGTATTAGGGGGAGCTGTTGCACACAGAAGGTGTTTTAGCTTAATGCATGGAATGCATTAGGATAAAAAAAAAAAAAAAACGTCTGACTTTACAACCCCTTTAATATCCCTTTAAGGACCCATACATACCGCTCTGTGTGGGTTACTATGCTCACTGATAAATTGAAATGTGTTGGTGGCACTCAATGGTCCTCCAACTCACACCAAAGTGGTAAACAACCTTCCTGACCATTCAATGCACTAAAATGCGTAAATGTGAATGAGCATGCAATGTAGTATATTGCAATGGCAACAAAATCATTCAGCCATGTTTATTCATCTTGAAGGCCCATAGAAAATGAAGGGTCTCACAAAATGCAACATGCATTTATACAGAGCTTATGAGGACGCTCTGATTGGTGGAGCGAAACGCGTCAAGCCGTTGCCCGTACGTCCTACGTCATATCCGGTGTTTGGAACACAGAACGCGGAAGCGGCGTCCAACACTAAGGAATACACTGAAGGCATTTTTATTTCATTGAATTTGTAAGTGTAACCTTTAATTATTTATAATAAAATTGCTGGAATGTACTTCACCATGGAGACTCTTCTTTTTATTATTGGGGGGGGGGCTATGATTAGTGAAGAGGAGGATCCCATAGCCACATACCTTGCCAGATTGGGAGTGTTTTGGAGCATTCACAAGTGTTCACTATCCAGTGTTTCAGCATGGAAGGCTGAGAAAAGTCTACTATTTGCTTAAGTCTGGTGAGTGAGGGACTAAGCGGGGAGCACTGTGTGATACCACCTGGAACCGCTTGTGAAGAAGAGTCACTCATATGAGCACAAGAGCACTTTTACTGAACACTGTATATATATTTTTAATGAAGAGACTTTTTTGCTGAATATTGATTGATTGATTTTTTTGGATTGTTTAATGCACATTATCTAAATGAATTTATTTATTAAAGCGGAGTTCCGGCCACAAAAAAAAAATTTCAATGAACATACCCCGGGGACAGTCAGGGCTAGTACATTCCACAATGGCTAGCCTCTGATCTGTCCCGGTTCGCACTTACCTGCAAGAAGAAATACTCACTTATAAAATTTCTTCTCCAACGTTGCCATCTCAAGTGTGGGCAGCTGAAGCCAGCGCGATCCTCTTCTGCATCCTCTTCTGTGTCCTCTTCTCCCAGAATGCGCCTGCACCGGCCCCTCTCGTCACTTCCGGTGCGGCACCGCATTCCTCCAGCTCCAGAAGCTGTTTAGCAGGGAATGCGGCGTCGCACCGGAAGTGACGAGTGGTGCCGGTGCCGTCGCATTGATTCCTGGGAGCGAGGACGTTCAGCTCCCAGGAATCATTGCAAACCGGAAGTGATGGCGCGGGCCGCGGCCGCCGAGGGAGGAAGTGGAAGGAAGGGGAGTATTTCTTTCTACAATAACAAGGTAAGTAAAAAAAAATAAAAAATCCTAACTATCCATTTCCTTTTCAGGTGCAGAAAAGCAAGCGGATGGCCACAAAATCGATAATGCCGATTTTGTGGCCGGAACTCCGCTTTAACATAGAAAAGTATTTTTTTGCATTATAGATTTGTATGTACATGCTGCACATTATACATTGCACTTTATTTATGAATAATTAATTTAGCAGGGAGATACTTTATGCACAATATTTAGCACCTTAATAGTAGTATGGGATTAATTGGATACTGACACATCTTATTAGTATTTATTTATTAATTTATTATCTGAGCAGCGCTGACACTTTCATTCACTACAACTTTAGAACCAACCCTTCTTGTATAGCTGCAGCTCATTGTCTTAATTTATTTAATCTATTATATAATTTAATATAATTTTATATATAACACCATAAGCGCAGGTACCCGTTTTTAGCATTTATACACCCAAAAGCTAATGCCTGGCGCTGTCTGGTCTTCGCGCATCAATATCAATCAGAGAAGTCGGAACTGTGTTGGGGGGTGTCAGGTTGAGGGTACAATGATACATATCTGGTGTGAATGCCCTAAGATACGCATATTTTGGGTGAAGATACAACATCTTATTAATCAGATCACCTGAGGAAACATTGTAGATGACCCTTTGGTATGTTTGTTTCATAGAGTAGATGGTTCCTTAAAGAAGTAGTATAGAAATACAATCGTCCCAAATCTACTACTTATTGCTGTTAAGGGAGCAATTCCAAAGAGATGGCTTGAATTAGAAGCTCCCACTATTGAGGAATGGTGTAATAAAGTGGAATATATTTATAATATGGAATACGTGTTGTAGAGATAAAGACATGACTGATATCTTTTTAGCTAAGTGGAAAATGTGGAAAGACTTTAATGAAAACATGAGACTTCATACGTATATGGGAAAATAAAGTGTAGAATTTACAAGAAGTACTAGAAGATGGGTAAAAACTGATAGAATGGGGGAAATTAAGGGGGGGGGGGAGGGAACAAGATTGGGGTTATATAAAAATGTTATAAGTGTTATAAAGGAATTAGATTTCTTTTTCTTTTTTTTTTTTTTATATGCACTTTTTTGTACAATTTGTTTGAAACAATAAAAAACATAGTAAAAAAAAAATAATAATAATTTCCCTGTGCTGTCCTAGATAGTGCAGATAGGCAACATGGTGATAAGAAATTCTGCTGTTCAGTCCTGAATGGGTTGCCTCCCAATGGAAAGAAAGATACAACGCCCAGATAGATTCCCCACGGAGGTGGACTAACGGGGCTCCTGCTTAGAGTGTCTTCCCAGCACTAATGCAACATAAGACTATAGAATGAAGAACCGGCAACTCATCCTTCTGACTAAATCCTTTTATTTCATTGGGTGTATTGTTAAAGTTACAGTAGCTTACGAGTTTCCGCACTAAGCCTTATTCATAGCCATGAAACGCGTAAGCCATCTTTCTCCCTTTATATTGTAAAGCGCTGCCCAAACTGTTGGCGCTATATAAATTCTGTATAATAATAATAATAATAATAACAACTTGTATACTACTCCCGGTGAAATAAAAGGATTTATTCAGAAAGACGAGTTGCCAGCTCTTCATTCTACAGTCTTAAGTTGCCTCCCAAATCATACAGGTAGGTATCTGATGCCTCACCAAACGTTTGAGTCAGGAACAATATGTTACTGTATAGCCTCTGGGGAAGGAACAAATATGAATGACTTTACATTGTAAGGCGCTGTGTAAAAGGCTGGTTCTTTGTAAATACTGTAAATAATAATAGTAAAACTGTATTTTTGGCCTTGGAATTCCACAGTGATGTCTAACATCCTTCCAATTTACACCAGGGAGTAGAGAGTCATAAAAGCATACAAACCCCCAGCCATTGTATCCAAGATAACATAACTTCACTGGAGCATCAAACAAAAGAAGCGACTAGTTTATTTTCCTTTGTTCTAATACAGCTGCTATTAGCAATTTCTTGGAACAAGCGTAATTAGTTTTATGAATTCTACAGGCCGTTTCCTTTGAGTTAGTGATTGTGATGGCCACTGCTTGGTCAGTGTTATGCCAGGAATCTGGGTGAGAGCAAGAGCGATGATGGAAAGTACAGAAAGTAACGTCTAGTGCTGATCCTCTAAAGAGAAGAGCGGCCATACAACCTGTCCATTAAATATACTATAGTATTACAAACCCTGAGTCCTAAGACACATTATCTGAATTGGCATTAAACTCTTCTTTTTTACATCCCTTGTACAGTTATGTTCCTAAGTTTACATACCCTGGCAGAATTTACGATTTCTTGGCCATTTTTTCCAAGAATATGAATGATAACACAAAACTTTTCTTTCACTCATGGTTAGATTTTGACTAAGCGCCGGTTCACATTATCGCGACGCTACTTCGGGTGGCGACCTCCGAGGTCACGGTGCGAGCAGCGCGCCGCGACCTCGGAGCGGCCGCCACGGACTTCATAACATTGAAGTCTATGGCGGTCGCCTCCTGGTCGCCCCAAAGAAGCTCCGGACCCTTTTTCTAGGTCGGAGCGACTTGTGTCGCTCCTATTAGAATGGGTCCGCAGCTTCCCTATGGGAGGCGACCTGCGGCGACCTGTGAGGCGACCAGGTCGCCTCACAGGTCACCCTAGTGTGAACCGAGCCTCAAGCCATTTATTATCAATAAACTGTGTTTACTCTTTTTGAATTATAAAGACAACTGAAACTACCCAAATGACCCGGATCAAATGTTTACATACCCCAGTTCCTAATACCGTTTATTGCCCCCTTTAACATCAATGACAGCTTTAAGTCTTTTGTGGTATTTGTGGATGAGGCTCTTTATTTTCTCAGATGGTAAAGCTGCCCATTCTTCCTGGCAAAAAGCCTCCAGTTCCTGTAAATTCTTGGGCTGTCTTGCATGTACTACACGTTTGAGATCTCCCCAGAGTGGCTCAATGATACTGAGGCCAGGAGACTGAGATGGCCACTCCAGAACCTTCACTTTATTCTGCTGTAGCCAATGACAGGTTGACTTGGCCTCGTGTTTAGGGTCATTGTCATGTTGGAATGTCCAAGTACGTCAAATGCACAGCTTCCGGGCTGATGAATGCAAATTTGCCTCCAGTATTTTTCCAGCATTTTTTAAAACATACTGCATTCATCTTGCCATCAATTCTGACCATATTTCCTGTGTCTTTGTAGCTCACACATCCCCAAAACATTGTGTTTCACAGTAGGAATGGTGTACCTTTCATCACAGGCCTTATTAACTCCTCTCCAAATGTAGCGTTTATGGTTGTGGCCAAAAAGCTCAATTTTGGTCTCATCACTCCAAATGACTTTGTGCCAGAAGGTTTGAGGCTTGTCTCTGTGCTGTTTGGCATATTGTAAGCGGAATACTTTGTGGCATTTGCGTAGTAATGCCTTTATTCTGGCGACTAGACAATGCAGCCCATCTTTCTTCAAGTGCCTCCTTATTGTGCATATTGAAACAGCCACACCACATGTTTGCAGAGAGTCCTGTATTTCACCTGAAGTTATTTGTGGGTTTATCTTTGCATCCTGAACAATTTTCCTGGCAGTTGTGGCTGAAACGCGAGTTGGTCTACCTGGCCATGGTTTGGTTTCAACAGAACCCCTCATTTTCAACTTCTTGATTAGAGTATGAACATTGCTGATTGGCATTCTCAATTCCTTGGATATCTTTTTAGATCCCTTTCCTGTTTTATACAGTTCAACTACCTTTTCCTGCAGATCCTTTGACAATTCTTTTGCTTTCCCTATGACTCAGAATCCAGAAACATCAGTGCAGCGCTGGATGAAAGATACAAGGGTCTGTCAGGAGTCCAGAAACTCATTGACCTTTTATAAACACACACTAATTACAAGCAAACAGGTCACAGGTGAAGATGGCTACCTTTAATAGCTATTCAAACCCCTTCGTGTCAACTTGTCTGCATGTTATCAGGCCAAAATCACCGGGGTATGTAAACTTTTGATCAGGGTCAGTTGGGTAGTTTTTGTTGTCATTATGATTTAAAAAGAGCAAACACAGTTGATTGATAATAATTGGCTTCAGCCAAACACTAACCATGAGTGAAAGAAAAGTTTTTGTGTTATCGTTCATATTCTTGGATATTGTCCTGATACCGAAATCATAAATTCTGCCAGGTTATATAAACTTATGAGCACAACTGTATAATTGTATGGTGGAACCCTCTACTGTTTGAATATTTGAGGTTATACCAGTATATATCCCTATCGATTTTGGGCCACCATCGTCCTTGTTTAATAGTTTTCAAAGCTACTTATATTTTTATATTATGTATCAATAAAAAAAATGTATTTTACCTGTTTGTTGAAGTTGTGCCCATAAAGTCCATGAACCCATGGTTCAAACTTTCTTGTGCTTTAAATATCTTATGATCTTGGAACGTGGCACTGGTGTATTGTTAGAGTTATTGGGCATCCACTGTGCCTCCTGGTCCCTCATTCGATCTATTCTTAAAGCGGAGTTCCACCCAAAAGTGGAACTTCCACTCATTTGCTTAATCCCCCCCCCCTCCGGTGCCTCATTTGGCACCTTTCAGGGGGGAACGGGTACCTGTTTTTGACAGGTACCCTTCCTCAAGTTCCGGGAGGCTGGAACACAGCTTTAACCACTTCAGCTCCGGAAGATTTACCCCCTTCCTGACCATGCCATTTATTGCGATACGGCGCTGCGTTATTTTAACTGACAAGATTTCGCAGTTGTATGACACTGTATTGAAACAAAATTTTTGTCCTTTTTTTCCCCTCAAATAGAGCTTTATTTTGGTGGTATTTGATCACCTCTGCGTTTTTTTTTTGGCGCTAAACAAAAAGGAAGCTAAAATTTTGAAAAAAAAAATAATTTTTTTTCCTTATTTTATTTTATTTTTTACTTTCTGCTATAACTCATATTCCATAAAAAAAATTAAAAAATCAAATTTCATCAGGCCAATATGTATTCTGCTACATACTTTTGATTTAAAAAATTCCAATAGGCCTATATTAATTGGTTTGCGCAAAAGTTATTGTGTCTACAAACTATGGGATATATTTAAGAAATTTTTATTGATTTATTTTTACTAGTAATGGCGGCGATCAGCGACTTCTAGCGGGACTGATATATTGTGGCTGACAAATTGGACACCTAGCTGACACTTGTTTATGAACCAGTGACACTAATTCAGTGATCAGTGCTAACACATATGCACTGCCACTGTGTTAATGACACTGGCTGGGAAGGGGTTAGCATTAGGGGCAACCAAGGGGTTAACTGTGTGCCTAGCTGGTGTTTTACTGTAGTGGGTGAGGTGCTTTTACTAGAAAAAGGTATGGATCCCTGTTCATGCTTTGCAGGAACACAGGATCAATGCCTTCCTTACTGACAGGACGGAGAACGCAGTTTTGCCTGGGTCCTGAATGATAGGCACGTCCCAGGGACATCGAGAAACATCAGTAGAATCAGAGCGGAAGCAAGCCTCCGGCAGCACACACTTGCACCCGATTACCGGAAATGCAGGATCACGTATATATACACGATCCTGCACAGTGTGGCTGCCCTGTAGCAGTAGCAATGTGAGCCAATTGGGCCGCATTCATTGGACAGAGCTGCCAGTCTACCATGTTTTCAGGTACTGAAGTCTGGAGACGGAATTGCTGAATGGACCAAGTGACAGGTTCACCTAAGCAGTTTACAGTACAGGAGGGTAGAAGATAAAGAGGACTCCACTATTATAAGTGGGGGGTATAATCCCCATTCACAGCCCAATGACCAGGCAGCTGATACAGAAAGCTGTATTTATTTCTCAGCTTTAGTACCTAATGGCAAACTCGTTTCCGTTCTAATCTATAGTAGATTATGTGGTTGATAAATAGGAATTTCAACACTGATTGACTGTAACACATATGTGGCAAATTAAAAGATGGAAACCCAGATGTGGCTGGAAATCCCTTTCAGATTCTAATTAAAATTAAATGAAATATGATGCCTGTGAGGCTAGCATGAAGCCCATATTTTGTTTAGTCCTGGCTTGGTTCCTGGATACAGCATTGGAGACAACTCTTTGGTTGGGTCAGAAGAATCGTTTTAAGTCCCTACTTCCAAGGTTTTGGCACACATTTGCAAGTGGGTTTAGGGACAGGTACTCCGTCTGTCAGGGACAGTACTAGTGGCAGAGAAAGGTTTAAGACAAGAAAGGAAAGCATAGGGTTTGCACTTCTCTAGATTCCTTCTCACTTGGGCATTAGACAGCCAGGCCGTATTATGCCCCTAACAGGCGCTGTCAGTTTGGCTGAAACCTGCATCTCTATGCGCAGTTGAAATTCGTGAGTGTCCTGGTTGGGCTATTTTACCACTGGGTTTGTTGTGAACTTGTTGACTGTGTATGTTATTGCCACTGCACCATGCTGCACCCACCTACAGACTACTCAGTTATGGTGGGCATGTAGATCACGACCCTGACATGCCATCAGCTCTGGTGTCCATTGCTAAGTTTTTATAGGCAACTGAGGAGCATAAAAAAATGTACCTGAACCACTGCAATTCCCAAGTGAAAGGGTCCTAAATGTCAAGCCAGATTTTTTTTCTAGTTTTGGATGGAGTGGGGATTACAACTGTTTTCCCTTCAGGCTGACAAAGGTTTTACCAGACAAAGTAAAGTAAAGGACAGTCTGCAATAGGGAACCAGCCAGAAAAAAAAATCTGAGAGGGGTTCTAATGTTCCCCAACTCTACTAAAGAAAAGCCTTTTTATTTCTGTGTTGAGTAAGTTAACCCTTACTTCTTGTTTGGTTAAATGTTATCAGCAGGACAGTAAGCAAGGTTAAATCTCTATAACAAAGCTATGGATATCAATAAAACTATAAAACGAATTGTTCAATATTCTATCCAAAACTATAAAAAAAATGGCTGGACATGTACTTTAAACATACCTTTGAAAGCAGTTTATTTTATCTGTTTGATAAGTGCAAAAAAAAATACCTCTTTATCCCGCAAGATATCTTGTGAGCTGTAACTTCCTTTGCTGCACTTATCTGCTCTGCCCTGTTCACTTCTGTAAACTACATTACAGTGAGTGAGCATTGTCACCCTAGGGCAGGAAGTGTGTTAATGGCAGGATCACTAGATTAAAATAAATGGGGAAAAAAAGCCTGAAATAAAAACGAAAATACCCAAGGGAATGGTAAGCTGCAATTTATAACCATTTTGTGGTATTCTTTATATATACCCTTTTTCACTGTGTCTTCAGTCTGATCATTTGAACCATGTGGTCCGTTTCTTTCTATTCTGCCCTTTGTCAGTGGATATGGAACACTACAGAGAAGACTGCTCATGCAATGAAGTAAAGTTGTTAACTGCAGTGTTTTCTTATGAGACCCAGGTTGTGTGACGATGCACTCTCGAGGGGCATGTCCTTAATGGCTCAAATAAGTGGGTTGGCAGATGCTGGGCATCATTCAATCTGCAAAAGGGCCAGTCCTGGACCATGGAGGAGGACAAAAGGACTGGAATGGACCATGGAGAAGGAGAAGAAGACTAGCATTGGATCATGGAGAAGTACAAGAAGCATGAGCCATGGAGAAGGGCAAAAGGATCAATACTAGATCATGGAGGAAGTTAAGGGGACCAGCACTGCCCCATGCAAAAGGAGAGGAGACCAAGATTAGACCATGGAGATGGACATGAAGACCAACAATGAACCAAAGAGAAGGAGAGAGAAGGAGAGAAGTACCAACACTAGACCATGGATGGGGTCAAGAGGACCAATATTGGACCACGGAACAGGACAAGAAGACCAAAATTGGATCACGAAGAAGGACAAGAAGACCAACAATGAACCACGGAGAAGTAGAGGAGAACCAACACTAGACCATGGAGGGGGTCAAGAGGACTAGCTTTGGACCAAGGAAAAGGACAAGAAGGCCAGCACTTGACCACAGAGGAGGACATTTTGGGCAGTACTGGAGTGTGACGAGAGTAGGTATTGACTGGCAAACTTGTTTTTACTGTTGGGGTTGCTATGTTAAAAAAAAAAAAAAACTGGAACTGGGCTTTAAGCAAAAAAGCTGAGTAATTGCAAGAAATACTCTTTAATGGATAATTTACAAATCTGTATATATATATATTTTAAACACAGTAAAAGTATGGAAGAGCAGACATGAAAAGTTGTAAAGTTACAGAAATAAACAGCTTTAAAGCAAATCTAAAGCAAAACCTTTTTGTTTTGTTTTTTTTTGTTTTTTCAAATTTTGAATAGACATGTAAGAACTCTTTCTCAAAGTTAAAGGAGCAAAATGAGAATGACTTTCAGAGGATGACATATTGTCGTTGTAACAATTGTGTTTATAATTATTTACGTTTTAATAGTTTGGAAATTATATTAAAGCTTGCACACATGATGAGAATATCGAAGGAAAAGAAAATGCATTCTATGCCATCGTCCTATAATCTGTTTATTAGTACACAGGTTTCAAGAGCAGAACATATATTCTCGAAATGATTCCTTATTTCATATACCCATACACAGAGATGTTAAATTCTCCTTGTTGCACTGCCTGATTCAGGGCTTGTTCTCATACCAACAGAAACTGGCATCTTATTTGTTTATTGTGGCCAAATGGGTAATAGCCAGAGCCTGGAAGAAGCCCTCTGTTCTGTTTGCTATGGTGAAGAGCACTCTAACCGATCTTATGATCAACGAGCAACGAGAAAATGTTGAGTATTTTAAATTATTCTCACTCTAAATTCCTTAAAGTATGGTCACCTTGGTGGTCCTATCTTCTTCCCACCTTGCACCTGAACAGCTTGGACCTCTCCTGGGAGCTAACCTGCCGCTTCCCCCTCCTGCAGAACTTCTCCTTCTTCCCTCCCCCCTTCCTTTTCTTTCTATCCTGATCCTTACTTCTTTGTCTCTTTTCTCTTTCCTTCTCATTTTCGCAACCTAGACCGTGCCTACATCTGCCCTTGGTCTCCTTTGCTCTGGGGTGAGCCTGGATCCTTGGATTTAGAGCCTAACTCTTGTCGACAAGCGGTCACTATTGCTTGTTCCCAAATTTTTTCGGATCTCTCTACCAATTTTTCAACCCGAACTGTGCCTGGGGTATTCAATAGACCAGTACACGTAATACCCTCTGCTGTAAACCAGTGCACCTGCATCTTGGGCCCTTGTTAGTTGGCTCTTGAGCCTTCGTGATTTATATGAACCTATGAGTTATCCCATTAGGTCGCCCAGTAGACAGCTAGTACCTATATGGTTATGCTCACTGAACTATAACCCTGCGTGGGTGAACGTTTGTCAAGATGTTATACTTTTTATAATAAAAATGATTGTACTAGAAAATAGAATAAATAAAAAATTATTTTATTTTTAAAAGGTTGTTTAAAAATGCTTCTGAGTACCAATAAAGTCCCTACACAGTCCCACACTCTTTTTGTATGATAGTTTAGAAAGAAGTAAAGAATAGGTAAAACCACAGTTTTTGCTTTTTTTTTCCATCCTTGTCCCAAAGAGACTTCAATCTACCTTCTGTCTAGAAGATACAATGGGAAATTATAGTAAATCTCTGCAAAGCAAGGAAAATCCCTTTTTGGTAGTGACTGGAAGAATTGTCTATGTTAAAAGACTTGCCCTCTATTCCTGTTCTAGTGACAATTCACAATTTAAAGCCCCGTACACACGGACCGAATATTGGGTGTTATCAGGCAGTTCAATAAAAAACTTCCAACATTCAGCCAGTGTACACGGCAGGCGGTCCGACAGAAGCCTGCTGAATGTCTGGCTTCTGTTGAAGGGCCATGACTGAAAAAGGTCTGCTGTTCGGCATCCAATCAGCCTTCTCAGACAATGGCTGTGAGCGCTGACCAATGTGTTATGTCGGGGGATTCACCTTTCAGAACACAATAGCTCAGTGGGGAGATGGCAGTACTAACAATGCATAGTTCTACAGTGGCTCCACCTGATCCCCTAAGTTTTTTTTCCGTTTAGCCCGCTGGGTTGAATGAAAAGAAAACAACATATAGTGTGTACCAGGCTTTAGATTTCCCCTCTTTTTCAGTTCCGGTGACAATGGTCACCATGACAAATGGAGGAGATAAATCTCCCCAGCTCGGACACAAACAGGTATAGAAACCTAACAGGGTTTTATTTAGGCCTTCCTGCCTAACAGTTTGGCATTAGACACACTAAAGGGTCATACACACAATGAGAATATCAAACCAATAATCGTTTTTTTTATTTGCATGCTAGTCTAATATCGAAAATGAAGAGGTTACTCAATTCATGAAAATTCCGGTACGACAGAATACAACTTCGGAAGTGATGTCATGTATTTTATTGTATTTGTATTGTATTTTCGGACGAAAACTGTACTGTTAGACGAAAATCATTCAATCTGGTATTGTACGAGAAAAACTTTTGTGTTTGTCCCTTTGGATAATTTTGGATGAACTGTCGGGATTGGCTGTGTACTAACGATCACATTATCATCGATTCGAAAGCGGTATTTTTTGTACAAATTTCTGATCATGTGTACTAGGCTTTATGGCTCCATTCATACTAGTGTGACTCGCATAATTTCCAGTGCGACTTTGGAACATGACTTTGATGCAATTTTCAGTGCAACTTTGATCAAAATTTACACTCAGCGGATCTAGTGAAGTGAAGAAGTGAAGGGCGCTATTCAAAAAAATGTCATGCAACTTGTCATGCCCAAAGTTGTATGACAAGTCACGCTGGTGTGAATGGAGCCATATGCTCTGCAATAATTATTCAGACTGCATGCTAACTGATAATTCCCTATACTTCCCCTTTAAATTCTATTGTTGATATGACAATTTTAACTTTTTTTTTTTACTGGCAGGCGGCTGAGAACAGCCTCTTGATTTGTGGCTTGGGATAGCAGTCTACCCTGATAATGATGTTATCGCTTGGCCTTCAACTGAACGCCAACATTGCAAAACAAAACACAGTAAAAGGTCTAAAACAAAAAAAGAAACACTTTAGAAGTGACTACAAAGGGGAAAATCATGTTCAAAGAGGCGGTAACACAATTAGAGAACCCCCCACTGAAGACATGAAAAGCCCAGCATCGTTAATGTCCAGATACCATTAAGTCCTCTAACGATTGTTGGAGCTGTTTATGAATCACAACCTTTCAAATGTAACTGAAATTGACTCGAAAATGTTAAAGATGTTCCCTTGCGATAGAATAGGTTCTCCTCATTGTTTCATGCACTAAAGCTTTTAATACGCCGCTGGCGTTCCAGCTTGCTCCCAAAAGCCGCTGACAGGTCAAATGGCTGAGCAGAATCAGTTGAGGGAAGAGGAAGTCTTGTCGGAAATGAGATTAATCTTGTAACGAGTGTTCAGGGCTGATAACCCATCTGCGTTTAGAAGAGCTTTAACTAGCGAGCTATTAACCTTCACCTGACGAGCGGCATTCAACTGTTATAAACAACATTAAAAGGGGCAGGATCCCTTTTTCCATGTAGACTAAACACTGACGGTCGAATTCCATGTCCAGGACGCAAGATGCGGCCTGTAGATTATGAATTCCATTCCGTGTGATTGAGCGGGGGAAAAAAATGAATAGCTGT